>NC_084958.1:20524640-20838390 GCF_949316205.1 Platichthys flesus | reverse complement strand
TGGAGGCATCATTCTATCCATTATTTAGCAGCATTACACAAAAACTAATGGTGGTAGGATGAGGTATGTGTCAGAGAAGATCTCACTACGTTTTTTTTACATTTTTACCAATTGAGAAGGTGCAATTTGGTGCCATTCATGTTATTTATATTTTATATAATTGGCCCTGTGATGGTCTCTGAACCCACCACACACACATATCTACATATCTATAGACAATCATCAATCATGTTGATCTGTGATGAAATATCCAACACAACCTTGTTTCTTGCAGCTTCTCTCTGCAAATTTTTACTATTTTGTGACATTTCTTAAAATAAATGATGAAGTGCTCATTGAAACAACATCCCAGTGATTGATAGTGATCACGGTTGTGGGACAGTTCCAGTTGGTTCATTGATCACTTGGCTGCACGAAGCTGTCATCTCGTCTGGTACATAATCATCCATCATGATCAGAGCAGAGCAGCTGAGGAGGTCGTAACTCTGCCTGCTCTCAAACATCATAGAGATTGTTTTTTAATGAGTAACAACACATCTGTAAGTGCACGTGGCTTCATCACCTCCTCCTGGGAGATTCCTGGAGGATTGAGAGGACGTTACAAAGACGTAATGTTTTGTAATTCATCTTTTTCTGTTTGTTTTGTTTTCACCTCTGGTTATTTCCTGCGAGGGGACATCGTGACTCATTCACAGAATCTGCAGAACTCATGGAAACAGGTTGAACTGAAGTGACTTCAGTAATTGTACTTAATACTCATTAGTGGTTTGATAAAAACCTGGTGTGTTTACTCAGGCTTTTCCCAAACAAAAGGATTCTTAAATGTCAATAACTATACAAAACGATTCACTAGTGCATGTCACAGTATTTGAATTGGGAATGGGAAGGTTTGCTGGTGACTTTCCCCTGAAACACAACAGGAAGCAACATGTCAGGACATGAATCGCTGCCATTTGTTTATCTCTCAGCTTCCTTTTAGTGTTTTTCCTCTTTTGATTGAGTGCATTTAGTAGAACATCCCTAAAAGGGTATTAACAATCAGGCCAACATCTGCCTGCTAACATGCACCTGATTTAGGACTCGCTCTCTCTCTCTGTGTGTGTCTGTGTGTGTGTGTGTGTGTGTCTGTGTGTGTGTGTGTATTAATGAGGAAGATGCTTCCCTGGCCTTTACGCGTGGGGGGCGATAGCATCACTGACGGAACTGCCGGCATTAACACAGTTTTAAATCGACGCCTCTTCACGCTGATCGGCTGGCGAGGATTGGAACATTCTCCTACCTCGTTAGAAACGTCTGGTGTGTGTGTGTGTGTCTGCTGCTGCACGTTCACACAACGAGAACCTGAGGAAACAAGGACACAAGAGTGGTCACTAAGGCAACGGAAACAGGTAGGCAAAGACTGAGAGTCCTGTTGTCGAGTCGGCACGTGCATGTGTGCGTCTGCAGGAAGCGATGCCACACACGTAATATTCTTGGCCGCGGCAGATCAAACGCAGACTCGGGGGTGGGGGGGGGGGGGGCAGAGTTCCTTGAAGGCGGGAGGAGAAGAAGAAGTTCCTCGCTGGTGAGGAGGCCGGGGAGTCCGGTCCAAGTCCTGGAGATTAATTAATGCTCTGACTTGAATGTGGAAGTGGAGGTCACCACCATGGAAACAGAGTGGCTTCCCTGTAAAGCCCAATAGCAGCATCACTGATCTATAAAGAAGCAGCACACACACACACCAACACACACACACCAACACACACACACATTACTAGTTGGTTACTGAGGAATGTGTTTGTGTGCTGGACTTTGTGAAACAGAGGCGGTCAAGCTCGTTAATTTGAACTGTATCACTCACACCTCGCTCAGTGCTGCTGCTGCTGCCTGGTGGAGCAGTGTGGGGGGGGGGGGGGGGGGGGGGGGGGTCATAGTAACACGTCATAGTAACAGGTGCTGCAGCCTTGTCGTGGTTTCTTCATCGTCTCGTGGTTGAAGTCATTTCACCGGAGAGTCTGTGTTTAAAGTTCATTTGTAGCTTAACCTCCTGTTGATACTAACCTACTGATACATTAACACCGGGAGAAACAACGGCTGCACACTGATCACGAGTCGCTTTGAAGTAACGTTGGTTCTTTAATGTGCTAAAAGACAAGTTTTCAAATGAATGTTTTCGCAGCAGAACGGGTGAACCAGATATAAATAAAGCACAAAAACATTAATCATATGTAATCACGAGTTAATGCTTCCTGGTTGTGACAAACCATATCAGCAAAGACTAATGAGTCATCACCGCATTATTCACATATATGGGTGATATGAGGCAGTGGAACATCTGGAGCTGTCAACTTATAATAACAGACTCCTCTTCACGTCTGAGCTGTGGATAGATGGAAATACATCGATGACTCATAGAGGTCATAAGTAAGAAGCCGTCTGCAGTCGCCCTCCGCTGATTGTCAAACACAGCAAGTGAACAAAAAGGTGCGAGTGTGTGTGTGTCTGTGTGTGTCTGTGTGTGTGTGCACAGCAGGTAATGGTGTTCTCATCTCCTGCTGTGAGTCTAAGGTGTCGTCGTCCTCTCTCTCTCACAGTTCCACCTGTATTCAAACTGCTTGAGGAGCAGCTTCTTATCGAGGCTACGTCCATGTTGCTCAGTCAGTTCAGTTCAAAAGCTGCTGTAGAAAACAAGAATACTGAGAGTGAAGTTGTTATTCTTGTGTAGATTGAAGTGGCGGTAATGTTTCCCCTCTGTTCCTGTCCCTGTAGATATGCACCCCCGACCTGGTGGTGTTCCTGGCCTGCACCAACCACCGGTTGAAGGAGCGGCTGCAGAAGCGAGCCGAGCAGCAGGGCCGACCCGACGACAACCCCAAGGCCATCGACCGCCGTCTGACCAACTTCAAACAGAACACCATTCCTCTGGTGAAGTACTTCCAGGAGAGGGGCCTTATTGTCACGGTGAGGCCGCTGGAACAATGACTCCATGTGTTTTTGAACTTGAAATCTCAAGATATAAAGGTCACGTTGGGCGTCAGGTTTGAACCATAGACCATTCTTCCTTTCCAGTCACTGGTTCCGCCATTTTGTGCAATTGACTTCAGTTGGAGTCAGAGTCTGCACAGTAATGATAATCACACAGACTCAGTCTCAAGACCTTTCAACCTGTTTTTATAGCATCAAATAACTATTAAAAACGAATTTATCAGAAATATGTCAGAATAACTCAAAGAATGAAAAGTCCTGAGTGTAGTTTGGTCCATGTTCCATCCTCTAACGTGGAGGAGGCGGGGTTAATGATGTATACTGCAGCCAGCCACCAGGAGGGACTCACACCTCTTCATCACGTCAGGGCGGCTGTCATGTCATCCATCTTTATAAACAGTCTGTGGTTTGGAGCTAGAACCTTCTGTTCAGAGACAGTGCCGACCACTGCACCATATTGATCCAAGAAATCAATATCTAAAGATGACATTTAGGTGTGTGGTGGTTTTGCAGAAGTAATTTATCTCCCTGCTCGGGGGACAAAGTCACCGATCTGTCTGGACTGCATTTCTTGAGCTGCTGATTGTTTTGCAAGCTTGAGGACACATTGTCTGTAGGGACAGAGGACTCAGTGTTAATTAGAGACCATCGGGATCTCCTCTAAACTGTGTGAGTCGGTGCAGAGGGGTATCGGTGGTACGTGTGAGGCGGGTGCTAATGGAGCTATCGGATGCTGTGGCCAACAGGAAGTGGCCGCCCACTCTGTCTGTGTGAGTCTTATCGATTCCGTCTGAGTCTCTGAGCTGCGTCGTCTTCCTCGCTGCAGAGGGAATACTGAATCACTGCTCCAACGTTACTGGGAGGTGTGGTTGTCTCGGGACATTTTAGACTCAAGGACAATCTCCAGCGTGTGTCCTGTAACCAGATGTCCTCCAAGAGAAATTGGTGTCTTCAGGTCACTGAAGTTCTGAAAATTCCCCAAATTCAAAGATATTCTGTCAGTCTGGAAGTTTTATAAGTCTTTGTGTAACATAAAAAGTATGTATGTAATGATACAGGAAATTTGAAGTAGAAGTTACATGAAGAACAGTTAACGGTGCGATAATGATAAATGATCAAACTAGCAAAGGTGAGGGAGAGGAATGTATGAACCTTATTGAACCTTGTTGTCTCATCTGTGTGGGTCCTGCACACCGAGAGTCGCACTCACACTTTTTAATCTCGGCTGCTCAGAGAAAAGTGTTCGTTCCCTCGCGGCTGAATTGTGAGTTACAATTTTGCTCTTTTGTTTGTTGGAGGTGGAGGCTGGCGTTTCACAGCCTCCATCCATATTCATGCCCAGGTTATTATTATTTCATGATATTTCCCAGCAGCCCTCTGTGTCAGACCTGTTTTTATACCAACAGAGTAATGAAAACATTTTAGCTCAGCATGGACCTGGAAGATAATTCTGTGGAGTCGAAGGTGGAGACTACTTTTTAAATCAAAACCCTTGCTGGCTAAAAGCTCCGTGTTTAAAATCACAATGATAAACTTTATGTAAACAGTCGAGCACCTCAGGAAAGAGCAGGAAAACGAGATGAAGGAAAAAACAAACATTCATCGTTTTTCAAAATGCTGATCGGATGTTGTTTGTGAAAAGTCGTCCAAACACCTTCATCCCCAGCAACAACCCCCCCCCCCCCCCCCCCTCCCCTCCCCCGCTCCCCTCGGGGATCCTGAGGCATCCCCAGGTCAGGTATATATATAATCTCTCCAGTGGGTTCTGGGTCTGCCCCTGGGGGCCTCCTCCCAGTTGGGTGTGCCTGGTATAGGCCTCCATTTAAACGGCGCCAAGCCAGGAGGCAGACTTATCAAACGCCTGAACCGCCTCAACTTTCAACACGGGGGGGGGGGGGCTGCAGCTTTACTGGGAACTCCCCCCAGAAAACAACACGAGGACGTCAAGCTGCTAAGAACAAGCAACACAGCACAGGGAGGTTAAATTAGGCGTTTCTTTGTTCTACATTAAAGCTCAGCAGCAGAATTTATTTTTGGACGGATATTAAAAGATTTTCTGGTTATGAGAAGAAAGATGTATTCAGTGTCTTTTAAAAGTCAAGATTGAACCATCATTTAGTCAAAGAGAGATGTCAAAGACATTTGTTCGGGTTTAATTGGAAAAGATGTTTGTGAGTCATCAGCATAACGAGGAAATGAAGACGGCACTGTGTTAGAAGAGGAGCAGATCAGAAGGTCCTGTGCCACATTATTTACAGTTATTATTATTTACAGTACAGTACCTACACACAACACTGGACACTGATAAGATACATTTATTGACCCCAAACACATGACATGCAGAGAAGGGAAATTTGTCTTCTGCTTTTGTCCCATCTGGTGAACATCACAGGACACACAGAGCAGTGGGCAGCCATGCACAGTGCTCAGGGAGCAGATGTTGGGGGAGTAAGGTGCCTTGCTCAGGGGCACTTAGACAGTGGGGATAGAGAGAGTGGTCTTTAGACTTTGGAACAGATCCGGGTGTTGTCCTGGCAGGTATGTTGTATTGTCAACGCGAGGAATCGAACCAGCGATCTTCCAATCCGCCTCTCCAGACCTCCAGAGATACAACACAACACACAATACTACCTGATAACACTTTTAAAAACTACTGGTTAATAGTTTACAGTGTATGGAGTTATGGTTTTCTGTAAGTAGTATATATATATAATGGACCTTTTGAAAAAGACTGCACAGGTTCCTTAGGAAATATGGTTTAAATTGTTAGTAACACTACAATATATCTTTGTGTCAGGTGTTTGCACTTGAACAACTAACTTCCATCCACTGTCCTCCAGTCATTTAGTGCCGCCAGCAGCCGTCCTTAATGAGCTTAAGCACGTTTTTGTATAATTTGTGAACAACATTGCATTTCAGTGTGATCAGGGCATGAGAACACATTTTAAAAGATGAGATTAAATTGCGATGGGATGAGATTCCTCCCATCCGGCAGTAATTATCCCCGGAGAAGGACTCAATACTTCCCTGACTAATGAATTCAATAAACTGTGGGGTAATTGCTTCGGCCTCTCTGTGAAAGGCTTCTCTGAGAAAACACTCCTTTCATTTTAAATGTCAGGTTCAATATGGGAGGACACAACTCCATAAAAGAACGATCACAATGAATCATTACTCCACAAATGTGAAATGTCTAAATTGATAATTCACACGTCTACAAGTCTATTAATTCTAGATGTGTCATTGAATTAACTCAGGAAGTTCTGGCGTCTTGTTGCTCAGCGTTGTCGGTCTTCTGTCATTTTCCTCACGCACGTCAAGTAGTGACATTTATATGTTTGTGCTAAAAGTGACGAAGATGATTTTCAGGTCGGCTGACTCAGCTTCTCGAAAGACACACAAACACACACAGCTGCACAAAACGAAAAACCCGAACCAGGAAATGCAGCGAGGAGAGATAATTGTTTGTTGTGGCCTCGACTGAAGCCGTGTTGTCATTCTAGAAACAAAGGGAGCAATCTAATTAGGTATTCCCTGAGTGAGTTCAGCTCCAGCTTCCTTCCTACATGTCACTGGATGTCACACAGGTACAAACACACAAACACACACACACACTGGTCTCTCCAGGGACGGCTACGCGGTGTGTGTCCATTACTCCGGGAATATAAATGAGAAACAGGCTTATCAGAAAAAGGATGAACTTTACATGAATTGTCTTCTTGTTAAACACAAACACAACAGACCTGAATTTCATAACCTTGAGTTTAACCTTTGTCTATTTCCATTCATCTATTTTTCATCTGTTACGACTCGGAGCTCCACACAGCTTCAAACTAAAGCGTTATACATTGTTGAAGTGTGCAGGACTAATTAATCAATTAATCAATTCTCCAAATTCTCTTCAGCCAAAAGTCTTCAAAAACATCCTATGGATTAATTCATACGATCAAACAGGAGATTTGAAGTTACAGATCACACTGAAAAGAGCTGCAGCCTTTTTACAGAGCAAAAACGGACCTGCTTCATTTAAACACTGTTGCTATGAGTCATGTGTTTCCTGCCTTGAATGGTCGAGCGGTTTTAACTCAGCAAACAAGGTTAAAGTTTGACATAAATAAAGATAAGAACACGAATAATGAAATGTAGAAAAAATATAAAAATTTTCAAAAGAGATTGTTATTAAAACTCCTTTGAAAGAAGCATGTAGCAATGAGGACCTGAGTCTACGTTCAGGTGGATGAGGTTAAAATAAATCTGTCTCTACATTTTTAATTAAAGGCTTTTGAATCCTGTCTGTTGGAACCTTTTTCTAACTGAGCACAACTCATTTGGAACCAGAAACAAGCAGAGGAGAGTATGAACTTAAAACTGATATGCACCAAGGCTAATTGGACAATTAAAATTGGTCCGGTTCATTATCTGGAGCTTCACGTAATTTCACCTGTTCATAGATTTCAGGACTATTTTAATGAAGATCTCTGCGTTATGTCTTTAGAGTGTCCAAAGCCCTATGTTGCAATGTTAGAGATATGATTCCTGGATCAGCCTCCTTTACTGAGCCTGTTTCAATAAACCAATAAACTCCACCCCTCCACCACGTCTCAAGAAAATCAGTTCAGTAGTTTTTGCATAATCCTGCTAAAAGTCAAACAACAATGTGACTGAGGTTCCATGTGTGAATAGCAATTAATAGGAACCTGCCTGAGGAAGCAGGTTTTACAAAGGCCAGTGTGACAGATCTTGTCGCACCATTGTGATGTCATTAGATGTGGTTGTTAGCAGACGGAGAGAAGATGGTTGAAGTGTGGCAGAGTGTTGATGCAGCATTAGTGTTTTTCCTTATTGCAGGAGCACAGGTGCACTTTGCGTTCCGCTCGCTGCAGTGGAAGCTGATTTGAAGGATTCTGCACTGACAGTGAATCACTCTGACCTCAGAGGAGCTTCCTCTTCTGTCCTCCAGATAAATGACGTGAGCAGCCTCTGCTAAGAATAAACGCATTTTACAGAGCCTCTCTCTTTTGGAGTGGAAATAAGTATAGTTTTGTTTTTTTTCCTGCTCTCGATGGTGAAACACGATGAGATGAGAGGAACCTGACGGATTTTTTTCGAATGCCGCGTTCACTGGGGAATCCTCAGCTCAGTCCCCCCCACCCCTGCGCTCCTTCTCTGCAGGTGGACGTCATTGGCCCTCAGGTGCTTAGAGGACTCTTTTCTACACAGTGCACACCAGACAATGGGCGCTATTCTCTTAGGTCACAAGAGGAAGTGTTGTTTGTGGGCTTTTCCTCGTCTTACACCTCTTTTGCACCAAGGTTAGCAGGTACGCAGGGTTCAGTCAAACTCAGGTAGACTCAAAAAAAAAAAAGAGGCTATTGACTCCGCTCCCATTGGCAGGGGAAGAGTTTGCCTTTCTCGTTTCCCCCCCCGGTGAGTCCTGTTTGACTTCAATCACAAACGCACCAGAACCCAACACATCAGAAAACCTTGTGGTCTGGCCAGTGCTGCGTTTTGCACGATGCAGAGAAGAACTTACGTCACGCCAGAAGAGGCACAGCATTGGATCCTAGACTGGTAAAATAAAGAAACTGAATCTAGTGCGTCATGGGAGAGAACACAGTTTCTATTCCCATTGCAGACAAAAGCCAAATGCAAGTGAATGCCAGTGGGTTTCTTAACCAGTGGAAAAGGAGCTTTACATTTGCCTGACCTCCACTCGCACCCCTGACACTCATTTCTTTATGTAGTTTACATGTTGAGTAAAGAACCCTGCTGAGAGCTAATCTGTCAAGTTCCTTTATATCGAATTTCTACATGCACGAGGTCACCTTTTCAGCCGCTCGTCATTTGCTCTGCTGGGAACAGGAGGTCAGCCGAGAAAGGTCGGTTTCAATCAGCGTCGTCCTGATTCACAAAGCCGATTCTTCACGCTCGATTTTGTGAATACAGTTTGTGCAAAGGAAAGTATCTGAACGCCAAAGAATCTGAAAGAGACCGAGGCTAATTAATCTAGTTTTATTAAAGCTTGTGGTGTGTGTGCGTTGAGTGCAAAGTAGCCCGGGTGTGTAGCTCCCAGAGACCAGAGCTCGCTTTTCATGTTTGATCTTATAATGAGTCTCGGTCTGGAAGTCGCAGCCGCTGAACTCTGACCAAAGCACGTCCGTTTGACTTATCCTGTTGTAGGTTAAGGTCGTGACATTTTTTTAAAGCATTTTATTTGACTCCTAGTAAATGCTATAACCTGTACGATACACACTTCCTATATCACTGTTTATAAAGATGGACCACACGTCTCCTCTTCCTCCCACGATTCAGAAATGAATCTAAAACATCCCGGATGCAAACTTTGCCATCTTGTGCAGATGAAGGGATTGAGGTGCGGTAAGGTCCCACCGATACATGCTCTTGACCAATCACAAGAAACCATCTTTGAGAAAAAATGATTTGAAATATATTTTGCCGTTTTAGTCCCATTAACTAACATGGAGGAGGCAGGTTTACCAATATACTGCAGCCAGCCACCAGGGGGCGATCAAGACGCTTTGGCTTTACCTTTGGGAGCTGTTGTGTCGTCCATCTTTATAATAGAGTCTCAATTCAGCCTTAAGGTTTAGATCGTGGGGTTTAGTGGCATCTATTGGTGCAGCTGTGTATTGCAACCAACTGAATCCACAGGGGCCTTCAGGTACCTTCAGATTTGAAAGGTACTTGATGTTCAGGGACACATTGTGACCACTTGTGGATTTAATAATGCTGTGACATGTGACACAGGCGGAAGTATTAATAATAGCACATAAGTGTTCCAGACCCGCACGGTAGTTAGCAGCTGGGAGCCAGTAAACAACAGAAGACATCACATCATAAAAAACACAGATGAAAAACGGAGCAATCAAAAAGCAATCTGACTCCAGAAGGCAGCTTCACAGTGGTCGACACACTTCTTCTTCTTCTTTCCTTCTATCGACAGAACGATCAGATCTCAACGTGGATACATGAGACAAATCACACCAGGAGTAAATGTGATCAGGTGGAAATTCTAACAATTCTGAAATTCTGGCTACAATCTGGAAATAAGGAACATTTTTGATATGATCGATCTGATTCTATTAAAGGAAGAGTGAGGGATTCATTTAATGACAAACAGAGGTCACACAGAAACACACATTTTATTTCAAAAAGCTGGACAATAACATTTTTGTTTTATGATTTTGTTTTTCTTACAGTTGGATGCCGACCGAGATGAAGAGGAGGTTTTCTGTGACATCAGCACGACTGTGGACAACAAGTTGTTTCCTTCCAACGAGCCGGGAGCTGGTGAGATGATCTCTCATTTTACTAAACACTGTGACACCTCCAAAGATTTTCATCTCACCATGATTATCCTGGGCAACGTTACAGCTTTATTATGGGTTTTAATAAAAGTCAGTTTAATCCGCTAAAGGAAAATAAGAGAGAGATTATTATCATTTACCAAAAAGTGTATGTTACCAGCTACCACAGAATGCAACCTTAGATAAAATGTAAAGTTTCTACAGGAAATATTTGAGTCTTAATGATTTAAAAATAATCCTACCATTGATTCAATGTGTGAACATAAATACAAACATTTATATAGAGCAGTTGATGACAGTCTCTGCAGTAGCTACATGGGCTGATACAATGATGAAACCTGATGCAATAAAAACCATCACCAGCAGCAAAATACCATCAGTCCCAGTGGAGAACATCAGGCGGCTTAGAGCCTTTTTTAAAAGCTGCTAATCAATGTGAACACTGCAGCGGGGGGGGGGGGGGGGGGGGGGGTCTCTCCAAAATAGTCCAAATACATGAGAAGGCGGAACAAGCGAAAGAACATCACCCACCAGCTCCCTGGTTACCACAGGAGTTGTCATGGCAACCAGTGAAACCAGTGAGGAACCGACTCAACGAGGTGGGAATCCGTCTCCGATGGTTTGATGGTAACTGGTCCTGACCCGGTGCTGCCAGACGCATCCGAGCTGCCTGTGCTACACTGACAACTGGGGGCGGTGTGGTCTAGGGGGTAGAGTGGTCGTTCTCCAACAAAAGGTTGCCGGTTCAATCCCCACTCTTCCCCATCTGCATGCCGAAGTGTCCTTGGCAAGATAGAGAACCCCTAAATGGCCCCTGGTTCTTTCACAACAGGCTTTGTTTGCCGAAGTGTTTATTAAGCAGAAATCCTCCGGGAGGTCGATGAATGAAGAGTTCAGCGCTGGAGAGAAGTTACCCGACGGGTTTCGGGGGTTTTGATCCGTTTCCAGACTTTGTTGCTCGTCCAAGGACAAAACGGTGTCATGTGCTGCGGGGGTTATAAATCCCTTCTGGATACAATCTTCAGATCTCGGGCTTTATAAATAAACTTGAATTAAAAATCTGCTAGTGTTATCTTTAGTGTCATCACGTCGTGCCACGATCCAAAGGTCGGCACAATCAATCGCAAACTGCTTCAGTGATGGTGCGATGAAGGGAAGAGTCGGCAGCAGGTTTTGCCACGAAACATTAACTGAGATTTAAACTGAGGTTCGTGTCAGGAGGTGCTGAATCACAGCGGGAGAACATATGGTGCCTGGAAACTCTGCTAGAGGAGAAAAATGTGGAGTTATGGTATTGTTATGATCAGGAGAGCTGTTTCCCAAAAATCCAATCAGTAGGTGAGCCAAAGATAACTCCTGAAAATAAATAGAAGGGTTTATAGAAGAGAATAAGAATGAAAATGTATCTGTTCATCTATTTGAGGGACTAATACTAAAGTCAAATTCAACCTTAAATCCTCCAGTAAAGACTTGAACAACTTCTCTCTCAGTGCATCGTGCCGACTCCAGTCTCCAGAAGACTGCAGCTCACACTCCCAGCTCCTCTCGCCTCATGGCTCACACACACAAAGAAGACAGAACAACACAAAGAGCAACACAAACCCTGCAGAGCTTCAAACAACAGCTCCTCATTAACTGGAGAGAAGCCACGGAACCCTCTTAATATTCGCTGAGCCATTCTGGGTGATCGGGCTGGAAAATCTCATTATATTGTGCTTTAAATAAAATATTACTCTCGTAGGAATGAGAAACCTTAGAGACTATTGATTTTTCTTTTCCTCATTCAGGGCATAAGGGACTGAAAGAGCTTCCCGTAAAGAAAATGTAGTGATATATGTCACGTTCCATTAAAGAGATCTGTACATATATCTAGATGTTCCTATATGTCTTCCATAATGGATCCTCCATAAAGGTTTATCCACACAGGAACAAAAAAGAAAAGCCTCATGAATTGGAGTGCATCTCAAAAGAACGAGCACTAAAAGGTCTATTTCTGCTCCGTGCTCCTCTCAGAGATCAGGTGATGGAAAGGAGAAAGGCGCAGGAAACAGGAAGATGGTGCAAAATGTAAAAATAGACTGAAAGTTGTTAAGGCAAAACTCTTTGAGGGAAATTTAGACCATCTGCTGCTGCTGGTGCTACCTTTCTCCCAGCAGAGAGAGAGAGAGAGAGAGAGAGAGAGAGAGAGAGACTGCTGCCACTCTCCTGCAGCCTCGCCCGCCCTCAGGCTGTGATTACCACAGCAGCACATGTGGGCCCAAGCGAAGCGATGCTGACGAACTCAACCACCTGACACCGCTGGAACTCGGTGGGCAAAATGAAAACCCTGCACACAGTCAGACCTCAGACACCAGATGCACCCTGACACTCTGCTGACTCTCCCAGTTCAGAGCTGCAGGAGAAGGGAGGACACTGTTTTGTTTACTTCTCTGTTAATCTGCTGCATTATGAGGCTTTTCCCACATGATGCTTCTGAGAGATCCACCGTCTCCCTGGAATCCGCCTGAATGTTTGAAGCTGCATCCTCACAGAACCTAACCCAGTTCTCTAATGAGGAGGCCCCGACGTGCAGGGGGGGGGGGGGGGGAGACAATCTGCAGAGGGGAAGAGTTTCATCTACGACCCATTTCCACCGAGTTGTTCAATGTGTTGGATTTTGTCAGCAGCTTTCAGTCACAGGGAAGTTCAGGTTCAGAGTTCTGGAGCTTAAGTGAATTTTAATCTGAAGATCTTCACTAGTTAGAAACCCAAATAAGCACATCACCCAAAATGTGTCAACCAGTTCCCTGAGGTCGGTGTTGAGCTTGATGTTTGTTGGTTTCTTCTGTCCTCAGGTCCCAGTGAGCTGGACCTCGGTCTACTGGGTGACATCAGCAGCCTGTCAGATGTGGCTTGCAAATACACTGAGGTAAGATGACGAGTCACTGTCACAAGTCCTCCTAACCATGGTTTCACTCGAGCCCCAGTAGCTGGTTGTTTGAACCGACTGGAAAAGCCTCTGTTTGGTTGTCGGTGCTTCGTTATGGATCTTGCTCTGATTCTGAATCTGATGATGTAGCTCCTGTCAGAGCCGCTCAAAGTTGAATGTTCCGAATCACTAGCTTAAAACCAAATTTCGAAGAAGACTGAAAGCTGCAGGAATAGAAAAGGAAGTAGAAAGAGTTCTGGTTTGATGGTCATTGCTGATCCTAAGGACTACTATCTGGAAGTTGCTGTTTTATTTTGGCGAAGTCCAGGGAGCATTGTTGTTTTCCATAGTATCCAATGGCCAATCATAGTGCTCCATACTAAGGAAGAAGAAGAGTCAGATACTACCCATCTATATATCCACCATATTCCCCTGGTTATGTTTCTGTTGGTCTGGTCCTGCTGCCCACCAGCTCACTCTAATGGGGCCTCATGCAGTTTCAGTAGGCCAGACTCTTTCCCTGCTCGTGGTCACAGTGGAAAGAGTCGAGCCCGTCCTGCAGGAGCAGGCCGCTCCCTGGGGTTCAGGGCAGGAGTTTCACAATCCTCTGTGGGTCTGTAATGGGATTGATTTACACCACAGCAGTATACTGGAGTATTGGGATTGTTGACAGGGACTGGTCTTTAGATATTCAACCTATGGGGAGGGTGCACCTCTTAAAAAAACGCATGAGGCAGCAGTTCAAAAACATCTCACTCCAAACATCTGGTAGTCGGGATCATCACAGTCTAACGTCACAGACAAAACCTTTAACTACAAGTGAAAAGTGAACAAACAATCGCAAGTAGAAATAAAAATTAGTTATTTTCCAGAGACAAGATTTCCTGACTATGATTCGATATTACCAGACAAGTCACAGGTTCGATCCCCGCAGCCGTAACAATGTGTTATGAATCTTAATAATTCCTCTCACCTCAGTCATCACTATAACAACCTGATTGGAGTATTGTTCTTAATAATCGTCTTATTGCCCTTTCGGCGTGACATTTTTTATCCCATCAGAGAAATCACATTTTGAATCAAACTGACAATCGACAAATTAACTTTTTTCAAACCTGACTGTGAACTGATGGATTCAACGTGTCCAGAGATGGAGGAAGACATGCTGCATGAATCATGACCCAGACCCGAGAGTCTCATAAATGCTCAGCTCCCGATGCCTCGGCTTCCTGCTGCCTCGTGGAGATGCTTCACTGTTTTCTCTTTTCGATCCAGGCCTGATTTGTTCAGGGCTCTCTCACATCTCACCTCTTCATTTACACAGAGCCTTGAATTCACACTTGGGAGCCGGAGTCGATAACTGAGTCTGTTCACCGCCGGCTGGTCGGCAGTGGAGACTCTCAGGTTTCTCTCTCCCTCTGCAGAAATTGGTGGTCAAATAAAAATTCTTTATTTGTCCTTCTCTCTCCTTCCTATTTAGTCAAAATATCTATTTACTTTCTAAAAGCCAGACCAGGGTTAAAGCTTTTAATCCCAGGTTCACTCCCATCAAAAAACGATGATACTTTTAAAAAGAAAACACCAATGACAGGAACGACCACATGTTCTCTGTACTGGTTTAAAGTCTAATTCGGGTCTTCTTGTTCTTCTTTCTTAATCCTGCCCTTTTTAAAATGGATGGAATCCACAGTTTGAAACGTACATCACTCCCGGCATGAATTCCAAAATGTAGTTATATTGATCTTTATGTTTAGTTTTATATATTTTTCTATACATTTTGGTCTCTAGCAAAGTTGGAGGAGACCAAAAACTGAGCAAAAAAAAATATAGAAATACTGGAAGTACATTCACAAGATGATCAGAAACATGAGTCTACTAATGATTCATACATCTGATATAATATTAGGTCCTTATTGTACGACTGTGAAATATGTTTCCGTAGAATGAACACTACACGATAAATCTAGAAGTGAATGAACGTTCAACATCCATCAACAGTTTCATCCATTAACAGGTGTTGTTTTGTGTTTATGACACATACATGTTGTTGTTTTTTATCACATACTGTCACTCATCACCAATAGACACTATCGACTTTCATGTGTGTGTGTGTGTGTGTTGTGTGTGTGTGTGCGTGTATGTGTGTCATGTGTTTCTCTCTCTGAGTCATGCGACCAGTTGGTGTCCCCACATGCCAAGCCTCTCTGCTGGCGCCCGGCCCTCCCCCGCACCGAAGACAATTCTTTAACACTAACAGAGCTCCTCCTCGCCTCGTCTTTACTGCAGCTCCCCCCCCCACACACACACACACACACACCCCACACACAAACATCAGCCAGTCGGTTTCAGTCCGATGCGAGTTAAGAGCTGGGGAAAGACAGGAATGTCAGGGGAAGTCATCTCTCTTCAGTGACCATTCTCGTTGTCTTTTCTTCACCATCTGTCTGCACCTCTCACCGCATCGCTCCACAAAAGCCTCCATGAAATACACAAACAGGACGACAAGGGACATTTCTGTGAGATACACTAATCGCTTCAGTGAGATACAACGACACTGTCACTGACATTTAGGGGAAATATGCACATCCAGTATGATGTGTCTTCTTTTGGATTTAAAAGGGAAAAACACAGGGGGATTATTCTGGTTTCCAGTTAGATCGTGTTATCCCTGAGATATCAGTTCAAATATCAAAACAACACAATGTTTGATAGATTACATTTTCATGGATGTCTTGTGTAATCCTGCAGACAAACAAACCAACAAACAGACGGGGGTGAAAACATAACCTCCGTCTGGTGGAGGTTAATGTTGCAGGTTGTGTTGGTTGATGCAAAGTTTCTACTTCAACATTTCAAAGTTTTAAGAGATCGTTCAAGTTTCTCATCCCGGTGAAAAAAATCAATAAATCCCAAAACCTCATCTGCAGTCTCCACGTTTCCTCTCTTCTCACACGAATCGGGGAGAATCGACTCATTCAGAAGATCCATTAACGTTTTAATTTTGAACTCAGTCGTGTCATTATTGGAATAGAAATGAGACAGCACTTAACTGCACGGTCCATTAGGCGGGGGGGGGGGGGGTTGACAATCTGTTCCCGTTCAAATTACAAATCACTCGATCACATCATTGAATCATCTGTTTAAGTTCATTATCTTGTTCTCTTTATCTCTGGGGTCCTCAAGTTATTTTTATTGTATTCTGACAAATTAGCATTCAGAGTTTTCATTTTGATTTTGTCTTTCATTTGATGAAAAACCATTTTGTTCTAAAGCTGGAACTGGAGTCATTTGACCTGTGGAGGATATTCATGGCAACCTGCAGCAATGACTCTTGGGAGATTTTCTTTTCTTTTATCTCTATCTTCATTTTCTTAAGTACAGAATAAAAACTCAAATTACATAAGATGACACTCTAAAAAAAATATGAAGAAATGTGCTGAATGAAGCTGTAATAATTAGTCTGTTGATAAAGTTCTTGATTAGAAACTGTGGACTGATCGGTTGTCATCATCCAGCTCCATGCAAATGATAATACATGTTTTCTGAGAATGTTAACGTGAGTCTGTCTCGTCTTTCCAGCTGGACGAGGAGGAAGACGTCGGCTTTGATGAAGCAGCGGTCGACAGTGAGTTGATTCAATGATTGATTGTCCTTCTCTCTCTCTCTCCCCCCCCCCCCCCCCCCCCCCCCTCCTCGATAACACACAGGTGACGACACAACACCACGAAGCGATATCTTATCAGCAGAGCTTTTATTAGCTGTTATGTAATTTATTTATCAGCTTCTGCCTCCTTTCATCAACGAGCAGCGCCCCATTCATATCATCACACACACACACACAGAGAGAGAGAGAGAGAGAGAGAGAGAGAGGCTCATTCAGGCGTCTGGTGAATCACAGTCACATGGCATTTGTGTGTGAGTCTGTGTGTGTGTCTTTGTGTGTTTTTCGTAATCATCCCTGTGTATCAACAGTATTGATTGTGTAATAGAGGGGGAAGAGGACCGGTCTGTAGATTGCGTCTCAGTTAGATCTGTTGTCTATCTCCTCAGAGCAAAGAGAGGAGGAGGAGGAGGAGGAGGAGGAGGAGGAGGAGGAGGGCCATCTGATTACTAGAGAAAAAACTGCAGATTTACATAAGCCGTGTCTCTTACATGAAATACCATGAGAACCATTACTCTCTCCCCACTGGTCAGAGTTAAACTGGTGTCGGGCGTCAGTTGGTTTGGTGGGCAGCCACTGGGCCAGTTCTATTTGTGACTGATCACTTTCATCACTGATTAATATACCATC
This sequence comes from Platichthys flesus, assembly GCF_949316205.1. Classification (NCBI taxonomy): domain Eukaryota; kingdom Metazoa; phylum Chordata; class Actinopteri; order Pleuronectiformes; family Pleuronectidae; genus Platichthys; species Platichthys flesus. The sequence goes on along the minus strand of NC_084958.1, from coordinate 20,820,899 downwards.
AAATGTTTTGGTTAATGAATTAGTATTTGTTTATTAAACGTCACAAAATACTGAGAAACGCTCTTCACCACATCTCAAGCTGATGTCCTCACGTGGCTGGATTTAACCGGCTAAGAATCAGAAATCCAAAGATGTTGATTTGACAATAATTTAAAACAGAAAAAAACATTGTAATAAAATATATATATAAAATAAAGAAATCCTCTCATTCGACAAGCCAGAACTAGACTGTTTCTTAAAAAACATTTACTACGGAAAAGAGTGCTGGACATGCATCAGCTCCTGTGACTGTTCCTGGAAATGCCAGACTCCCAGAGACTGTTTACTACAAGAAATGTCATATATATGTAAATTAGAGGGAAAACAGGTCAGTTATTACTTCGACCTTTTGTTTTGACACTTGTGCCGAGGCTCCTTTAACTTTCCTGTCACGTAGAAATTTACACGGACACGTAGGTGAATAATAAACTGTCAACAGACCGATATGTTGTACTTGTACAGGAGGAAGAAGCTCAAATGCAACTAATTATATTAAAAACTACATAACGTCAATGAAATTAAATAAAACCATTGCAGTAACACATGTCCACCTGGTGTGTGTGTTGACGTGCAGCGCATGTTAATCTCAGGTTCTCTTTCCTCTAACAGGTTATAGCACCGAACACAGGAAACCAAAGGTCATCTTCATGATTGGTAGGTAAATGTGCAAACACACACACACACACGTACACACACATCCACATACACAAACATCCCGACACGCATACATACATACACACGCGTACACGTAATAATACCGAGCAGCTGCTGACTGACACTCGTCTCATTCTTTGACACAGAAACAGACATGAGATGAGTCGATCAGCTGCTCTGGTATTTTTCTGCACAGAATCAGGAAGTGGACTGAGGTCTGTGGTTCTCGCTGATTTCAGGCGTCGGAGGGAAAGTTAGATTAAACGTTTTTCTACTTTTCAAGTAGAGTTTCTCGGCTTGTTGAGGGAAGAGAAAGGAAGCGACTGAACGAGTAAAACTGACCTTAAATTAGCGACACATTTAATTACATTTCTTTCAATACAAAAGATTTTAAAGGCAAAATTGTAATGGTTACTTATCAAAAGTATTCACAGTTATTCTTCAGATATGTTTTGAAGTAATTGCTGCATTCGCTCTGTCAGGTTGGATGGTTCTTAACCTCATTTAAATGAATTCAGAGTCGGTGTGCAGGCGTCCTCTCTCCTGCACCTCTTTGTGATTTACATGATGTCTCTCCTCTGTCACAGCTGAGCTCTGAGAGTGTGAACAGTGAAATCACAGAGAGTAAACGCTGCTGCTCTGAAACAGAGAAAAATCCGAAGAATATATCAGCTGAAACAAAACTAGGTTGATTATTTAATACAGTTTTACATCAATAGAAAATCAGAAGTAATTTTGTTTAACAATATTTCATTTATTTCTACTTTATATCACTGATAAATAAATATTTTTGGGTGTGTCACATAATTGGCTTGGCACAAGTTAATCACATAATTAGAAACACAAAGATATCTGTGTTTATCCACCTACAGGCCTTTTAATAATAATAATAAAAATAGCTTGAATTTATAAAGCACCTTTCAAGAGACCCAAGGACTTAATGTTAAACACGTGGACATTTCACTGCAGGAGAAGAACTGGAATTGAATAACAAGTGCTGTGTAATATTCTCCACATCCTGAAACTATTCACGGAGTCAGCTCTACAGATTTGATCATTTAGTGAGTTTCACTGTCGGCTAAACTTTCCTGTGTCGTACATTCTGTCACTTCATCAAACGGCTGTTCTCTGTTTTTAAAAAAGAACCGGGACTCAATGTGCAGCTCAGGTAGAGAGAGACGTGACGTAAATAAGAAGAGGGTTCACAACAGACAAAGAAAAAGTGCCAGAGCTCAACTGGAATAACGGAAAAGGTGCTGACAACTAAATTACACTCAGAGTCGCTGCACCAGAGTTTGCAGAGTTTCCCCTGGATGAGTGGCAGAGCACTGGAGGCGGGGGGGGGGGGGGGGTGGGGGCGGCACACTGACAGCAGGGGAACGTGAACACGAGGGAGACAGATTCATCTCAGGTGGACGAGCAGATAGAAACAGGCTCAGCACATTCCTCGTTCTAAAACATCATCTCAGCGACACATCGGTGGTGGCTACAGATTTCTAGCCTGGTTTTTTCTTGACTTTTTATTATTATATTATTCTTGCGCTCTTCTGTTTGACTGTGTTGTGTTTCGCTCGATGCCCAAATTTCCCTCTGGATCACTAAAGTATCCCTCTGTCTTTGTTGTTATCGTACAGCGGCTGAAATTAATCTGAAACACACTTCAATCTGCTAGCTCAGGATTTTTATTTTGAGCGGCTACAAAATTGTACACACCCTGAATTGGGGATCTAACCACTGGGATTGTGGTCCGTGGACAACCCTCTCTACCTCCTGAGTCATAATCCTCACAATGGCGTCACACACGTGATCAGTGCTGTAAGAGCACGATGAGGCAGCGTCTACGAGGACGGAGAAACCAAAGTTAAAAAACATCCGGTTTTCATCAAGTCTCTATTTTTCACAAACACTAAAGCTTCACCTTCACAAAGGTTATTTATTGAGTCTGTTCCCTTCATACTGATGACACTCCTCTGCTGGGTCTCATCCTTTTTTTTAAAATGGACCTGAAGCTTTGACACGCTTTTATCTGAGGAGGTCATGTGTGTGAACAGGGAGTTGAACCTATGATCAATCCTGTGTCACCTCTCGGGCCATTTTCTTGAATGTTGAGCTCCTGCTCCTGTAAGAATGAATGACAGTCAGATACACAAGTCGAGTCGGTTTGAGTTAAAGTTCTCAAAGTGCTTTGATTGAAAGTTGTGAGAGGAGAGTTGTGAGTGTGAAACCAGGAGAAGTTGAAGCGTTGCTCTGCGGCAGTGAGGTGCAGCGTCGGGGCCGGAGGGAAATGCTAATGTGAGGCTTCACTGTGTCTCTGCTTTTAGCTCCTTCTCTACTTCCTCTTCCCTCTGTCGGCGTTCTCCTCTTCATGTTCTTGTCCCGCTGCTCCTCTCTCAACTCCCTCTCCCTCTCCTCTGCTCCCCCCCCCCCTCCTCTCCACGGTGCAAAATTTAAATTTCTATCCTCGGAATCTGACTCAAATTGAACTACTGAGACTCAGTTGTTTTGTATTGATGCAGTGGAAATCGGGCACTTCAGTGTAATTTGTGTTAAAGAATTATGAACAAGCAAAACTCATTTCAGCAGCGTGGAAGATTTTAATGATGCAATTCATCACAAGGATTTAATATCCTCTTAATATTATTTGGATTTTATTGTTGCTGCCCAGTTAAAGAGCACTGGAACTCAAAGGGGTCTACAAATTAAGATATTATCATTATTAGGGAAAGTAAAATGAGTTCAATAAATCAAATACTCACAATATGAACCGGTTTAATGTTCATTTAATGATCAATAATAATCCGTTGAAGAAGTTAATCACATAAAAATCCTAAATTACATTTAGAGCGTCGAGCCAATAATGTTTTTATTTGCAGGATTGATTTTTTGCTATTATTAAAAATGGATTTCTAAAATAATTCATAGTTTAAAAGTGTAACGTGTGAAAACAAGTAGATCTGGATAGAACTGTTTGTGTTGAGTTGTAGACTCACATTATTCTGAAGGTTTCCAGCTGTTTTCAAGCAAATAAATCAGAGAAATGATTTAACGTGACCTCAGTGAAAAGTTCTGATCTAAAGTTCCATCACCTGAAGCTGATCTGAATAACTGAGAGTCTCAATTAGTGGAGGTTTCCTGCGCAGCTCTTTTGTCACTTGGACTGATTTGGTTCTCACCTGCTGAAGGAGGATGGAGTTCTGCAGCCGGGCTGAACACACAATGAGATTCCTGCTCCTCGGCTCCTCTTCGCCTCGCTCTGAGTTTTTCATCTTCATCTCTGTCGGCTGCTCCGTCTCTCTGATAAATTCCTTCTGTCACGGAGCTGTGAGCTGCTCAGCTTCTCACATCTCATCCTCCACCAACCTGAGAACTGGAGGCTGCTCGGCACATGGCAAACATCTGACTTTCCTCAATAGAAAACCTGCTGAACTATTTCTCTCTTTGGGTTTTTTAAATGATCATCAAATTTACAATTTCCCTGTTTTCTTAACCCTAAAATCATAAACAGTATAAGCTGGATATTCAAAAAGCAGTCTGATACTTCCTGAGGTGGACAAGTTGGCGTGTTGATAATGATGTGCATCCTCCTGTTGCATTAAACATGATATTCATGATAGAACTGGATGGAGATATGAATTCATTTGAATTTTCATTTGCCAATTTGCAGTTTTTATCAGTTTCCCTGCAGCACAAAACTACCTGAGTCTCAATATCAATCTTTAGTTCATTTGATTTCCAGAAGAAGAATCTTGATGATAGAAAACGTGTATCTATCAGTGTGTGACAGAGGTGTGAGCTAGTTCCATTCCAGGTTTTCGTCTTGCTCCTGTTTTACCATGATTCATCGCTAGATATGTGTTATTTGTTAACTGCTAATTGTTGACCTATATTTTGTCTTGTGTTGTATCTTCTAATCCATTAGAAAGCTTCGATTACCAGAAGCAAACCAGAGATGAGAAGAGTTTTGTTAGAACAAACAGCTCCAGACACACTTCATGTGACTCTGGAGCTGATCCAGATTTCACAGGGTCTCACAGAGGAGAGGGACTTTACCCACAGATCTGTTCCTACCGCAGGTCTGTGTTGGATTCCTCTAATTTGAAGAGTCACTAACAAGCGTCTCTGGGTTTGTGCCTCGGGCCTGGTGGGTCATTATCTCCCTTCCTGGCAGAAGTGTGGCGCAGAGAGGATGACTGTCTGTGAGTGGAGGTGTGGAGGCGTGAGGAGCATTTTGAAGCCGGGTGGAATAAATTAAATCAGTGGATATGTGTTGGCTGTTCAATGAATGAATGCACCCCCCCCCCCCCCTCCTCTATTTCCTCTGGCCCTCCTCTGGTGGTCGTGTCCGGGGGTGAAGCGAGCTCATATGTGTCCTCGCTCCCTGAGGGGACGGCGGTGAGGACATTTGTTTTTGAAGGCGGGCTGAGGGCAGCGACTCCCTGACTGGAGCAGCATACTGATGAAGACGAGGGTCATGCTGAGCTGCAGGCTGCTGGAGGAAGATAAACCACTAACCTGAGATAACTCACCTGCAGACAAACAAGATACAGACCCAACAAGTCTCTGCTGTGTGTGTGTGTGTGTGTGTGTGTGTGTGTGTGTGTGTGTGTGTGTGTGTGTGTCTGCTCATATGTTATCTTGGGGAGCAACAGTTTTAAGTTTGTTCAGGGATACAAGATAAGTTTTGGATCACTGGGTTGATTTAATATCAGATCCATTCTAGAAGTGTTTTTAATATAGTATCTTATTAAGTGTTTTTATTAAATTGACTCATCAGTTGATAAACTACTTTTAGTTGCAATGCATTTGTTATCACACACTGTGAAGAACCCTAACCCTAAGACCCAATGTTGGTTTTCGTGGTTAAGGTTCTTGGTTTAGATGGTTAATTAGTTTTTATCTAGATTTGTCTTGTATTATTTATGAATTTTTATGACAGTTGGACATTTTTTAAATTGAAAGCTCCTGAAGTTGTTCTTCTTCCTTTTTCATTTAAGCGAATGACCCTGAATGGAGACCATCCAGTGTTCCCAGTTTAGAGAGAGAAGAGGTCGTATATTGTCTCCAGTCTGAGTTGATCTCTCTTTGTTAACTGTGTCGTGGTGACAGACATGAATCTGTCTCTGCAGCTCTCCTCCCTCTCCTCCTTCTCCTCCTTCTCCTCCCTCTCCTTCTTCTCCTCCCTCTCCTCCCTCTCCTCCCTCTCCTCCTTCTCCTCCTTCTCCTCCCTCTCCTTCTTCTCCTCCCTCTCCTCCCTCTCCTCCTTCTCATCGCTCCCTTCCTTCTCCTCACTCTCCTCTCTCTCCTCCCTCTCTTCCCTCTCTTCCCTCCCCTCCGTTTCCTCCCTCTCTTTCTTCGGCTCCCTCTCCTCCCTCTCCTCCTTCTCCTCCTTATCCTCCCTCTCCTCCTGTTTAACTCTGATTCTTGCATCACTGCAAATTACAGTTCAAACGAGCAGCCTGGGTTTAATTTTCTTTACTCACATTAGAGCTGATTGTATATTACTCTCTCTCTCTCTCTCTTTCTCACTCTCTCTCCTCGTCTGTGTGCTTGCCTCTGTTAGTCACTGCCACCCAAACACACACACACACATAAATGCACACACACAAACACAGATGCCTGACAATACCACAGGCCCCTCAGTGTTTGTGTGTCTGCTCCAGATTGATCTTTATCTCTTTTAGTTTATCCACCTGTTTGCTCTTTATATGTTTTTATTGTCTTTATTTAGTAAACACTTGATTTACTTTGTGATTGTTCAGTGGCTGTTTAAAAGAATGAAGACATTTTGTTTTAGAATGGAAACAGATAATCAGTACAAAATCTTATTAAGAAACAGAATGTGAACTGATAAGATTCAAACAACATGAGTCAATGATCAAATCACACAAACTCACACACACAGACACGCACACTCACACAAACACAATCTATTTGTTATTGTCTTTGTCTCCATTGCACTTCTTCTCACCTCTTAATTTCCTCCTGACGCTCTCCTCACCCTGAGCTCTGCCTCAGTGATTTCCTATGTGACGATAGACTTATCCCTGTGTGTGTGTGTGTGTGTGTGTGTGTGTGTGTGTGCATTCATGTACTCAGGTGGTCCAGGCTCAGGGAAGTCGGTCCAGTGCCAGCGGATGGAGGAACGGCTGGGCCTGCGTCACATGACCCTGGGTGACCTGCTGTGTGCCGAGCTGCAGACTCGCAGCAGCAGAGGGCGCCACCTGCAGGACGTCCTGGAGAGAGGAGAGCAGCTGCCCAAGGTCAGTGAGGGAGTCAGGTTCAAGACCACAGTGGTCATCAACCCGAGACGTTGGTCATTTATCACAACAATGTCCACGTGACGCAAAATTCATAACCTGCCCTCAGACATGAATCGAGTGTCAAATATATTTTACATCATATTTAATCAACCAAACCAAACTCTGCATTTTACTGATTCCCTTCTGTTCCGAAAATGTGACGTTCCAAATGTCAGTGGATCTATTTAGAGAAGACGGGATGGAAAGTAAAAAGTGGGTTTGTTTGGGTTTTTAAGAACAAGCGGAGAATGTGAAATGCCACCGAGCCCGGAAGAGAAAATGAAAGAATCACGCCGCCGCCGCCCACACTTTGTGATTGACAGGTGATCTCTGGGTACAGCAGCAGAAAAGACAAGACAGCGGCGAGAACTGAGCGGTAAACAGATCCGACAGAATATTCATTTAAAAAACAAGATCTTGTTTCGTGACAGACGGAGGAAGATGAAGAGTCGATGACAGATAAAACGTCCTACGTGCTGTATAACAGGGTTTCCTGCCAATTATATGAATAGAGGGGCGTTCAGATGTTTTTATACATTCAGGTGAGTTTAGAAAAAACGGCCTCTGGAACCTGACAATTCATTTTGGGAAAATATCCAGACTCCAAAGCCTCAGAGAGGAGAAGAGGTTTTCTGAGGAGACGTGGACATGTTCATCGCCCGGGGAGTCGACTCTCGCCCGGGGCCAGATGCAACTTCATTCCCGCTCGACGTTTTCACAGGAGATTCACAGCAAACACAGAATCTCATTAAGATTCATCGCAGCAATGAGGAGAGAAAAGAGTCTGTGAGAATAACTTCCCACGGACCAGGAGGTTTTAAATAGATGAGAAAACACAAGAGAAGAACAAAGATCTTCACAGGATTCTTCTTATCAGGAACGATTTTGATCTAAATCATTAAATCATATTCAATTATTATAAGTAGATCCAATATTTGTTTTAAAGAGGCCAAAGAGTTATTTAAATAATACAGGAAGTAAACCAGTGTGGGGCCACAGCCAACAAATATTGCTGCGACATTAGAGAACAGAACACAATGTGCTGGACGGGCTGGTGTGTCAGCAGGGAGCTTATGAGGCTGTTAATAAAAATCAGGGACCTAATGAAAATGTCCTCATGCTGAGATTTCTAAATTAGAACTCAGCTGGTGAAATGAGGAACAGTTCATTTACAGTAAAGAACAAAAACAGCCCCCCCCCCCCCCCTCCTCCGGAACCCACAGAGAACAAACAACCTGCCGGCGTCCACGCATACCAAAGGACAAAGGAGAACTCAAATACGAAACACAAGGAAAAGCAACAAAGTGTAGATGAAAATCCAAATGTTCTACATTGCTCATGAGTCCAGAGCTCAGAGTCATGACTTCAATTCTTCACTAGAGGAGAGTTGTTCAGTCTGGAAAAGTGAAACCTTCCAGGGCAGATGGGCGAGGTTTATCAGGAGGCGGTTGAAGTCTGAAGCAAAGTTCATGTCTTTCTGACTTTGTTTGCATTGGATCCGATGACTTTTGGTTTTGTAATTGAGAGAGCGGAGTGAAGACTCGACCACAAACAACCACCTCTTCTGGCCGGACTATCTCCAGTCCGAGCAGCCATCTGAGGAACATTTCACATCTGTTATCTGGAATAAACCAAAAAGTCTGAAGGTCCGGACCGTCAAGGCAGGAGTAACAGATACTAGATGCATCAGGGCGACCAGGCAGATGAGTCGAACTGAAAGTTTACCACAGTTTGTGTTTCGTTATCACCAAATCTGATCTGTCCTTCAGTATTAGAATCTGACAAAGTGCAGATGTTCACATCCCATCAGGCCTCATGTAGCTCATCCTGTTTTCTGAGCTGTAAATTCTGTCAGCTGAACTTTAAACCTTCATCTCAGTCCGTTATGTAAATGTTGTGAGCTAAAAACAAAACAGATAGAAACCACAGAAGCAGCTGACACACATTTCTACAACAGCTCTAAGGGACACGCCAGCGGGTTCGGGTGCGTGACCCTCATCCCTCGCTTCATTTGAACCTGCAGCAGCAGCTGGATCACCTCGGAGAGAGAGAACAGACGGGACCAGTTCAGATCCATCGAGTGGATAAAAGCAGCAAAGCAGCAGGACGACAAAACGGATAATGATGTTGTCCTTTAAAAACTGAAAGTTGATATAAGAGGCTTTGAAATTTTAAATGTCTCTCTTATATTTCCCTGTTAGAATCAAAACACAGACAAGAGGTTTTTGAATGTAGTTACTTTTTATTTAGTTAAATGTTTCTCCGGTTTAATGATTCCCCTTTCAGTTTAAGACGGGGGAGTTGATGCTTTAGTGCCGCCGGTAACGAGAGGATGATATTTTATTTACTGTGTTTTTACTGCCAGTGTTTTAGTGAGTCACATGAGGAGGCTCGTGAGGGTCAGAGACTCAGAGACTCAGAGAGACGTGGTTCTGTCTCTCCTGCTTCTTCTGACACTTCGAAGAAATAAACAAACGTGAGCTGAGAAACAGGGAAAATGAATTTAACGCTGACGTTGGAATGTCCTTCTCTTTATTTGACACAAGCTGCGAAACAACATGTTTAAACTGGAGTGAAACAAGCTTCTGTGAATTAATACTTTCAATCTTCCGCACGATATAGATTTTCTTGTTTTGCTATGGAGGGACAAATCTATAAACCTGCCAGAAGTATGTGAGGAAGTTCACAAACACAAAACAATAGACACAACAATAGAAAACACAAACCTCAGACATTCAGGCGCTCATAAAACACCAAACACATAAAGACGCCCACGCTCACAGACCCAGTGGTTTTCACGCCAGCCTCAGCCGTCTAAGCTCCTCTCAGCACATTAAGGTCACGTCCCCATGCACTCGCTGCCAAACGCTTACTTTTATGTGTGTGAGTGAGACAGTTAGAGAGGGAGAGAGAGAAAGAGAGAGAGAAAGAGAGGGGGGGAGAGAGAGAGGGAGAGGGAGGGGGAGAGAGAGAGAGAGAGAGAGAGAGAGAGAGAGGGAGGAGAGGGAGAGGGAGACAGAGAGAGAGAGGAGAGGGAAAGGGAGAGGGATAGGGAGAGGGATAGGGAGAGCGAGTTGGAGTTGGAGTTGGAGTTGGAGTTGGAGTTGGAGATGGAGATGGAGATGGAGAGTGAGAGGAAGAGGGGAGAGAGAGAGAGAGAGAGAGAGGGAGGGGGAGAGACAGGGAGTTGGAGATGGAGATGGAGAGGGGAGAGAGAGAGGGAGGGGGAGAGAGAGATAGTCAGTGATTTAAAGCAGGATGAGTAATCCCACACTGGGATTAGTGAAGTGCACCTCACCAGGTTTACAACAGGACACATTCAAATAAGCTCCTGTAGTAAAGTGCACCATGGGAGTGGAGGGATCACCGAGTGGAGATGAACCTCTGGAACCTGCAGCTCGGTGTCGAGTGCGGAGACGTGAAATCCACTCGGTGAAAGTTGGGCTCAGTAGAATGTTGCCGTTCAGTTGCATGGCAACACAGAGAGCGAGATTTATTATTCCCCTGTCAAGTGAGAGCTTCCCCCCCCCCCCATGCATTTAGGACTTTAGCATATGAAACAGAGCATGTGGTCTCTGTGTCTCAATGCAGACGTGGAGTCGACGCTCAGCTCAGCCGTCTGTGCTGAAGCCAAACAACAAGAACCTTTAATATTTAATGAGTCAAAGCTTCACAGGTGCTGGAGGGTTGTCTGATTTGATGCAGCTTCAGCAGCCCAGGTTCAGTCCAGGTTCTGTCCAGGTTCGGACCAGGTTCAGTCCAGGTTCAGTCCAGGTTCTGTCCAGGTTCTGTCCAGGTTCAGTCCAGGTTCAGACCAGGTTCAGACCAGTTTCAGACCAGGTTCAGACCAGGTTCAGACCAGGTTCAGTCCAGGTTCAGACCAGTTTCAGACCAGGTTCAGACCAGTTTCAGACCAGGTTCAGACCAGGTTCAGACCAGGTTCAGTCCAGGTTCAGTCCAGGTTCAGACCAGGTTCAGACCAGGTTCAGACCAGTTTCAGACCAGGTTCAGACCAGGTTCAGACCAGGTTCAGTCCAGGTTCAGTCCAGGTTCAGTCCAGGTTCAGACCAGGTTCAGACCAGTTTCACACCAGGTTCAGACCAGGTTCAGTCCAGGTTCAGACCAGGTTCAGTCCAGGTTCAGTCCAGGTTCAGACCAGGTTCAGACCAGGTTCAGACCAGTTTCAGACCAGGTTCAGACCAGGTTCAGACCAGGTTCGGTTCAGGTTCAGTCCAGGTTCTGTCCAGGTTCAGACCAGGTTCTGTCCAGGTTCTGTCCAGGTTCTGTCCAGGTTCAGACCAGGTTCTGTCCAGGTTCAGACCAGGTTCTGTCCAGGTTCAGACCAGGTTCAGTCCATGTTCTGTCCAGGTTCAGTCCATGTTCTGTCCAGGTTCAGACCAGTTTCAGACCAGGTTCAGACCAGGTTCAGACCAGGTTCAGACCAGGTTCTGTCCAGGTTCAGACCAGGTTCAGACCAGGTTCTGTCCAGGTTCAGACCAGACACTTGTGTGTTCATCGTCTAATCTAATTTCCCTCGCTGTGATTTTTTCCTGCTGTATTCTCCCTCAGATATTTGACCAGAGGGCTGCGGCAGGAAAGGTTCAGGAAGCTGCTCCGTACACCCCCGCTGCAAACACTCAGGCATTCTGCACACATCTCCTTGTGTCTCCTTGTTGTGTCTCCTTGTTGTGTCTCCTTGTTGTGTCTCCTTGTTTTGTGTCTCAGATATTTGAGTAACTCCCCGACAGAAGCTGTGGTCCAGAGCGTCCTGACCCCTCAGGCGTCTCGACCGCTGAGCCCTGTTCCTAATCCAACCTCCACATGAATCTTAAACACAAAGGCTTGAGTATTCCTGCTTTTCTATAAGTTTTAATGATTTCTTCTTCTGCTTGATCTCCAGGACGTCCTGCTGGAGCTGCTGTGTGAAGCCGTGGCGTCCTCAGGACAGCAGCGGCAGGGGAAAGGCCTCGTGATCAGCAGCTTTCCCAGAGACCTGAGACAGGCGGAGGAGTACGAAGCAAAGGTCAGAGGCCACACTGACGGGACAGACATGAAATAAAAAGTTGAAGTCTCGTGCGACTAAAATGTTACATGAGGGAAAAGTGAAGAGATGAAGTCAGATTCTGAAAGCGTGTTTGACTTGAGGCTGTGACGTCAGGATGAGTCGTGGTGTTAAAGCAGGAGAGAGAAACAAAGGATGTGTTGAGAACGACAAAGACGTGTTTGGCAGTGAAGACAATTCAAGTGCACACACACACACACACACACACACACACACACACACACACACACATTCACACAGATGAGGCAACATGACAGTGACAGATGGAGGCTGGAGTTCTTTGCTTTAACAGACTTTCTCCTCCTCCTCCTCCTCCTCCTCCTCCTCCTCCTCCTCCTCCTCCTCCTCCTCCTCGCTGCAGATGGGTGAACCCAGTGCCGTGCTCCTGCTCACCTGCTCCCCCGACACCATGTCCAGTCGGGTGGGGTGCCGCGGCACGTCCGGCTCCGGCCTCCATCCCGGCTCAGAGAGAGAGGACGCCACGCACCGGGCGGCCGACAGCTTCTGCACCCACAGCCAGGCGGTGGCTGCCCACTACCAACACAAGAGGCTCCTGCACACGGTAACAGGAGGTTCACGTGCACGTGTTCAGGAGTCAAAGAGTCAAACTAGAAACAGAAACAACCTCTGGAATGTGTTTGTTGAGATTTCACAGTTTTAAACTCGCTGTGTGTTCAGTGTCTGTTCGCTGCTGCTCCTCCAACACGAGGCTCAGGAGGTAGACACACAGGTTCTGCTTGGTGGTGTCTTTCCCTTTGAAATGACCTGTTTGAACCTGTAAAGGCCACATCAGGGTGTGTGTGTGTGTGTGTGTGTGTGTGTGTGTGTGATGTTTTTTTGTTTGTCTCCGTCTGCAGGTCGATGCCGAGCGGTCGCCGGATGAAGTGTTTGCTCAGATCATCCAGGCGTTGGACTCCTCCTCCTCCATCGTCTGATTTCTACCATTCCCTCAGAACCACCATCTCCCCCCCCCCACCACCACCACCACCACCCCTCCACTCTGCAGCCGGGGAGGTCAACCTCTGTACCCGACCCCCCCCTCCGCTCCCTCCCCCCTCCCCCCACCTCACACCTCCACATACGCTCATTGACCTCCAGTGGTATGCATGTATCACCTGATCAGTGACACCTCCCTCTGGAAGCCCCCGGCCGTCACCTCCTGCTTCACCTCCCTGCGTCGTTTCTCTCTCTCTCCCCGTGGATCTGCTGCCACCTGCCAGACACTGAGAAACTCCCCCCCCCCCCCCCCAGGCTGAGGTGAAGGTGTCAGCCTGCGTCCCCGCTCTCATGCACAGCAACATGCGTCCCATCGCGACGAGCATGCAAGAATTACAATCAAGCTTCACGGCCTTTTGTGCGTTCAGCGAATAACGAGCAGAGTGTTATATATTATATTTGCATTTGTATGTTTCCAAGCTCATCGTGCAAGTGCTTGTTGGAGTCCGGTGTTTAACATTCAATAAAGACATTTGCTAAACGCTGGTTTCTGAGTGTGCTTTGGTTTGTGTGTAAGTTTGTGTGGTTGTGTAAGTGTGTGTGTGTATAATGTGGATAAATACATTTTAAGGTGAAGGTGAAGATTTTCTTATCTTAGTTTTAGGTCAAATTAATTCAATGTTAAGGGTTAGGGAAGTTGTAACTATGGTTAAGTAAAGGAAAATCAGAACATGTCAGTGGAATGTCCTCGGAAGTCATGGAGGCCCAACTCTCGTGTGTGTGTGTGTGTGGGTGGGTGTGTAGAGTGATGATCACAGTTGATCTGATAGCGCCATCTGCTGGTGGCGAGGTCACAACGAAGGTGTGGAAATTAAATAAAAGTTAACTGAGGGTGGACAGAGGTTCGATTCCCCTTCCTCATTTAATCTCAGTCCTATAGTTGAAGGCTTGATGCTCAAATAATGTTTTAAATTCCAATATATTACTTTCATACTAATATATAAAAAAAGTATTTGCCTCCAGAGGAACAGAATAATTATTCCATTCTTTTTTCAGCAGGTGGAGGAGGTGATAAATTAGCTGTCACTCTTCTACGTCTGAGCTGACGACAGGTCACTGGTTCACTGACTCAAGGGAACGAGATCAGACATAATAATAATAAAGGAATATAATTATTGATATAGACTTCTCGTTTATCCTTTCGTTTGCTTTAAATGTCAGCAAACAGAAATAATAACCAGAGATTTTCTTCAACCTCATGAAGTCATTGATGAAGAGGAATTATAAAAACATGAGTAACAACAATAATAATGATACAGGAACCACATATGTAGAAACACTATTTTCACATACTTTTATTTCCACGGTTCTCCTCTAGCAATTTTTTTACATTATTTTTTTTACATAAGAACAGACTGTTATACACAGATACTGAAGCGGGGCAAAGGGGCGGGGGGGGGGGGGTAGAAGGAGACGAAAACCATACAAAATGGTGTCTACTCAAGCACAACAAAATCTATGTGTATAAAACTGTGTGGGTTGTTCCACTGCGGAGGCACCAACCAAGACCTCAATTCTTTTTTCTTTTTTTTAAATAGATTAATAAAAATACAATCTTTTAAATGGACCTTTTTAAAGTGAACTGCAAAAAAATGAAAGATCTAGAGGCATGATGACTGGATCGATGATGTCGGGGTAATGTGGGTCGATGGCGCCACGCAAGAAGGGAGGAGGTGTGCCCCCCCCCACCCCTTGCAAAAACTAAAAAAAAAACAAAATAAACAAAACAAAAGATTCTTCTTTTTAAAAATGGCACACAGCAACTAGCACTGGCTACTTTTCACCATATACCTGTACACTCAACATAATCAACAACAGCGTACACACCGGGGGAGCAGAAAAGAAAACGGAAACATGATCGTGAGTCGCATCGTACGTTCAGCAGCGCGTGCTCTCCGTGCTGTAGTGCTTCCTTCCTTGTTAGACTTGATTTAGTGGAGAGAGAGCGGGGGGGGGAAAGGAAACAAGAGATGAAAGTGTGTGTTTGTGTGTGTGAGGGTGAGAGGGTCAGAGAGCGGCGTGGTGGGACAGTGGTAGTGACGGCTCCACCTACAGGTCGTCTGCAGATCGACTTCAACCGATCCGCAGCCGGGGAAACACGGCAGCATCGAACCCCCGGCGCCTTGCAGCAGCCCCCCCCCGTGCTCCCGCTGGGGGGCCTCAACTCATAAATACTCAATCTACGGATTCCTACCTAAAACATTTTATCACTCTTGCTTAACACGGAGACCACGCACGCACGCACACACACATAGAAGCCGTCTGTGTGTGTCAGTTGATGACTTCAGTCCACGATGACACACTGGTCGACCGCACGTCCTCGGCTCTCCAGTTCGAAGCAGCACAGGGAGGTAAACTGGAGGACGGTGACGGGGGGGAGGGGAGCGGACAGCCCTCCTGGAGTCACAGAGCTCGGGAATGTCGGTGTGTCTTCTGGTTGTTTGTTTGTTTTTTTCCTGTTTGTTAGTTTTTAAAAATAGTGTGCATCGTTTCAAATCACAGATCCGTGGATTAACCTGGCCCGTCTGTATTCTAAGGAACCAACATGGCCGCCCCTTTTAGCTTGAGTCAGGGAGGCCAGTTTACCAACAGCCCCCCCCCCCCCCCCCCCACCAGCAGCACCGTAGGTCTGCTCTGAGGGCCCCCCCCCCCCCCCCGGCTGTTTGCCTGCCTGCTGGCCTTCCTGCCTGGCGGCGGGGGTAAGCGGTTATCTTGGACTTGGAGGATGGAGCCATGCACAGAGTGGCCTGTGGGATATGTGGAGAGAGCCTGGAGATATGGGCCCCTGGGACCCTGTCATCTGTTGGCTGGGAAGTAGTTGGGGTCCAGGTAGTTGTAGCCGGTGCTCTGCGGCAGGCAGTAGTCCCTGTCCAGAAAGGTGTCCGACAGGTACACCGGCTCCAGGTGGTGGGTCGGCTTGTGGGTCTCCGTCTTGTACAAGCTGGAGGAGGAGAGGGACCAACAGGGGAAAAGCATTAGTCACAGAGGAACCAGGGGAAACTGCCACTCGGCCGCGTAATTCAAAAATCAATAGCTACAGATCATATCTTTCAATCTATAACCCCTTTGAAAAGAGGATCACAGAGCTCATGTTGGATCATTGTGCTTCTAATAAATGGAGAAATCTCAGTTTGTCTCAACAGCTGCTCATCGGTTCAACTTCCTGTTTGTGTTACCGAGGAGCCAAAGAAGAGCAACGTGGACTCCAGTGTTCTGAATGAACAGGGAGCTGGAAATATATACGATCACAATATTGACGTGAAAAACACATTACAGGCTCATTTTGTGAGAGGCGGCCACAGCTGAATCAGTTTCCTGTTTAATGTCCAGCCGAGCGTGATCGGAATATTAAGTGGCAGAACAAGTCATTTATGTTTGGTTGCTTTCCTGGCAACAATATTTAACTCCATGCATCACCTAAGGTTGTTAATCAGCTGTTGTGTATTTGATGTTTCCACTAATAGACACGGTAAGGCTCAGAAAATGTCATAAACTAAAAATACAGAGTGACATTTGGTTTTGTATCAGTTTCATGTAGTTGAACTTTCTAAACTTCAAAATAATCCTTCTGAATTTGCTTTCCAGTATTTTTTGATCAGGTATCTAACCAAAAAATGATTATTACTTACAGGCAGTGATGAGGACATTAGGTTCTATGATGAATAAATAAAATATACGACTCATGAGAAAACAAGCTCACTTCGAACCGACTCAACACTAGTGATAATCAACTGGAGTTTAAGTTCTTTATACAAATCTTTCCGTCTCTGTAACTCAGTATTTTCTCTGATTAACTCATTAATATGAACAGATAGAGTTCTGGTCATGTTGTATTTTGTGGCTCCCTGATGTTCCAGCTGTGCAGGAGCTCACCAGTCGGAGCAGCTGGAGCAGAAATCGACTGCGTTGTCCGACGGACAGTCCTGACAGTGCCACCGCACGCCCTGGATGGGCTCCATGCCACAGACGTCACACTGCACAAAACAACACACACACACATCTTCAGGACACAAATTCGGATATGCATCGAACTATTTAAAACAGCATTTCATGGAATGTGAAATAACAAGATATGTGAACCTGGGATAATAAATACATTTACCCTTTATATCACTCAGGTATTTATATTTTATTCTGGGTAGTCTTTAGAGAAAACAAACTTCATGGAGGAGATTTAGAGTAAAGTGAAATGTACTGTGTATCTGAAAGCCTGGTTTGAATGTCATGATCACGATGTAAAGAAACGTGCGTGATCTTCACCTTGAAGCCGAGGTGTCGCACCCCGACCTTCTCCTCCTGGAACTCCTGGAGCTTCTGCTTTTTCAGTCGCTTCAGCTCCAAAAGCTCTTTGTACTCTGGCAAATTTCTCAGCTCCACAGGAACACTCTCCTCATCCTGGGAGAGCAGGAAATGAGACACAAACACACACACAAACACGCACACACAGAAAGAAAGAGACAGATAAGAATCAAGGCCCAGACAAAACACCTCTACACGACTCCAGCGATCCCGTCTGATAACGATATTCTGCAGAAGTTCAACATCCTGATATTGATTTGTCTAATTTTAGTTGAACAAGATCTGATCCATGAACATCAGCACAGATTTTCTTCTGTTTGAGCTGGAATGTTGTTTTGTCTCTGTGGTGAGCAGATTGTCTTTCTGCTGAAAGTACACAAGTAAAAACAAAAGTCCTTCACAAAGACCCATCTTCAGTCTATACGATCCTCCAGCTCGTCCCAGAGACAGAAAAACACTTTGGACAAGAGAAAAGAGGCGTTTTGTTTTCAACAATAGAATCACTAGGACGTCTAGACAAGAAATGGCTTTCGTGAAGCTCCTGCTAAGCTGCTGACGCACTCGCCCTGAGGAAACTTCAGGTGCGACCTGCCAACACGGTCCAACTAGAGGACAACCCGGTGAGGTGAGAAGTAATCGCGGCCCACGCTGGCAACATCTTTGTGACTTGATTTCATACCGCCGGTGTCAAAGGTTTTGTGAACGCGCCAGTGGAGCCGGCAGCCTGTGTTCTCAGCGGGACACGACAACCTGCTTTCCCTTAAAGGTTACCGCCATCAAATGGGGAGAAAGAAAGTGTCAGCGCCTGGATAATGGCTAATCGTCAGGAGTCACCCAGTTCAGATGAAACAAGGAGCCAGACCCCCTGCTGGGATCCTTCTAACAGAACACACTGACATGATAGGTGTGGAAAAAACTGACAAGAAATATCAGGGGGCCAAACGCTCCATTGCATCCAAAGGTGATAAAGTGGAGTTATGGTGAAGGGCGGTAGTGTGTCATATAAGAGCACGTGTAACTGACGGGGCATGACGTGCAGCTTCTACCAGCCATGTTCCTACAGGACACTAGGCACAGAGGGAATCAGATAATTTACAAAAAAACTCTCCCATAACAGGATATAAAGACACAGAAACTTCCAGGAACTGACCGAGTCATCAGCGGAGGGGTCCTGCACGCTGCCGTAATACGCCGCGCGCTCGTCGTCCTCGTCCATGAAGACCGGAGGCTCGTAGGAGGCGAGGAAGGTGGACGGCCGGTACAGGTGCTTGTTCAGGTGGTGCTGTCTCTTACTGGACGCCTGCAGAACAAACCGGTACCGTTACAGAAGCAGGCAGCTCATTTTAAAGTTAGATTGATAAACAGTGTATCAGGATGCTGCAGATACGTGAAAATATGATACAAATAATCATCAGACTCAGAGTCATCGACACATGAAACACATTAAAACAACTCTTTGTTTCACTGGAATTAGTCCCTTGATGTGGACGGGGGGGGGGGGGGGGGGGGGGGGGGTTTAGTGAATGAGCTGAAGTTACCTTTTTAGTGTACATGCACAGGTTGGGTGTTCTTCCAGGCACGGGGATCCCAGCTTTAGTCAGTTTGATGAAGTACTTCTGAACTCTACTGGCAACCTGGAACGTTTCAACAGGGAAATTGCTGCGTTAATGATCTCCAAAGGAGGAACAGCTGCTCCGAGTAATTGAGGGCGCGCGCACACAAACACACACACACACACACACTTCAGCTACTTGCAGGGTGTGGGGGGGTGGAGGAGAGAGTCATCATACAGGATGGCCTCTGCCTTTAAGCACTGACACACTTTACACTCATGCAGCTGAACAGGCTGTTGCTATTCTAAAGATTTTCCAGTGTCATGACAGGATCATAAAAACAGGCCAGCAGCACACAATGAACCCAGTCAGGCTTTTCCAGGTGTAGTTCACCTCGAGGCTAGTTCCTTCTCTGATGTACATTCTTTCAAAATTACGAAAGGGTAGATAATGAGGTTTTATAATCTCTAGAAAAGAAACTAAACTAAATATTCTGCTTTCGGGGGGTACAGAGTACGGATCAGAATCTGTGTTCACCTGTTTAGCTGTTCGGTTTCCCAGAGCGTCAGCGATCTTCTGCCACCTCCTGGACTCCACCTCCTCAGGAGGAAACTTGACGAGAAGCTGCTCCAGTTTTTTCTAGAAAATACACAAAACACCAGATGTAAACTGTTAAAAGAACAAATGTTATGAAAAGAGCTCATGAATCAGCCGGTGGAACAAATTAATAAACATGTGGGCTGCTTATGAATAAAAATGTGTAAATTTAGCTGTGATTTTACAAAACGGAGAGTTCTACAGATTATAAGCCTTAAATATTAAAATAGATAAGATATGAATATATAAGTGTCATCAAGCGATCACCACATGTTAACTCCACATCTTTGTTTTATAGTTTGCTTTTTGGTGAATATGTAGAAACACTAAACGATTCCTCAGATCAGAAATGTTGAAACGTGGAACACGCTCAGTACCAACCTGCTCCTCCACCGTCCACAGCTGGTTAAATGTGTCAGACTTGTTTGGCTGACAAATCCTCCCCCTGATCATCTGTCAAGAAAACATGAGTGACAGGAGAGTTGAACGACTTTAAACTCAAATAATAGGCAAACACACTATTTGAAGAGATCTGTCACACGGAGCCCGTCAGTGAGACAGAGACAGTTGAGCTGTCAGATGGGACTTGAGACGTGTCACTGGCAGGATGCTACAGAAAATCTGGTTTGGTTTCAGGCGGGGAAGTTCACGAGAATGCAAATGTGCTTGCACAATATGAAGTGAGAGAGAAAAGCTGCTTTCAGACATGAACATGGACTGACTGGAGGAGGTGCATGTGTGAACACAAATACACCCCCCCGCTGTGTTGAGCATGTGTGAAAGGAAAACTGCAGGAAAACTCTGAAGCCAATTTTACTTGCAGCTCATGTCTGAAAACGTCTGAAGAGAAACAATCAATGAGTTGTTTGTTAAGAGGCAACACTTAACATTGTCTGGTCCCGATGGGAAGTGAAACCTTACAATGTGAAAAGATACACACGACAAAGAGGCTGAGAATAAGACAATGAACGAGGGGGGTGGGAGAGGCAGACCACTAATGTTACCATAGACACCATCTCCACACTAATGATATATACTGGGAGCCACCGTGATGGCAGCAGCAGCACCAGTGGGTCTTACTAAGCAGGCAGAGCTGTACCTGCGCTTGCCTTTCGTTCTCCAGGGCGTCACTGGTGGGCAGGGACGAGTACATGGTGGAGGACTCTCCCTCCTTCTTGGGCTCTACTGGACTTTTTGGTCGAAGAGGCAAACCTGAAAGGACAGAAACGAGAGGAGTTAAGCTCTAGGAAAAACAAAGAGGGTTGTGTGCTCATTGTATTGTACACCCTGTAACAGTGAGACAAAGATAACTCTCTTGAATGAAGTGATTTCTTAATTTATATGTGCCTTTGTCGAAGATCAGCTTTAGCCGCCGGGTTTTGCGCTTCTTGTCGCAGAACTCCCTCTCGAAGTCGCCGAGTCCTGAGGTGTACTGTTCCCACGCAATGTCGGGGAGCTGGACGACCCGCTGAGGACACGGCAAGCCCAAGTTCACCTGAGGATCAGAAGAACCAGGAGGAACAACCCATTAACAAAAGGATCTCATAACGTCCAGAACTCTCACCGCAACAATGTGACAACACAAAAGAAACCGAGAGAAACTGTGGGACAAACATTTTACAATTTCTATTTTTCTTCTTTATGCTCAGGTTTTGATTTCTTTGCCACTTTGAACTCGACTACAGTCATTGCTCAAAAATATGTCAGCACGTATTAATTAATCAAGCAGATCATGCATCTGGGTTCAAGATGGCCGGTTTCCCCCACTTTCTAAGCAGGTTCTGGATTTAACGTCTGCAGCAGGTGCTCCGACAGGTTTACTGGCCTCATACATTCACTGATTGTCCCTGATATCCTACTGAGTAAGCAGTTAACAAGACTCAGGGTAGAGAACGTGTGTGAACAAACCAGTCGATGTGTACGTGCAGGACGAAAGCAGAACAGTGGAGGAGGGAGAGCAGACTGCAACCTGAATCTAACAAGCTGCCACATATTTATTCCAGGAACGTTCCAACAAAAAAAAGGCCAAGGACAAGAACTACAGTCCTGCCCCAAATTAGTTGGATATACAAACCCCTAATCTGTCCATATCAGAATTTGTATTCCCTGAAATCTGAATCAGCACGAGTCCTAAACCTCAATCAGGCTCTGATGCATGTGTTTAATGTATATTTGCACATTTTCCTGCAAATAACTCATCACATCACCTGTTTCTGCAGCTGCTCCACAAAGCTGATGGGATCGCCGAGTGCTTCCCTCTGGTGACGCGCCAACGTCTCCAGGTCCAGGATGGCCTGCGTGCGCTGGGCCTCCAGAACCCCGATGGTCTGCAGCAGCCTCTGGTAACTGACATGAAGGGAAGTGAGTTTAGACAAGAAGTGGAAGGAGTGGACCTGCTTACATTATTTAACATGACACTTGGAATGTTGCAGCGTATAAAACTTTCAGTCTGAGACGATGCATAATTCAGCCACAGTGCTGAGAACACAAAGACGGGGAGAGTGCTTCTATCCTCCCGTTCCACTTTGCCAAAAATGTGCCAAAACCTGGGAAAGACTTTAAAATATACATCTCCTCAAACTTCTATTCTACAGTCCACTATGAACGACAGCGGTAAACACGTTTACATGGAGAGATGCGACCACAACACAGGTCTGTAGCGATGCACGTCACTCAGGTTTCACATCATGACCATCACTTGGAGCCTGCAGGAGAAGTCCGACCTTTCCACTCGCCAAATCTGGGGCAACGGGACGACTGTGAACTGAGCTGTCAGTGACTAAGTGTGGTGCTGACTCAGAGGCAGAGCCGGAGGAATTGACAGCAATGTCACTACGTCCCACACAGCTTTAACCTAATGCAGGTGCTCAGTGGAGCAGAAAGGATCAATCTCCTTTAACAGGACGGGAATGAAAAATCAATGCACGGGACACAATTTATTCAACAGCAGCCGGTGGTTTGAAAAACCCTACAGGTAAGAACACGCCGACGAGTCAACTGAGTGTCTCACCTCAGATCCTTTCATTAGTTTCACACACACCATGTTTCTACAGAATGTGAGGAGCAGCTGACTTTGTCCTGTGCTACAGTGGAAGCTGTAAATCTGGCTCCTCACCAATGACATTAAAAACACGACCTCGCCGCACCTGCACTGCAGAGGGATTCAGATTCAGATGTACAGAGAAAGGAGCGAACAGGATGAATTCCTTCAGTAAACAGATGATCTGTGCATGTTTCAGGGAAACGAGGAGGACTCGGCTCAGCTTCTCAACACCCTGCACCCCCACCCCCCCCAAGTGTCCAGGGACAAGTCTGGTGTTTCATTGCCACCTACTGGACCTGAAGTCCACTGGCAAACACTGGTGTTAAAAGAAGGGCCGGGTTCTGGCCAAGTCAAGGTCTGACCACAAAGGATTACATAATGTTTAATTAAATATTTACCTAATATACATAAAGGATGCTTTGTCAAATGGGACAAATTGTAAAATACAAAACCTCCTGTTCACCGATCACTCATGTCAGTCAATTCTCCATATTCAGCAACCCCAAGATGCCGAGTCATGCTTCCCTAAAAATATTTACTCTTCGCTGTATCGATCCGAGCCGTGAGAAATTTCCCTTACTCAGCACAATAAACCCTGTGGCCTTTCACAGAAACACTTACATTTCAATAGGAGCACAGTGAATCTCAATCTGAAGCCACTATCCAAATATGAAACATCACCAATACTGGTGTCAAAGACACAAGGAGCAGAGCAGATGAAGTCTCCCGGCCAATAAAGAGGCAGCATGAATCATGTGACCTGCCACAGTGCGGTAAGCACAGCTCGCCTGAGTGCAGCATGAGACCTGTCGGCGAACATAAACATCCCATCGTGCACCACTTTTAACAGTAAAACTAGCAGAACCAGCCGAGCACTGAGAAGCACCTTTTTTCTCCTGTAACAACTTCCTGAGAAAAGAGAAGAGAAGCAATCAGAGCCGTGATTCTAACATCAAATCTCCTCAGGTTCTGGAAATCTGACAATTGGCAGCAAATTCACACATTTACAGCTCCAGACTGAAGGTGGAAATTAAATGTGAAAAACATGTAAAAACCTAAACAATGAGACCGGAGCTAAACTTAGACACTCAACAATGTTCCCATAATGCCTGAGAGAACACTCCCAAAATAACTGGGATAATTAAACACTTCTTAATACTTGTGTTCACAGGTTTCCTTCATCAGAAAGCTGAACCAATCAATCAACAGAGAATTTATGATCATAATGTTATATTCTGTGGTTACAGCATCATCAATGTGAGCATTTGATGTTATTCTTTGGAATATGAGAGGAATCAGATTGTATTTAAGATTTCAAGACTAACAGAATAACCATGAATACGGGATATCGGCTCTTTTCTGACATTTAAACAAACAAAACAATAAACGCCTGATTGTAAAGGA
This sequence comes from Platichthys flesus, assembly GCF_949316205.1. Taxonomy (NCBI): domain Eukaryota; kingdom Metazoa; phylum Chordata; class Actinopteri; order Pleuronectiformes; family Pleuronectidae; genus Platichthys; species Platichthys flesus. The sequence continues at coordinate 20,796,953 of NC_084958.1, read as the reverse complement.
AACTGAGTTCAGCTGCATCTCTCGTTGCATAATTAACACACAGAGAAAAGAAGAGAAAGATTGTTCTGCTAATCAAAAGACTCGGTTACATCTTCAAATCAGGCATCATCTCAGAGATTCATCATGAATATGTAATCCTTCAAATCATTATATTATAAACACACTGCTACATTTTAAAGTGCTCAAAAGCAGTAAAGGAAAAACTGCTGTACCCTAATGTTTATGACTCAAAAGACAAACTAATGGTTGTTTAACATTGACCTGAGACGACAGAGTGTAAAGAGCATTTCTGCTTCATTCAAAACCAGAAACCAGAAATAACACAACGATCACAGAACACAGGGAACAACATGTGTGAGAGCTGCAGCAACAAAAGCTGAGGAAAAAGCTAAATCCCCGGGGAGCTCCCACGTACTCTTTATTGTGTTTAAGAGCCAGGTGGTCAGACTCAAAATAATACACGTCTGGCTCCTCCTCTTCCTCCTCTTCCTCCGCAGCCTGGCTCTGAGCGTGGTCCTTGCTGCTCTCGGCCTCTTTACGATCCATAGAACCACCGGCCTCGCCACCTGCCCTGTCCCCGGCATCCAGGGACATTGGCTCCTCCTTAAAGGGGCCAACAGAGTCTGAGGGGGCAGGTTCCTCCACCATAGGGCAGACCTCCTCCAGCCCCACCTCCACCTCCCCCTCTTCCCTCATGGGACCATTGTCTCTGGGAGGAGAGCAGGACTTGGAGGCGGTTGCTTTGCCACCAGTAGCAGCTCTCCTGGGTGAAGTCCGTAGGGTGTATCTGTGTTCATAGAGCTCTGTGAAAGAGGGGGGCATGCTGGATATTGAGGGGTTGCACCCTGGCTCTGTGGGGGGTGGGGTTGTTGCTAGTGGGGGTGTGGTTTCTCCTGAGTTGCCGTTGATTGGACTATTGTTCATGTTGGGTGTGGTGTAGGAGGTGGAGGCAGCAGCTTCCTGCACCGGTGTTGGTGGCCGGCCGTTAGTGTCGCTCTCCGTCACCTGCTCCTCGTGGGCCAGACACAAAGTCTCGCCCACCACGTCGACCTCCACCTCCTCCACCTCCTGCTTGGCCACTATTAACTCGGAGATCGGATCCTCTGGAACCGCCTCAAGTGGCGGCGCAGAGGAGGCTGGCGATTCCCCTGAGCCAGAGACCTCCATCTGCCCAGGGTCAGAGTTTCTACAAGGCACAGCAGGGACCGGGGATGAGGGAGCCCCCGCCTGGCTGCCGTTGAGCAGCGACGGGCAGCTGGTGACGGAGGTGGGACTTGAACTAGTCTCTTCAGTGAGCGGGCCAGGTTCCTCGGCCGTATTCTCTGTAAGTCCATTAGAAGCTTTATGAGTATTCAGGGGCTGGGAAACCCCGTCGCACTCCAAATGAACATCCTCCGTCTTCACAGCCATCAGCTCACCGTCCTCTCTACTGAGGACCGGTGAGGCCGGAGCTGTGTGACCAGAGTTTTGGCTGAGAAGTTCTTCACAACTGTTGTCCTGGCTAGGCTCCGGTACAGATACTGGACTTTCTGGCTTCAGGGGCTCAGACTGCTCCTCGGGTCCCTGAGACTCTCCAGAGCGGGAGCACCGCTTGGCCCTTTTGATTTGAGGAGAGGGATCTCGCGCCGCTTTGCCTCTATCACAGTTCTCGGGCTTCTCGGGACTAATGTCTTTTTCTAAACAGGACACGCCCCGCTTCCTGCAGCTGGTCCACTGCTCCACCTCAGCTGGGGAAGCATTTGAGTCAGTTTCCTTTCCCTGCAACGAGGCCTGTTGCTGGCCATCGTGCCGAGTGTTCTGCTTGGTATCCTGCTTTGTATCGTGTTTAGCCTCCTGCTTTGACTCCTGCTTAACATCTTGCTTTGACTCCTGCTTGCTCTCCTGTTTGGTGTCCTGCTTCGACTCCTGTTTAGTTTCCTGTCTCGACTCCTGCTTCGACTCTTGTCTAGTTTCCTGCTTCGTCTCCTGTCTCGACTCCTGCTTGGCGTCCTGCCTCTTCTTGGGCGAGCGGGCCCTGGGTAGAGGAGACACCGAGGTCTCCTCTGGCTGGGCGATGCTGCGGTTCCTGAGGGTTCGACCACAAAAGTTCTCATCCAATCCATTGAGCCCAACTGATGACCTTGTGACACGCGAGGAACGGGACGCGGCCATACTACGGCGGGGGCCTACTCTCTCCTCATCCTGGTGCTCTCTCCTCTGCAGCAGAACGTGGGCACCTGCAAAACACACACAAACACACACATGCACTTCATTAAGATATTATAATAAAAGGTGTTAAAGGTTAAGTTGAAGCACTACTTTTGCAGTGGTTAATGGTTTGATGGGTTTCAAAAGGTAGAGGGGCTAAAAGTGAAACCCTTGAGGTTTTTCAAACAAAGGCATTCATCAAAACACCTTTGTTAAATACTGCCTGGGTCATTTCTCAGCTCACACCAAAGAGGTATTGATTTCTCCTCTCATTGTAGCTAAGCAACACCTTCTGTCCACGGACAGAACTGGATGTCTTATCGCAAGTCTGTTCAAAGAAAGACAAGTGGGGGGGGGGGGGGGGGGGGGTCAACACGGGAAAACATGAACGTCTGATCTCACATCTCTCGCAAATGACCAATGATTTTGACACTTAACAAATGTCACTGGTTTTGATGCTAATCTGTGTGCATTTGTTATGGTTCCTCTGGAGAAAGGTGTGTACAGCGCTGGGAGAATTTTACGGACAGAAAACCCCCGAAGGAGACAAGCTGGTGAATTTCACAAAAGGTGAATCACAAGGAAGGAAACAAGTCATCATAGAGAATCATTTCTGTATTTTATTGCGGGTGCATTTACTTCCTCCCTGCAGGGATCAATGGTTATTCTGTCACGCAAAGAATAAATACACGTTTTACCGGCTGACTGGTTTTCTGACAGGGAAGCAACGATGCGATTCTTAGGTTCAGCTCAACGGAGATAAAAACCCTGCACCTGTACATTTATCATCACAGCGCAGTGGGTTTATCTCTCTGTAACAGGTGGGCCCGAGGACCAGCGCGCTGCCATCCTTCCACAATTTACTAGAACATTACAAAAATATAAAAAACGTTAACAAAAACCCTACACAAGGCTAAGAGGCTTTAAGTGTGGACGACCGCGGAGGCTTAGAACAAGACAATCAACCTCCTGGAACAATCAGTGTGTTACATTAGTAAGAACATTACTTTGGAACGGAAATCCTGACTCACAGTGTGACCTGGACAATAAGCACCTTACAAATGCAACCAGACACCAAGTCAATCTTGGCTCTTGCTCTATAATAAATAATCGGACTTACTAATAATAGCCCAATGCACGAATAATTGTTCATTATATCATAATCTGACAGGAATTCAGGCTGAAGTGGAGACGAATGTGACTTTAACATTACTGGTTAACTCAGACATGTATTCTGGTTTCCTGCAGGTTTCAGTCGGGTACATTTAAGAGCCTCTCAAGACAATAATGAATGAAATATATGTACGACAGATGTTGAGCTACAGAATTACTTCCTCATAATTAAAGATACGGTGAAGTCGCCTCGTAGAGAAAAACACTCTGAACACCACATTATCTGAAAACTACAGACAGAGATACTAAGTGTCCACAGTCCTTCCCACAGACCAGCAGAGTGTACTGTGATCAATAGAGACTGGGGTGTCTGTAGACACAGTTACACATTAATCTTGTCTGTAGTTATTACAGTGTACTAAATATCTGTAACATTGAGACAGAGCTACAACACACAGAAGGATAAACTACACAGGCCACAGCAACATCTGTCTTACAAAACGTTAACACAAGACCACTTGAATGAGTCAAGACCAAATGATATTCTAACATTGAGACTTTTTAAAGCAAAAAAGTGTTTTGGATTCTTTACACAGAATGAAAGATAATCGCTTGAATAACGTCCACAATCTTTTATATAATTATGAATTTAAATGAGATCAATTTGAATTATGAACGATTGAGTGTTCACACCCCCCAGTAAACGTTGGCTCTGATCCGAACCACGGATAAGAGACTGATAACACCTCTTATTTATAAACACTGTGGCTGACAGTTATGAAAGACTAGAAACACAAGAGCAAAAATAAAGATCCAAATAAATACAAAATCTAACAACTAAGCTCAGTGGGTGAATCTGCAACCATACGTGTAGATATCTTATTTATGTTTTTAATAAATCTAAGCATACAAGAATGAGTAAAAGATCTGTGTGCATGAAAAAAAAAAAAAGGATATTTTTCTAGATTACTGCAGGTGGATAAAGATAAATCTATTTATATTAATCCCTTGTATGTGAGACACAGCAAATCCACACACAGGAATCTTTCCACTGAGCCGTCCTCTAGTCTAGATCCGGCTGCTACTAATAACTCAAACAACAGAGGACAATAAAAAGGTGACACAGTAAAGGTGATTCCAAAGTGACTTTCCGGGGGGAGATGATCTCACTGGATGACGATGAGATACAGTTGCAGGCGTCTGAAGCAGAAGAGGGAAATCACTGCTTCAATTAGCATAATGGACCCGGTGTTCATTTACATTAATTTCTAGTACATCAATCTTTGAGGTGACCTCTGTCAAACTGTCTTAGAAGCTCGTTGTTGGCGTCTCTGGGACAATCTCCTCCGATCGACACGGTGCTGACTCAGCAGCATCTGGGCCAAAGGCAACAAATACATTTTGATAATATTCCTTTTGGGCGATAACGTAATTGTCACCTGGAACAAGCGCTACCACGTGCACCTATTCCTCGCGCCCCGTGACAGACTCAAGCTGGGAAAGTTAATGTGATTTGTCCGTGCATATAATAAGAGCGAGTGAAAGAAAAACAATGGGGTGAGCAGGGGACAGGTCGTTCACCCTCGGACTCGACATGACAAACATAATTGCACTGGCTCTTGTGACCTGCTTCCAAAAACTGGAACACGAGCTGGATGAAAGATGTGCTCCCCGTGTTCTTGTCCCCATAAGTAACATGTTGTTGGAACAAAGTTTAATTCTGCAGGAACATTTTCTATACTTTATGTCCACGAAACAATATAATGAATGTTGTGGTTACTTGTCAAATGTGACTCCCTCCGACTACATCCACATTAAACTGAAAATAAATGACACACCAGCCTTTTCTCTTCATTTCAGGCCTCCACCCAGACAAAGTGTTTTTCTCCCCACAAAAATACAATTTTCCAAAACAGCGTCCAGTCTATTGTTATGAGGTAGGTGTGCAATAACTTGTTTTTTATGTGGGGCTGATTTTAAAACAAAAAACCTCTTGGCTGTGGAGCGTGTTTTGAATTGGCCTCAGAATATAAAAGATTTAGGCACTTATGGTGTTTGGATCCTTTGTCCTGATGCAATAGCATCAAGGCGATGCATACAACACCTTCCAACTGCTAATCAGATTCCATACAGGCACCTTCCAATCCAACTATTATTACCTCATCTGCCCTGTTATGATAATTTTAATACCAGTGTGTGAACAAAGTAACATAAATGAAGACTGACAGATTAAACGACTGTTTCGCTCAAGAGGAAAAAGAGATTAAGCTTCTTTTCTTACACAATGTAGATCCAGCATATGAACCGGCTGAAGGAGGTGGAGCAGCTTTAGACCCTGAAGGCAAAATTATACTGAATCGTAATATTCCAGTAAATTTAATTTGTCAAAGTCCATACGTATATGATCCTGACATTAACAGACTAAAATACTACTGTTTTGGGGTCTAATAACTTTAAGAGTAGCTTTTAATATCATGAATGTCGTAAAAAATCCTATTAAGGAGGAATTATGTTCATTCAGGGAAATCACCTACCTGAGTTGTTTGGGGGGGCCAGATAAATAAGTCATTTTACTTTGAAACCGGTCTTTAAGAGGAGTTTAAATATTACATTATTCGGTTAGTTAAGTTAGTGATTAGTTAGTGAGATCAGGTATAAATAGATAGAAGATAGTTGATCGTCGTTTCCCTTGTTTCTGTTCTAGCCAGGACAGTTTATAGATCTATAATTAATAAATGACGTCTAGCATCTACATGTTGTGGATGTCCTGGTGCCCGGCACCAAGATGCTGGACTTTGCGGCTGCTCTTGTCGAAAAAAATAGCTAAAAGTCGATCCCACAATCATCCTGCAGCTTAACGACAACCACAGTTAGAGAGACGGAGCCGTGAAGATCTATCTTCAGCAACAAGAAGCACAAGGAGTCCTAGAACAGATGGCCTGGCCCCCACAGAGGCCTGATCAACATCATGGAGTCAGTGTGGGATTAAACAAAGAGACAGAACTAAATCCACAGAACAACTGTGGAAAGTCATCCAGGAGGCCTGGAACAACCCACCAGCCCAGCGGTGCTACACATTCAACATTGTTCTTTGTGGTTGCTGCACTTTGTATTACCTTAATTAATAAATAAAAACTATTCGCGCCATCATTTTTGAAAGGAACACTATGAAATGTGAAAACAGACCCGAGGCCTGTGGGTCCCGCTCTGGACACATGATTTAATGCAACACCATGTTGTATTTTGACTTTTCACTTTCTTCTTGTGAAAGATTGGATGTGTTCAACTCTTCAGATGTCTGAAATTAAAGAATGTGGTAATTCATGTCCACATTGAGGTCATAGCAACTAGACTTAGCTTTTGCCTTACAGGGTTCAAAGCCAAAAAGGGATTGGAACCACAGCTTCTGACCATTTGATCTGTTATCGCTGGTTCTACAGTTGGAGGGTTAATGACTTTGGCCAGTCCCGAGTTACAGATCTGAGGAGAAAGTTCTGGTTTCAGTGGGAGATCTTTACACAAGAATGTTAAACTGTGGACGTGTCTATTGAATAAAACACAAGTCAGACTTAACTACTGCTTCTCTTGAGAGGAACATCTCAGCCCACAAGGTCCCAGTAAAACCCAGTTATGTGGCCAGTGAATCCTGGCAGAGCTGGAAGTGAACCACCTCCGCCTCACATGCTAGTTTACTTAACGTAACCATAAGAAGCGAGGATGTGTTATTAGTCAGTGCAGCTTCCTAAACACAACACATGTGTGACTAACTCTCAATCACACCACTTCCTGTTCTTCTGTAAACCACGTTTGGATGTGAAGTTGTGTTAAACACGTGCTGGTTGTATCACAGTGATCACGACCGGACCAGGGCTTTGCAGATCATTTGCCTTCACTCACAGACTCACACACAAACAGACACACAAAACACAGGTTCCATTGAGATTCCAAAGCTGTAAATTCCAGCTGCACATCAACAAACACAACATGTAAAGGGCTAGTGTTAGCAAAGCGGCTAAGCTAACTGAGTTTCAGAGGCAGAAATAAACAAACAGTGTCAGCGTTGTGTTACCGTGTGTCTGCTGCTGACCTGTAGTTCAACACTACCGCGGGGCCTACTGGCAATCACATGCAAAAAGGAAAATCCACGAGGTTTTATTGATACACACACCGACGAGAGCCTAACCCGAGCCCCCCTCCCAGCATCCCAGCTAAACCAGCACTGATAAAAGTTGGCAGGCACGAAGGGACCGTTAAACCGCCGGGACCAGACAACGGTGCAGCCGGGGAAGTGAGCACCGGTCTGCGGCAGGTGGACTCCGAAGTTCCCCGTTAGAAAACTCCGGGTTGGGGCTAAAAACAACACAGGTGGTTCACGGGAGCTAGCCAGCATGCTAACCGCTAGCACGAAGCAACTTCCAGACAGCGAACGGTTCTCGACCTAGCTTGATGTTGAGCGAGCTATCACCCGCAAACTCTTACCTTTAGCTCCGCGGGATGAACACACGCACACACACACACGCAAAAACGTTCACGCGTCCCGCACACCAAACTGCAGACCCTCGTCTAACCCGCACAAATCATCCCCGCACAGCCGCGGGACAAGTGCAAGTACAGCACAACCGAGCCCGGTGCCTGTTTGGCACGACTAGTTAGCCGAGTTGGCTAGCGTCCCCTCGGCTAATTCTTCCCCGTTAACCGCACCGTGCAGGGAGGGAGAATCGTGGCGATGGGAGCAGTAGCCTCCGCCGCTGCTGCAGCTCTCAGCATCGGGTACATGCTAACTTAGCTCCGCCGCTTGCACAGGCGTGAAGTCCATCAACACCGCGTTCAGCTAAATGGAGTTAACCGCCCCCGGTGTCACGTTTCGCCGAGCTTTTCATTCCGCCTGCCCGAAGTAGCGCGGTTAGCAGCCGAGTAGTGGAATTAGCACTGGGTAACCAGTTAGCAGCTCCGGCTAGCCGCTGCAGGTTTAGCCGAGCTAGCCGATTGTTCCGCGCATAACTTTGCCGAGGCATTCTCGTGTCGCCCCGGACGCCGGTCGCACACATTTTCGCACGGATGTTAACCCGGGTTTCGCCCTTCGCAGCCCCGCGACCACAGTCTCGCAGGCGCACTTCTAACCCGCTTTTTTGTAGCCCCGAGAATTGCACATACCTCACTTCCGTACATCTGCTGCACGTTCGGTCGCAGCCATGTTTTCAGTCCAGGCAGCTCGTCGGGGTGTGTGAGCCGATGGAGCCGCGCGCGTCCGCACGCAACACAACACTGAACATTTCCACCTGTCAGAGGACTCACGCTCCCCGGGTCCCCGCCGCCGCCCGGAGCCCCATCATTTATAAACAACCGCACAACATGATGATGGAGTCCGCTTCTCCTCATGTACCTGCTTCCCACTAAATAAGCACTGAGGGGAGGGAGGAGGGGGAGACACAATTCATTTGACCACAGGGTGTTTTCATTAAGTTTTTAATAGTGTCAGCAAAAATCAGGGTGGCTCTTACTCAAGTGACGTCCATTATATGCACAAACTTTACAGTACAGCTTTCTGTTTACACCCCATCAGCCGACACATGAAGCAACAGCCATGCCCATACACACATAATGCCTTTAACTAATCAGATTGCTGCTGCTGATGGAGCTGATGGTGGCCTGTGGTGATGATTATGTGATTTCTCTGGCTGATTCAGTGAAGATAGAGCCAGGTGGGGGGGTACCGTGCACGGTTCACGAGCAGCCATTTGCATGTACATGCAGTTACATGTGATGTTAAACTGGGATCGAGTGTATAAAGCATGCATTCTAAACAGACGCACAACGCCTGCCGCTTGTTTTTCTACAAAAAGAACAAAGAAAAGAAAAAATGAATCTATCGCCGTCGTAATAAATCACTCCCTTCTCCGATAAATAACCAAGTGCTGAATCCTGACCAACACACCATCAGTACTGGTACATTCAAATACAAACCAGACATTTGTGTGATCATGCCAATTTGTTACGCATACAGAACAGTGCAAAAACACAAAATTCATACCTGAGACTAGTCAGTATTTAGTCCCTTCATATCCTCATGGTTTTTCTTCACGGTAATTGTCACATTTTTTTGCTCCGCTCGCCATTCACTCAACAACATTCTCTTGTACAACAGGAAACATGTGTGATATATGTACAGCAACAATATATAGTGATTCATCGAGACACTTGGACAAACAATATGTGCTCATTTGGTCAAGAAGAGAAAAGGACATCTGGCGTTCACTGGAATCTTTAGCTGCACATACTTTAAAATGCTTGGTTCTGAAAACAACCTGCAACATGAATACTACAGTGCTAACAGAAATCAAACAGCTCTTATACATATTTATACAAAATGACAAACCTTTTTCTTTCTGTTTTGACATGTAATTTTCCTTCCATGTCGGGTGTCAGAGGCTTTCCCGTGGCCGGTAAGGTCCTTTGCTTCAATGCTTTTGAAAATAAAAGTCAAGTGCAAAATGAAAAGGCTTTAATTTTCGTAAATGTTTTTCCACTGTTTGCTCCTAAGTGCTTTTTTCTTTTTTTAAACAGAGCGAGTCTCCACCTCGATCTTCTCCTCCGACGACTCGGCTTCGTGGTGCGGTACGTTTGGCCGCACCGTCACCAGCGGACCCCCCCCGTAGATGGAGTGGAGGAAGTTCCACGTCTCTTCAGAGATCTGCCCCGAGTCCGCTCCTGTAGGGTCGGGGGGGGAACAAAAGCTTAGACACCACAGATATCCACCGAGGTTCAAAGCACAACAACCAATTCTATCAATTCCTGAATGAAGATGCAAAATAACATATTTCAATAAGACCCATAATAATAATAATAATAATAATAGTACCTTGTTTGAGTGTTAAATGGCCGTTCTTGTTCACTGTTATCTTGGAATTATCGATGGGTCCCGGCGGATCTTAAAGATGAAGAGAAGACAATTAGTCGTCATAATTTTCACAGCAGTAACACACATGCCTATTTCACTTTATTTCATATTATATATTGTGTTCAAATCGTTTTAAAGAGCGATGAAGTTAAAAGCACTTCCTGTCCCCCGCTTGCTACGGAAAGCAAACAAATATTGGAGGAGCAGAAGTCAGAGGAGCACAGACGTTTGCAGACGTGCCAGATGGAAGCTGTTATAAATAGATATGACATTACAAAGCGAGGAAAGGGGGAAAAAAACGAGAGCAAGTGGAATAAAAATGAAGTAAAAACTGGAAGCTTCCTTCTGCTGCAGCAGGAGGGAATCTGGACTCGGGGGGACTGAGGCGAACGCTTTGAAGATGAGTCGAGAGAAGAAACGGGACTTCTCGGTTTCCTTTGATCGTGAGCTGTTGTTGGATGAGAGGATGTCCCATGTGAGACAGTTAATTTGCCGTACTCTCCTCGGAAAATGTATAGATGTGACATGTGTCGTTTGTTCGATGAGATAAATGTACATTGGACAAAATCACAGCAGCCGTTTTCATCACAACCAATCACAGGGCCTCCATTTTTAAAGACAACTGTCAAAGTGGGTTAGAATTAGTTTTTTTTACAGAGGACATTTAAACCAGATCAGGGCTGGAAAGGAAAGACTTCTGTCCAATCACCATTGTCTTTTCCTTTGACAAAGCCCTCCCACTCGCGGAACCACTGCATGCTGATGCAGTATATGACCACTGGAGACTCCTCCTCCTGGAACGCCTTGTTCAACTTCAGAGAGGGAGAGAGGAAATGGGGGAGGAGTGAGCAGCAGAGACAAGAGGGAGTAGAGAGGATGAAAAGGGATGGGGAGGAGAAACAGGGGGGGATGGGAGCAAAAAAGAAAATAAGTGAGGTTTAAAGGATTTACAGGAGAGGAGATGGAAAACCTAATCAATTCTCTCTGCTTGTTATTCCAATCAAGGACAGTGTAAACACCACACAGCACCAAATTCATCTTTCCTGGAATTGACACAGTCCCTTCTCTTCTCGCTCACTGCTCACTGAAGCTAATAGCGTGCGTCTGTCTCAATGCATTAATGATAAGGATCAGACTCACACCTCTCCTCTCCTGCCGGGTGACAAGCAGCAACACATGCAGCCTATCAACCGGTTACATTAGACTGGATAACACATCCTATACAGCACATAGCCAATGAGTGACGGCTGCACACAGGCTCATTGACACATGACTGATTATCACTGACACTCAGTTTTAACTGCATTTGGCTAAAAGCTTCTGTTGCTGCTCCTGATTCTTGCTGAGAAACGTTTTGGGTTTTAAAAGTCCTACCCGGACGAACATGTCCAGCTCCGACTTGCGCCTTTTCTCCGACTTTTCTATCTCAACCTGGCACGTGTGGCAAACGTACAGGTGGTTGACAGCAGGTCCTCCCCCGTACCTGCGGAGATGAGTCCACATTAGCTGACACATATTGAATTATCACCACAAAGGACACGATGGTACGTACACATACGAGGACACTGGGAATGATGTGAGGTCTGAGAATGTTTAATGCCTCTATGTACCTGCTGTAGAGGTGATCCCACACGTTCTGCGGCAGCATTATCACCAGATCATCAATGAACGTTGCTTTGTTGGGTGGAACGCCTGATGGAACAGGGGAACATTTTTAAAAGGGCATTGATTGTGTGTAGAGACGTCACAGGGAACCCATTCGTTATGGATCCCTTTCCGGAACATTGTCCCTTGTATTATAAATAGGCCAAGAAGCTGAACTATTTTTATTTTTTTAAATACATCTTTGAGTATTTTCCTATTTTCAAACCCTTAAATCCTGAAATCATGGGAGGAAAAAAAAGGCAATAGTGGCATTTTGCTTCAACACAGAGGAACTGAAAAGATAAAGTTACAAACCTGATGCTTAAATGCTCCAGAAAAAACTATAATTATAATCATTAGTAGCAGTCATTCATAATAGAGACATTCTGAAAACACTCTCAATTAGAACAAATCTCTCCTGGAGAAACGCTGCCAGACGCTGATCAAGGCCTTATGGAGCAAAATATATGTTTCTAATAACAGCCTCGGTTTGGAAAGTGGAAATAAGCTGAAATACTTTGGAATCGGACGGAAAATGAAACAACAGTCCGGACACTTGCAAGATCATGGTTTCACTGCACTGATATAATCTAACCAGCCGGGTGTGATGTGCTCGTGGCTGCAAAGAGGATAATAAACCTGCGTGTTCTTTTTTTCACTATAAGCACATTCTCCACTGCCACTGCAGCCCAACAGGTTTTATTATAATTCCCATTTTCCTACTTCAATTTCAACTCTATCATTTCTGGCATGAATGGAGGACAGAAAAAGGAACAGAGCCTGAATGGCACAGACCCTTAAAGAATCTTTCCCTCTTCCCTTCTCAAAGGAGGAAGACGGATCATCTGCACAAAGAGGAGTAAAAACCCCTTTTGAAGCCTGCTACGTTGTCAGGGGAATATTCTACAGTCTTTGTCAAAGTGAAAGAAATCCCTGACCAGGATGAAACCCGGCTGTGATAAGACGGGTCCCAGCAAAATCTTTCCCCCAAACTGTTTAGACACAAGGCGCGGACAGGGATGCGTTTGGACCTCTGGGCGTCGTCAGTAAGAAATAGAAATGTGTCATGCATACCTCCATGCGAACACAGGAAGTCGTCATTGGAAATAGGCCCCGGCTCAGCGAAGGTCTTGAACTTGTTGAGCCACTGGCGGGAGATGTAGAACTGCAGAAGGCTGGGCTCCATCATGCTGAACAAACCCGACACCCTCCTACGTTCTTTCAGTGCGTCCTCGCTGCTCTTTCTGTGACGGGAACAGAGCACAGATGAATCACTGTCACAGCGGAGTAATCAAAGGCAAGATGCAAGTTATGAATATCAGAGCAGCGCGGTGCTACTGGGAGTACTGGGTCGGGGCCGGTGTAGCTGCTCGGGTCGAGTGTGTGAACTTACTTATAGAAGAGCACATAGGCTTCAGCGTTCTGGACACAGGACTCTGACACCTCGGTCACACTCTGGTCGTCAAATTCATACCACAGATTGTTCGCATCGTTCCTGCAGTAGGCTATGTAGTGGCCACCTGGGATTAGACAGGGGAAGGGGGGGGGGGGGGATGTCGTTAGAGCAGCATTCACAAACCTAACAAGTACATGTGAAATTCTTCTCTGAACGCTAATGAATGCAGGACACTCCTATGTGCCAACTGATGGCAGATGCACCAGTCTGGTGCAGAAAGGGGAGTGACTGAGCCCACTCACTGCTGGCAGTGCCGTGGTGACAGATGACTGACAGCAGGTCATAGTTGGTGGTCTGGGCGGAGCTGTCCTTGGCCAGGAAAGGCTGCAGATCCAGGCCCTCGAGCGGGAAGGAGACGTGGGTGCCGATCTTGGTAGAGAACATCAGTTCGTGTCTGAAGCGTTTCAAGTGGATACACAAGATCTGGAGCAAAAGGAACACATTGTAGTTTAGAAATCCAGTGTGTGAAAACATGGAGGATTCATATTTTGTGTTTCTAATGATACAAAGTCTTAGAGTTGTTTGTTTACCTCTGGCAAACTTTGCATTTTACAAAATTTGACTCCGTTTCGTAATCTTAGAGAAAGAAAGAAAGAAAATGGGTAATCATTACATTTATTTTCCTCTTTTATTCAGGTTGAATCAGTCGTCAAGTTTAGTATTTAAAGCACCGAAAATGCTTTACTCACTTCTTGCATTTTTCACAGCTGTACATGTTGTCTCCTGGAAAATAACAAACAGCGTTATCAAGGCTTCAGTCTCAGTGTTTGTGTTGGCAGAACAGATTTACACCCACTCTCTTACCCTTTAGTTCATCTCTGGCGAAGAAAGCTGCAAGACAATCCTGTAGCGTAACCACTGGACCCCAGAACCAACTGAACACAAACAAGAGCACATTTTGACTAAGAGCGCAAAGGGCTACAAGTGCCTGGTGTGAATACATAAATAAATATAGCCTTGATATCACACACACACACACACACACACACACCTTTTGATGTATTCCATGACGAAAGAGACCCAGCCCTGTGGTGCATAAGCTTCCCCACAGGAGCCTGCTTTTACCATGGAGGTCTGGTGGGTGGAGGAGTGGAGCTTGGCCAGGTCTTCCTTCCCCGGGATGGGCAACGAGATATCCTGGAAGTTCTCCAGGGTCACAGACACCTGCCACACACACAACACATGCACAGCTATTAGAAAATAACCACATTTGAAATGGGTCTTTATATGATTGAAGGGGATTTGCAGTGGATTATCATGTTCGGTACGGCATAAATATCACAACATGTGAAACAAAAGGGGACCAACAAATACAACAGCAGTGCAAAGGAACATGAGAACCAGGCAACAAGAGAGACTTAATGACCCTGAATGTCTCCTTTACTGCTGTTCCTCTAAACACTCCTGTTGTGTGTAAAGAGAACTGACCCGATCGCAGGTGAGGCACTGAACCGAGCTGACAATGGTCCCATCGAACACGTCGGAGATGACACTGCGGTATTTCTTCTGCCGCTTGTTCTTTGGTGGAGAGAATGTGGTCACTGCTGTGGGAAGTCAGACAGAGGGAGAAGATGTGAGAAGGAATCTTTGCGGGGTTTCGAATCGAGTTAAAGCTTTCAGTATAGATAGGACTTCATCTGATAATCCACAAATACCTTTCTTATGTGCAGGGTTGATGCTGGGCCAGCCAGAGGAGGCTTTGGGTGGGCTGCAGGAGAGTTTGGGAATGTGTCCCTCCATTGGGACCGGACTCTGAGGTCTTGTGGAGTTGGATATCTGGATGTCTGGGAAGGAATCTAGAGGGAAGCAGAGTTTCAATCCCCTTATCTGTCCAGTAGCAAGAGCAAAATGAAGGAAAAATGTGATATGACAGCGAGTGCAGGGGAGCGCGCCTCGTCATTATAATTACCTGATGTTCTGCCCTGAACCTTGATGGCTCCCTGGCTGCTGATAATAGGGGGGTTCTCTGCGGTCGTGTCCACGTCTTTGTCCATGTCCCCTCCGGAGCTTCCACCCATGACACCATGAACTCCGACGCGATACAGATCATTAATCATGTTCTTCTCCTTCTGCCACTCCCTGTTGGCCTGTATCTCATCTTGCTCCGGAATCAGCATCTCAGCCTCGTTGGTCTCTTCCACGTGCACATTCCCGCCATGCATCTCGTTGTCAGCGCGGTCGCTGCTGCCGCAGGACTCGCATGACTGGAAGTCGTTGTCTGACTGGCTGTGGCGGTCCTCCTCCCGGCTGTCGTCCACTGTGATGCCGTTGGAGTGATCGTAAGGCTCGGGCAGAACCTCCTTCAGCTCCTCGTGGAGTTGATCCATCAAGCAGCGCAGAAACTCCTGGGAGTCCTGGAGATCGGAAAAAGTTTTGTTTCATCAAAATGTGAGTTGGGACAGCACATTACTTCCAAAGAGTTAAAAATGTCTGAACTAGTTTTCCTCATTTCCTCCTCTATAGAACCATAAAGTACATAAACAGCACAAATTCTTCCTGTGTATAATCAAGTTTGACAAACAGCTATTGCTTTCTGATTACAAGTAAGATTCACTTCTCCTTGTTTATCCCAATTCTGCCTCAGAAAGTTGAAAACGAATGCTCGTGAACGTGTTATCAAACTTAATGAACCTCAGACATCCGATCTCCTGCTCAAACCAAATGAACTCCCCTCTCCCAGGACCTGGAATGTTAACTTCATTCATAGTAATGCTAATTCCAAGGCTGTGAAGCCCAACGTGGCGTGACAAATGAATATTCCTCAGCTAACTCCTCTGAATAAACACTGGCAAGCCGGGAGGAAACAGGCTCTTTTATCGTTTCCCCAGTCAGGCGTATGAATCCCTTATTTACAGACACTGGACAAAGAGAAGATGTCCTGTAGCAAAAAAAACTAAACATCTTAAAAAATCCTTTATATGCACAACGCAGGAGTCTGGAATCAAATCAAGCAGTTTACATTTAAATTGAGAATTTGTGTGTGAATGAAAAGTCTGCAGCTCTGAGGAATCGAGGGGCAAAGGATTCAAGTTTATCTGGCTGAGTGGCTAGAGATGGAGTGAATGTAATTTCTGTAAAGGAATGAGCATCGAGGGTTATGGAGTGGAAGAGAAAAAAGGAGCGACTATGTGATCTGGGACAACTCTAGAGTCTGGACATCAGACCCATTATAAACGCAGCTGAGCACAAAGTCAAACTCGAGGAAAGAGTTCAGTGACGAGCAGGATTTTGTGTTTCATGCTGTAAACAAACATCATGACAGATAAGACAACAACCAACAAACCGACCAGTTTCCGTACTCAATATTTCAGTATTACATTCACATTTACTAACTTCAACCAGATTTTTTCAACCGCCAACGTGTGCATGTTTTATTTACTGTGCATAATGAATATGCATGCTTGTGTTGCATGTATATTTTACCATCTGTGATGACTCACCTGCTGAGAATATCCCCTGAACATGGGATTTATGGCTTTGATCCCCTGGAACAAGTTGGTTGGGACGACGTAGGAGGGTCTGTAATGGGACAAAACACAGCCTGGTTAATAGAAGTACTTCCATAAACAATATCATAATAAAGTTAAACATCATGTAGATACGTTATATGTTCTATACACTGTATCCAATGTTATTAATTAATTCTGAAGTAAGCTGTGGCTTGTGGGAAAACCTTTATGTACTTTTAACTCTAACAACAACTAAAAATGTGAAGCATTAAACAAACCACCTACCGGTTCTTGTGCCACAGGTCTGAAACTAGCTTCTGGTAACTTTTGCAGAGTGCAGGCTTCTTGTCCGTCCTCACCATGCCACCACATTCGAGAAAGAACTGCGTCAGCGGCGGGCTGCAGTGGAGAGAGAAGCGTTTATCACACGTGGGGACTAAACAGGCTTTTACTATTATAATGTTTGACTGAGGAGTTATTCATTGTTATGAAAAGCTTATAATGAGGTCGTTTATCCTAAAAAACTAAATATAATCTAAGAAGAGAACAAAATATAAATTGGTGAAGTATGAGACGGTTTTATTCCAGTACAAATGCTAATCATTTGAAGTTTAATCGTTTTTTTCTCTCATATTTCACTAAGCAGGAAAATACCGAAATGGAAATCCACATCCAGCTCATCATTTCTACTTAGTGCTGTATTTTTCCTTTGTTGTATTTCTCTTGCAGAGTGGGAAAACTTCCAGGACACTGGGAATCGCTGATAAAGAGAAACAGCTGATGAGATTCTGTTTGATGGATGCAGAGCGGAATTTGCCAGAAAAGGAGACAAACTACAGGAGGAACAAGGCAGAGTGTTCCCTTCCCTTGGCGAGAGAAATGTCCTTCAAACGTATTAATGACCCGACAGAGAGTTCAAGAAGCAGCGTTCAAACAGAAAAGACATGAAAGTGCAGACTCAGAAGAGGTCCCTCCTTCTGCAGCTGCGTGACTCACTTTCTCCTATTTCTGGAATGTGATTTAGATTGCAAATTTTGACCCACATCTTTCTCCATTAGGCTTCAATCCAGACGAGGCATCATCAGTTTAATACAAAATAAAAAAAAGATGCAGCTTCTGAGTAGAAAAAAGGTACGAGACAAGAAGTGAGCAATTACACAGTTTTGTACGCGGCTGCAGAGTCACAGTTTAAGTGTCCACGCCGACTGAATCAGATATCTGCAATTCAGTAAACAGCAAAAGGAAACAAGGGTGACTGGGGGAGAAAGGGAGGCACAAAAAGAGGAGGTGAGACAGGAAGAAGGAAAGAGGAGGCGAGGAGGAGAGGGGGCAGAGCAGATGGGGAAAGAGTTGCAGATCATTTGTAACAGAAGACCCTACAGGGATCTACAAAAGGCCATTTCTGCCATCTCAAATGGTGCACTGCAGCAATTCTCACTGAGCCGTCACTCTCCCAAATGAGCGCAGCCACGGTCGTTTCTCACAGTCGACCAGAAGCAGGCGGCCAGGGAATTCAAATTAAAAAAAAGAAGAAGCAAGTGGCTACTGAGGAGAAGCGCGTCGGAAGAGCAGAGTCAGAGAACGGGGACGTTGAGACGATGTGTTGACAGAGGGACAGAGGGACAGAGGGACAGAGGGACAGAGGGACAGAGGGCCAGGTCTCACCAGTTGGACAGCGCCTGGAGGGCAGCGTTCATGTAACAGGTGTTGCCGATGTTCTTCAGCCCCGTCAGGCCTGAGGGACACAGAAACACACAGAGGAAATTAAAACAAGCCACTCATCAAGCCCGTGCGAGTGTGATGGAGCCAGGAGCCGCTCACATTAGTTAGACAACCCCTTCCCATTTTCTATATTAATATTTAACAATGAGAGCAGAGAGAGTGGCCGCCTGGTGGATTTTTAAATCAACTGTGACGGATGGATTTAAAAGTTGTTTTCCCCGAGTAAAGCGGAGAAAAGTGATGCATCATCTCAAACACAGGTTGTCAGACAAAACACAGCTGTTAATATTAATGTAATGTAATGTAAAGTTAGTTATGTTAAATATTAGAAGGTGCTGTTTGTAATCTACCCATGAGTGTCCAGACAAGTACCCTTGTTACTGTAGAAAACTTTAAAATGTGATGATTCTCAGGCAAGTTCTGCAGTGAGAAGGGGCAACTCTTTCTTTTTCTAAGAGGATTTATTTCGTGCGAGACACTGGGGGATAATCGTCTGCTCGGAAGCTGAAGGTCAGACCGGATCTAAAAATACGGAGATCACTTCTGCTGTAGAAGCTCAAATTTGCTGAACTATGACTCTGTGGGAAGCAGCAGTCAGACTGAAAAGTCCTTAATTGCCCTCCGTGAGGCATGTGTCACAGCCGCTGCTGCAGCTCCAGTCGTTGACCACCATGGATCAAATCAGACGAATCCCAGTAGGAGCGAGGCGAGCGTCCCTCTCACCTCCCGCAGCACCTTGGCTTTGACAGTTAGAAAACTCTGATTTCACATGACCAGACGTTACTCTCACAGAGACAAATTAATCCGCCGCCTAATCATATGATCCTCGTGACAGAAATAACCAAAAGCGCCGACGGCTGCCAAACGGTGAGCTGCACCGCGTGAGGTTCAACAAAACATATGTCAGTCGGTGAAGCCGGTGTGTGTCTCGCTGGGTTTGAGAACATTATTTGCATCGGTTGCTCCGGTGGGACAGAAGCTCTCAGCACTGAGGTGTGAGCTGCACAGACGCAGACTGGAGTCACGTGTGGCGCTCTGACATGCTCTTTACATTTTCGTGGTTTGGGTCTACTCAGCCGTCACCGGCAGCTCTCTGTGTTCCAGGTGATGTTTCCCGATGTTGACGGGGGGGGTCCCTGCGGTGCGTTCAAGAACAACTTTTAACACAAGACTCGAGGCGTCAGTTCCTACTTTGAAGTCTGCCTGGTGTGTCAGCGTCTTTTAAACACACTCACCTCGATGCAACCATTTACTGATCTTATTAAATCCAACCACAAGCTTCTCTTTGGAATAGAGCAGCAGCTGATTACCGGCTCCTGTGTCTGAGGGTTTTTTGAATTCTGTGACACGCCTAGAGATAACATTTTACTCGGCTCACTTACTTCAGCAGTATAAGATTTTATTATGATAATATTGGAAAGAAAAATATCTACTCCTGCAGCACTGAAACTCTACATATGGACATTTAACAAATGTACCTGCTTTATTTACAGTAATAAAACCTTTATGTTCAAATGAATGTATAATTATAGCTGATATTTGTGGAGATAGCTGATATTGTGTTTGTGGTATTGTTATGACAGCTAAATGCAGCATGTGAGTGGATAATATAGACATTGATCTAGTTGTTAGATTTTTGATGTTATAATGATCTTATTCTTGATATATTAGAAGCATTTTAGCTTGTGTCCTTCGTGTTATTATGAGACTCATAACTTCCTCTGTGTAAACTGACCTCTGGCACGCGGATCCTCCTCTTCCTCAGTCTCCATGTCCAGGTCCTCACAGCCTCCATTAGGGGGCACCCTCAGAGAGGTCGGGCTCCCAGGGGCCCTGCTGCCATCCTGGAGGAACAACAACACACGAGAGCCTCATCATAAAAATGTATTGTCCAGTAAATGAATAACAGGACAACTTGACTGGGAGTCAGTATGACAGTCGAGGACATGGTTATGTAACTGAGTGATGGTACAGTAAGCATGCAACATAAACCTTTCTATTCAAACATCACAGACTGGAAAACAGAAAACCATCATGGTTCTTTTTGTTGTTTATCTTCAAACCAGCTTATGACTAAGTAAGTAAATATATTTTCAATTTAAGCTGTATGTATAAGATAATCTTTTGTGTAATAAATAGATGGGAGCCTGCTCTCACCTGGCCTGCACTCTGTAGAGGGGGGAGGGGTTTGCTGTTGGCACGGGGCGAGTGCGGGCCGAGTTTACGCTCCAGGAAAACCTCCTTGCCGCAGGCGTAGCACCACACCCGCAGCGTGGTCAGGTTCACCGTCAGGTTGTGCCGCGTCTCCTGCACACAAAGTTATCAAAAGAGAAAAAAATTGTGAAAAGAAGTATCAGACAGTGTAAACAAAGCGAAACACAAAACACTGTTAATATTTATCACAGAGCAGTTGAAAAAGCACGTGGGCTCTTCGTTATCAACAAGAGGCTTTGGAATCTGAAACACAATCTTCCAATCAGTATCTCATTAGTACCTGTTGCTTTGGCTCTTATATAACAGATACACAGCAGGTGTGACTGCTCTAAGGTCAAATCGGGCCACAGCAAACAGGCTGAACAAAATGCTAACTCTGAAACATAATGCAAGTTTTCAGACCAAATACTTGGTGTGATTGACAGAATAAATACACAACGTACAGAAAAGACCCGTGTAGAAAAGGACCACAAATCTGAAAATTATATTTAAATCAGAAGAGAAAACAGTAGCACATATAAACCTGACCTGCTAACAAAAGCTGTTAATAAGTGGTGCGGTATTTTAATGACAAATCTACAGATATTGGACCGAGGCCATTTTTCTGTATTTGTGCAAGAAAATCAATTAAATAATTTTCTGTTGACAGACTAGTGCAGATCTCTGCTGCTGTGGGGAAATGGCCGAGTTCTGCTGACCCGGTGCTGCTGTGACAAACACCAGCAGCCTGGCAGGTCGACAGGAACCTGAACGTGAGCAGCTGCCGACCAGCAGACTCTACATTATTCATCAAGGCTGCGTAAGCCTTCACACAGAGGGGCACAGCAGAGCCGGGTGGGCTGAGGGAACACACCAGACCATGAAACTTCCCCAGTTTCAATCATTTATGAAGGGAAGTACAGCAGGTACTGGAATTAATAACCAGCTGGATTTATCGGTCTTAGAGGATGATTGACCAGCCCGGTGTGTTCTATTACAATGAAGAGTGTGTGGCCTATGATACTTCATGGCAATTCATTTCAAGTCTGGTTTGATGAATTGGTGAAGATCTCCCCTTAAACAATTCATGCAAAACAAACCATTAATGCTCCCCTCTGGTCCTTACTGACCAAACTCAAATAAAAACACAGATGTGCACTATCCTTATTATTCAAATGTTTTTAAAACTGCTAAATAAACGGTCAACATATGTGATATTTTAAAGGAAAAACAAGAAGCCTGAGAACCACTTGTCTGTGGTAACCGCAAAGAATGAATTGCAAAGTTTACAGTTACTTGAATTTGCTTTAGAAGTTGGTTTCAGTACATAATGATACTTGATACACTATCTATGCAAAAATATTAACTATATGACCCAGTTTCTCAGCATAGAAGTGGAGCTTCTTCTAACTATAGCTGACCCAGTTTTAACGTATAACCCCTTATTTACTCATAATACTTAAGTTCATAGTTTGAATAGCAGTGGCCCTAATTCCCACGTATTAGTACACCTGCTCCGATCCGACCCGAGTCGTTCTCACTGCACAGTCAAAGGATTAAATGTTTCCATCCCCTCAGGGCCTCCAGGGCACTAATTAAGCGTGGCCTTTATTCTTACAAAATTTAAAGATGGCTGCCATTGGAAAAACACAAAGGCAGTTGTCAGGCTGCACAGGCAGGTATCCCAGAGAAGGCACCAGATATCATGTTCGCTGTTATATCCTTTTAAAATGAGCCTGCTAAGATTAAATGTCTTTACCAGCATGTACTGTATCCGATATCTGGGTTAAGAGCTACGCTTCGGAGAAGGTTTGCACTCAAACCGGCTCTTTACCGACAACGCTTTGAGCGTTTGTGCAGATGCTAATAAGAAGAGCAAATTACATGTTTGCTTTTTGTCTCATTCACTTCGTCCAAACCCGACTTGGCTGCAGGAGAAGCTGGAGGCTGAGTACAGCTTTAGAGAAGTCAGTAGGGGCAGATCCTGTAACCATGGAACTGTAACAAACCAGTGTATCTCCCCCACTTCCCAGAGGAATGGCAATTAATAATGGAGGATCCACTGCTGAAACGTCACTGAATGCGGAGGGGTAGGCAGACAGAGTGGACTTGATGGTTTTTAACAACGCATGTCCTTAAAAAGCTAAAAGATGCACGTGCAGGCTTTTTGATCATGGAGAGAAAACTTTCAAAATAAAGCGTTGCTGGAGGCTGTTTTTATTTCAAGTCAGGGCCCTGGGGACTATGAGGTGGTTTTCCTGTCCTGGACTCACATCTGTGCCTCATCTGCTCCTCTCCTTTCACCTCCTCTCCTCTTTGGGTTACACCCTTTTTTTTTATTATTCAGTATCACAATCATGATCTCCTCCCTTTCAGACCCATCCCTTCTTCTCTCTTTTCTATAAATGAAATATCATTTTTCCTGCTGAAAGGCAATGAGTAAGTTCTCCAATCTCCTACCTGCGAGTGGACAGTACTGTGGTCAGTGTGAGATTCTCCACATCCTACATACGCACAGCCATTCTGGAGGGAAAAAACAAAGGATGGAGAAACCGAGGTATTAAAAATTACAATTCCTGTGGGAAACAAAGTGTTAGTGAGTTTTATTTCAAACTGTCTTACCTTTATCTTTATCTTTATCTTAACTTTAGCTTACCTCCAAACATGCCCACAAATTTGGTCCTCCAACTTTACAGTCTTGACACTGGCCCTGGAAAAGACAAAGACAACACTCAGGTAAGAATCACGTTACTTGAAATTGAAATCAACGAGAGAGCCCCAGATTTCAGAAGCACACAGGAAACCAAAGCATATCTGTGTCAAATTCAGACTTGGCAAAGAGATATAAAATAAGCGATTATTAAAAAGAGAGGGTCACTCACATGGGATTTCTGAATTAGTTCCTCCTTTGTGATTTCCCCCACACAGTCCAGGTGGGGGCAGTCACAGTTGGACACCAGTGGCATGGCTCACTCACAGGTCTGAGACAGAAAGACACAGGGAGAGACAAAATGTTTTAAGAGGTAACATTTTGGGTCAGGTGACTTCCTGTTATGAGAAAGTTTATCAGTCCCCACATTAGACACTTGATACAGCGATAGGAGACGCCTCACATCCAAGGAACAGCGCAGAGGACAAGAAGAACAGCCGCTTGTAACTCGAGTCACCGCCACACAACATGTTTTTCCATACCGGCACCACTAACAAATTCCTCTTATTGTCTGCGCCCGACACGCCAAGCAGCACATCACACCACAGCTGTTAACAACTCGGGGCAGGGGCGTCCTATGAGTAGTTAGGTCATTAAGGTTTTTAGTGCTGACATGGCCGGGAAATCAAGCCAACACAACTAATTGAATGGGGAACAGACATTCTGCAAACAAAGGCCGATTAATTAGAACAAGCTTAATGACAAAGAGAAAATGGCGAATCTAGAAACATGCATCTTCTTATGACAAAGAATGTTTTCCATTTGACGGCAAGAAATGTTAAATTAAATTAAACAATGACCTGTAATGCAGATTTTTTTGTTTTTTATAGTCACTCTCCATTTCCGTTGCTGGTGGTCAAGTGAGGACATTTAATCCAGCAGAGCAGAAAATGCTGCAGAGTCCAAGGCAGCCAGCAAACAACACTGTGTTCATCCTCTGCTGCTGCTACAGTCAGTCGAGATGATGAGGGGAGGAATGTTAAGAATTAAACACAAAATCTGGATAATAATGTGCCAAGCAGCTCTTTAGTCTTTAGCTGATTTACCTTAGAAATAAAGATTATCTACAGAAAACTAAAGACAGATATTTTTGTAGCTGTAGCTGGTTGTCTTTGGGACGATAAATTCATACATCTACCATAACCCACTGTAACAGATTATGATAATGCATGACATATTACAGCTATAATGGCCATATCTGTAGCATGCTGATTTTATATAAATAGCCAAATTCCCCTAACACTTCCTTGAGAAAAACCTCATCCCCTGTTGCAATTCTGTTTTCCATGGAAAGAGGAAGAATGGACGCCCTGTGCATTAGTATTAGACTCAACCACTGGTGCTTTCTAGAATCAGGCTTCTCGAGAAGTCTGCGGTCCCAGCTCGTCCACTCGAGGAAGCAGGCTCACACTCAGCTCGCCCTCAGGGGAGCTGGGGATTTACGTGCAGAGTGACAGAGGACGTGGTGATTTAATCAGTTAATAATTCACTTTATATTGATACTGTCCTAAAAGTGTAATAACCCTCTATTGCCTTTCCCCCGGCTGAGTTCTCTGCAGATCTAAAACTTGTAATAACAATGCGCCTGTTGCCCAAAAAGAACCAAATCATTGACCGTGCAGCCGCTTCGCCCGTAGTGGAGACACCATGTGTGGTTGTGGCTGGAGGTTGCTCACTGACATTCAGGCGCTCAACCAGGTGTTCAGGTGTCAGTGTCACGATGACAGCGGCTCACAGCTCTCTACTGTGATTCAGCACATTTAAACCACGCCAACGTCGTAAATACCACTTTCACTGAGAGTCACAACATGCCAACCCACTTTAGACCACAGGGCCCGCATGAAAGCCAACATGTCGGACAGCTGAATCACATGTTTGTATGTTTTTGGTTGATAATGTGATAGTTTGTGATGATTTTGATTTAATTCAGGGGTCCAGACTTAAACCCAATGCAGACACAAAGCACTGAATAGAACTGCAATATATAGTTTGCCAATCAATCAAAGGAAAAGTAACTAGCAACTACATCTGAAGAGGCCGCTTTACAGTCTTGCATTTTGTAATTTGAATCCTTTGAGATGTGAGATGTTGGTGGAGTTAAACAAGAAGTTTAATTACATAACCTTGTGCTTCAGGTTGTTTTGATGGTCATTTAAAACGTTTACTGCTCTGTCATCAACAATTAATCAGGAGAATAACCTTGTAAAGATAGAGAAGCAGCCTCACGACGGCCCACCCAGGAAGACGTCAATCCTCAGTCAAGTTCATGGCCGGTCTTGCACAACTCAACACACGTGCTTCCTCATCTGATCACCGCCATCTACGAGTCTCATAATGAAAACCATCTCATCAGACTGTTCTTACACAAGGTCAACCAACCCACAGAGTCTCACGTCAGATCCGAATACAGGTTTAACCAGGCTGCTTCCCTGGTGGAGGCTCAAAAGGTCAACAAACTCACTGAGCCTCGGCGAACGATCACCACGATCCCAGCCAGGGCTACGCACCGGGGAAATGTGATTAGCGGGTGGTTTCACTGTGGAGCCTCCAGCGGCGGATACGCAAAGACAAATCAGTGTTTCATCATCATCGTCACACATTATCCTCATCCTCTGTCTGTCCCCACAACACACACGATTGTGATTACAACGACAACACAGATTTGAATCTGCACACAGAGGTGGTACAGCCGGTCAGGGTGGGGCGGACCAGCCAGTGGTAATGAACCCGGTATGATGCAGTATTAGACCGGATCACAGTGACGTGAAGCAGCTGAAACACTCATATATATGAACCCAGTAAAACCAATATAATATCAATCCCAGTGCCCTCGGTGCGTTGATTAGCAAGGAGCCCATTAGCCGTTATGTTTAAAACAACGTCACGTTACCTGTCAGTTGAAGGTCTTAAAACAACAATGGGACGTATTCGTGGGGTAAAACAAATATCCCACCCGGGTTAGGAGACAAGTATCCGGTGTGTGCAGAGGTGGAGGAGCCGGAGCGTGATCCAGATGTGCGACTCCGGCCTCCAGTGCTCACACCGAGCTGTCAAAAGCAGGCGAGGCGCTGACAGCGTCACAGTCCCGACTAGCATTCCCCCTTAGCCTGCTAGCATTAGCTTGCAGGCTAATGCCCGGTCACGTACCGGGTCTTTCTGTCCCGCACGCAGGCTACAACCCCGCTAACAGCCCCCTACGGGGATCGTGGTGGAGGGGGTCCAGCTTCATACGACGCCACCAGATGGGTGGTTAAAACAGACGATCACCGACAGCCATCTCGTCAGTGGTCATGCTAGCTGGATGCTAACAGGCTAACAGTGCACTACAGACGATCGCCGTCGCTCCCACCGCCACTGCAGCGCTCAGCTCGCGGGGGAAACACACACGCCACCCGGGCGTCTTACCTGCAGGACAGAGACAGGCGGAGGCGGCTTTAATGGAGCTCGGGGCGGGGGACAGGAGACAGATTCAGGCTGAGGTCGGAGACATTTCTCTGGAGAAGAATCCTTCACGATCACCGTCCCTCAGCGTGGTTGCTAACGTTACAACTCTCTCCGCCCCTTTCCGGAGTGGAGACCAAAAAATAAAATGTCATTTAAACCTGCTGCAAATATCGAATCTCATTTTCACACTAAATCTATTTATGATTATGTATAATTGTATGTACATGGTGTCACAATGAGATCGGTTATATTGAACTGGTTATGAGATATTAATTACGTTTCAAAACATGCGTAGTAAGTGTGTATTATAGCAATGGGACTAATTATAAATAACCTACATTGGTCTGGAATATTATTAAACATAATTTGCGTATTTATACTTTGAATAAATACCTTTTTCTCTCTTTTTATTTTTAAAAAATATATGTATTTTAAGGTTAATTTATTCAAAAGGGACAGTGAATTTACTGATCCAAACTGCCTGAAATTATGATGCCCTCTTTCATTGAAGAATCTGTAAATGTGCAAAAAAATACATAAACTAATATATACTGCATCACTGAAAGTTCATTTTTCGTTGAAGTTCAAGTTTGCATTTTATTAGGAACATATACTTGTTGATGCAGCTCTCTGACGGTCCACTGGGTCAGGTTTAGGTTTAGGTGAAAGGGATCTATTGTCACAAATTGAATATAAAGTAATCCTAGTGTATATCCCACTAGTGTGTTTCATCACGTTGTGGTTTTCTTTGCCCTAGAATGGTCCTTTTCATTTAAGTACTTTATATTGGATTAATTTATATCTACACCAGGAGCAGGTCCTCTCTACGGAGGCCACCATGTTTTTTACAGTAGCCCAGAACAAACTAAACACCTTTTCAGT
The DNA here is from genome assembly GCF_949316205.1 of Platichthys flesus. NCBI lineage: Eukaryota > Metazoa > Chordata > Actinopteri > Pleuronectiformes > Pleuronectidae > Platichthys > Platichthys flesus. Next base: position 20,769,255 of record NC_084958.1, on the reverse strand, counting down.
TTTTATGACAACTGAAGGTCACCACAGGTTGTCTTTCATGTTTGAAAGGGGAGGGTGAGGTGAGGGATTATCAGCTGCAACATGAAACTTCACCACTAGATGTCACTAACTCTACATACTGGACCTTTAACGTTAGGGACATAGTGCAGTCTGGGGTCGAACTTTATTGATATGATATGATGAGATACGATATTATATGATACGATTTTATATGATATGATGTGATATATTCTGGTTTTAATTATTTTAGTGCACATTGTATGAAGTAAATTGATAAATAAAGAATATTAGGGGGGACTTTGACTCTCTAACCATTAATCTGAGGAATTTCTCTAACCTTTAAATTCTTTGTGTAGCAATTTAATCAAGGACAGTTTTTATCAATAACTCCAGTGACTGAAAACAGCCTCACTTTACTTTTAGTGCCCAAAACATTTGCAAAGTGGTCCTGAGATATATAATGTGAATTATGTTAATCGACATATTATTATAAAATAACAACATACATACTAAAAGGCTCCATCAGTATTTGGATATGCAAAAACTTACAGTAAAAATACAACATGAACTAGTCTTTTTAACTGTTGATAACAAATTCACAACTTGACTGCTGGAGAAGCATTAAAACTGAGGTAACCAACACCCCATGTGTATTTATCACAGCAAGTAGACTCACCCTTCCTTGAGTTATGAAAAGTAGCTTGAAGGCACCAGTGAAGTGATCGTATATTAGTACATTTTATATACTGTTGATAGTTTGTAAGTATTATCCTAACATTTCACCAAGCCTTTGATGTAAAGCTGCAGTCAATATATGTCTGATGTAACAATATTGACAATATCAAACACGCCACAGTCATACCATGTGACGAAACATCTATCTTTGAGTTAGTTTGTATCCCAATCTTGTTGTGATGACACTCATCTCCATTTGAAGTTGATCTGATGTCAGCCTTGGTCCAAGCTCCTCAAAGTAAAAATGTGGAATATAGCCGAAATGCCCACTAAAGGAAAAATGATGGGCTTCCTGTTGCGTTTTTCATAATGCCCCTTGAGACTCTTTTGTTTGTCTGGTCATGATCTTAATTATAAAGTCTATGGTCATGATTCACCTGTGTAAAAATACAACATGAAAAATATGTGTAATATTTGAGACGACCATGAGGGGGCGCAGAAACTCTAAAGATATTGACAAGGTGCGTGCTTTTATTTTGAAATCCAAGCTAGATGGGCGCGTGCCGCGGCCGGAGTCCTTCACTCTGCCGCCGCCGAGGTCAGCTGGAGGAGCGGGAGAAGCACCGGTAACCAGCGGAGGAACCGACCGGAGGACAGCTCCAGACTCACCGGTGAGCTGACCCGTACTCCCCGCTCCACGCGTTCAGATGAAAGAGCGAGTTTATATCTCAGCCTGTTTGATTCAGGGCGAATCGTGCAGCTAGCTGTTATTAGCCTCGTTAGCTCAGCTGGATGCTAGCTGCCAGTTGGAGTTGCGAGATGTTTGATAACATTATCACGAGCTGTGGGGATTTCACTGTTTCTGCTTGTAATCATTAATTTCCTCTGTACACGTGTCGTCAGGTCACTGAGACTCGTGGAGGAAATGATTAGTTAATGGAAAATATCTTTGGCTTTATGTCAATGAATGGAAATATGAGTGAATTCAGTTATTTCAGTCAGACTAAGGTTCATAAGATAAGATAAGTGTATTGATCTACACTTATGAAATTCAGTAGTTACAGCTCTAGGCAGGTCACCATGAGGTAGATGAGATATACAAATATTAAAAAACTTGTAAAAAGTGCAGAGTATGTACATCATATACACATTTCACTAGTGGCAAAGTATTTTCTAGCTTTCAGGTTTTAATTCAGACATTTAAGACACATAGACATTTAGTTTGGTAATGCATCTATAGTAAAATTTCAGCGTTGTTACTGGTCACCTTCCAGTAGCTTGTGAATGTGTTTTAGTCATTAAATCTGTGCCTCTACCATTCCCAATGCAAACCTATTCTTTTGACATGTCATAATATCATTCATGTTCACTACATCCAATCAGGAAAGTGGAAACTCGTCAGTATTTGAGGAGACTCACTGTAAAACAACTCGATGAACAACACACATACTCGAGGTAAACAGTAAACGTTGTGTCAGGGCCTCAAATGGGATAAACACACACATGTGATGATGAGACACATGCCTGTCCTGTGCAAACCTAATTGGATGTTGCATCTGTCCGTGTCAGGTGGACACACACACACACACACACACACACACACAGAAGCTTAGATGGCGCTGAGAGGAAGAAACAATGTTGTACTTGCAGAAAGAAGAAGTCTCAGATTTACCTGTGTACTCAAACAGCCGGAGTCTTGAGGCTTGTTTGAGATACCTTTGGTAGGCGTGCCCACAGTCCTGTAGACCAGAGGATGACTCACACAGTATTACAACATCCTGTTTTTGCACAATATATAAAGTATGTGGTAGATAATCCTCGCTGCACGCTGCCACTTGCACACACTGTATGTCAGAGGCTTTATGTAATAATGTGATTATATCCCCTCCTGGATCTCCCAAGGTTAAACCCTCGCATGCCCCTCACTCCTGTCGCCCTCTTCAGCTCCAGCAGGATGGAGACGTGGACGACAGACCTGCAAAGACATGGATAGACCGCCACGATGACACAGGAGACCCTCACGTGCTCGCAGCTGTCTGTCAAGGACGCTGCCCTGCGCATGGTGAACCTACCGATGTCCGTTTGCAGCTCCCTGGCTCAGGTTGGTGTTGACTGTGTGCGGTGGAAAGTGGCAGCAGTGTGTATCTGTGGGTCATGGGGGGGGGGGGGAGAGATGGAGGCAGATAAAGAATTCTTGAAAGTCCGGCGTTGAGTGGAACACAGATCTTATTTCTGTACTTTAACAAGTCTCTCATTTTGCAGTGGACAATTTTATGATGGATTTGAGATTTATATCTTGTTCCATACTTCCATATTTGTATGTTATATATTATTTAACAGAAACAACTATTTTATATGACCTCACAAAACATTTACTGAAAAAAATTAAAGGTAATTAGTTAATTTGCATGGTTAGGTTTCAGAGTAAAGAATCGTTAACCCCTCACCCCGTGGTCATCGCACCTTCATGCACATGCTGGTTGAACATGAGTCACAAAGGCCTGAACACGTGCTACTAGTGCCACTTCCTTTCTTCACACCTGCTTTTGTCGCATTAGGAGTTTATTTTTTATATTAGTTCATTTTGATCCGTGTTTGTGAAGCAGGGTTATTATTTCCCGGAGGTCTGACCTGGTTGGATTTGGCACAGCTCCATTCATAGTGTCCCTTCTAAGCCGATTAGATGAACCTGTGGCTGGATCTGTTTAGATGTTCAGTATGACTACCTGCCTGAGCAGCTTTGTGCTGCAGCTTACAGCCGCTGAGTAATGGGGAAACAATGTCCAGCAGCACGGCTCGATTACTCATGAGAACGTGTTGGAAGAGATACATGTGACTCTGTGGATATATTAATAAACTGGTGCAGTAAAAAGCTAGTTTGGTACAAGACTTTTCAGAATCATGTTAAATGTTAAAATCAAGCCTATACTTGCAAAATATGATACACACACTTCTAACACAAGTTTTAAATTAGCCTGTAACCCAAATTAAAAACAAAAAATTACTATTACAGTAAAAACAAAGTACGTTAAAAAAGCTCATGTGTTGCTGTAAAGTAATTTGATATTTTCAGGTAAAATCCACATCGTTTTTGCAGGTTTTTGTGTCCTTCAGGATGGTAAACTTGTATTTTCCTCCAGTGACCTCTGTGTTATTGCGTTTATGAGTCGTACGTGAGGAGAGAGTGTGTTTGTGTGTGTCCAGTGTGTCTGTGTGTGTCCAGGTCGCGGATCTGATGTCATTAAGAATGTGGTAGGAGCACGTCTGCTGTTTGTGTGTGTCTGTGTTTGTTTGTGTGGTTGCAGACACAGAAACACTGCAGGCCTGTGGCATCATTTAAACACAACTTTCTATTTAGCAGCTTTTTCAAATAAAGGTCAACATTATGTGTGTTGTCACAGCTCCAGACGACGGTGTGTGTGGTTAAACTCCTCGTCAGTGTTTCTATGTATAGTCGAAAGCTCTCTGATACTGATGCTGTAAAATCTAGATGACAGGCTGGGAGCTGATTCCCATAGCTGCCTCTCTAATAACCAGTGTGCATTGTGCTTACTCAGTTAAACTCAGATTATTTTCCAGTATGCACAATAATACAGAAGGCAATCTGAAGTTCAGTGTTCCTTTTTAAAAATGCATGATCATCTAACTTTTCCTTCTTCTTCCCTCAACCTGTCCTCCAGGTGAGTGTCAGCACAGGAACTAAGAAGCTGGTGGCCGCCACTGCGTTCGGTGCCTTCTCGCTCCTCTTCCTCGCACGGCGCTTCCAGAGGAGGAAGGGTAGAAAGAAGGCTCTCTCGCCTGAGTGGGAGAAAGCTGGGTTCGAGTTCTTCTCCCCAGCGGCGACAGGGAACGGTAAGACTTCCTGACACTGAACCTTTTCTGTACCCTGGTCGCTGTATAGGCCCAACCTCTGACTTTTAAAACTCCTGGTTTAATTCATTTATAATCTCTCTTAGGAAGATTTATTACCAATTAGAGTCTTTAAGAGAAATTAACAGACCTTTAGGATTAAGTTGAAGAACGAGCAGGCGAACAGGGAGAGTCATTCTTTGGGACATCATAGATTCTGGACCGTGGATGACTCTATATTTGTATATGTACCACGTTTAAACAAGTTTAAAAAAACCTGTTCAGGATTTGTAGTTTCGCGAATGGTAATTATTATGTATTATGATGTTTTTATAATGACCTGATGCAATAAAACTGTCTGTGTTAGCAGTTTTTGCTTTTCCTCTAACTTTGTCAAGCAAACCTTCACAAGCTGCGTATAATTCTGTTTTATAAACAATGGTTTGAGCCGAAAAACTTGAAAAGTCAATCATTAAAACAAGATGGAGGTGATTTTATTCAGTTGTTAACCCTGTTGTAGAACTGAAGTTATGATTAATCCATTGTGTGATCCTGCTACACGCTCTTGCACCGCGATCACTGTGTTCCGATCTTTCTCTTAAACATTTACCAGTAACTCTCTGGTCTTTATCCATCCAGATAACACCAGTCAAAACATCACCCTCTCCCTCAACTCCAAGAATGCCTACTCCTCTGGTCTGGTGCTCGGCTCCGGAGACTACAGGAAGCTGTCTGGGTCCCTGCTCAGCTTGGCCTCGGTGAGACACAGGCACAGCTTTATTATGAAGAACTTGTTTAGAGGTTTTTATTTGAGATGTCAAAGCCCAAGAACATTATTACACAAACATATTGCATGAAATATAAGTTGATTTGTTGTGATAACAGGTGAAAAGCATGAACTCGTCGAGCAGCAGCACCTGTGCAAATGAATCCATCGGCTGGGACAGAGTGGCAGAGGCCGACATCTGCAGTGTCGTCAACTTACCCCTCACCACCCCTGAGAACCTCTACCTTATGGGTAAATACACACACCCACCACATTACTTAGTATTGAGCCTATATCTGTGTTGTACTTCCTTGTAATGATCTGTGTTGTGAGGTAGATAGTTTTCATTGTTTTGGAGGTTGTAAAGATTATATGTGTTGTGTGTTCAGGTATGGATTTGTTCGAAGAGGCTCTGGGGCGGTGGGAGGAGGCGTTGACGTTCAGGACCAGGCAGACCGAGGACGAGGACGACCACGAGAGTTGTGCTTCGGTCAAAGCGGGGGCTGGAGACGACATCGCCGAGCAGAGCATGGAGGTAAACACACACAAACACCATTAAACACGCCGGTGTCATGAGTCAAGAGCCACTTGAATGTCCTGCTTCTATTCTCTGTTGTTATAAAGGAAACTGCCCACAAACACATATCTGGTGTCACAGAGTTTGGGTTGTATAACTCGATTGCTCTGAAGCCCGGTGGGAAGGGTTGTGGATTAGTGAGGTTCAAGTAGTTAAGCCTGGGCACCCAGACAGACGTCCAGTCGGCTGCCTGGTCCTCCAGGATTCCCCTGCTTCTGGGCTTCCTCCATAAAGCTGATTAAAAGAGTAGGTCGGGGGGGGATTCTCAAGAGAGGGCTGAAGAAGATATTTGAAATGTCTTCATGTTTCCTCTGCCCCGGCCTTTATACCTGGATGCATTACTTTTAAATAACGTTTCAGTTATTTGGAATCTAAGTTGTCCAAATGCATCTTGCAATGTTAAAGAAGGAGAATTATGAATCCTGGAATCCGTCCCCTGATCCAGATCCGTCCTGACCTTTGTCCCATCCTTCCACCAAGTTTCCTGGTAATCCGTCCTGTAGTTTTTGAATAATCCTGCTAATTAACGGACAAACAAACAACCACAGTCTAAAACAGAAACTCCTGGAGGAGAGAAAAAGAACAACACCTCAGGATCAGCCCTTTTATCCAAAAATTAAATGGGTTCCTCTTGGACTCGTCCCCCCCCCTCCCTCCACCAAATTTAATTGGAATCTATTCAGTAGTTTTTGAGAAACTGGTTAGATACCAGTGGAGCAGGTGAACAACACTTTGATCTGACTTCCTGAGCAGAGACAACACCCAGGTGTGTTGATAGGAAGATAACATTCCAGGTAACAAGATCAACATCCTCAACAATGAGCTGAGGTTGATCAGTAACTGTCTTTTAACTTGTTTGCAGCTTTAATATTGTTCTTATTCAGGTGAAGAGTGACGCAGTGCAGTGACACCTCCACACATCATATTGAAGTTTGTTCAGATAAAGCATCAGCACCTTTCTGAGTTTCTCTGGTTCATCCTGAATGTGTTTGTGATCAGGATGTGATCAGTGCAGAGTTCGTCCACCGGCTGAAGTCTCTGCTGCAGAGAGCCTACAACCTCCAGGAGGAGTTTGAGGGAGTGCTGGGAATGTCCGAGCCGTCAATCCACAGCAACAGCCAGGGTGAGTCGCTGCTGTGTAACCGGACATGACCAACACAGAGAAACACATCTCACCTTTATAGACATAGAACACAATGTATTGTCTCATGGTTATAGTTTATGTCCGTGTTGGAATGCTTGATAACAAAATGATTTTTCTCCTTCTCAGATAAAATGGCCGACGTTTTGTGCCGAGAGGAGCTGGACGAGGTGTGTCTCAGAGACAGTCTCAGCATCGCCTCCAACGACTCCTTCGTCTCTGCTGTGGAGGTGAGAGGAAACAACTCGATCCACAGATCAACTCGTCTCACATGCACCACGAGAACTTTGACTCGATGGAGAAACGTTCTGAGTTCAAATGTTTGTTTAAGAGCAAAACAATGTCCGTCTGTGGAAGAGATATATGAATTAAATAACTGTTTATCAGCATTGTCATTTCGAGCTCCTCATCTTGAATAATAATCTTTTATTATCAGTTAAAAATAGTAATAGATATCACCTCTGTTACGATAATTCAAAGTAAGAACCTGAAGAGGTCAATCTCTGAATCTCAGTGTCTGAAGCAGCGAGTGTTCCACTGGTTCCCAGAAGGATTTGTTTAAATCGCTCTGAGCTTCCTGCAGATTCACCACGTTGTGTTTACCGGCACTCGGCTCAGTAAGTCACCGCGAGGCCTCGAGCTCGGGATCCACTGCTGCACTTGACCCACAAAGGACAGAAATACACCGCAGCTTAAGAAGCCTGAGCACAGACGTGTTCAACTTGAAGGGAAACGATCGAACAAGTTCAAGATGAATCTCTACCTGAGTGTTTTCACGTTCGGTGCACATTACATTAAGAAAAGGTTAAAGACACTGAGACCCTCCAACTGGCTGACTCCTGATCAGTGAGCGTGAGGTGCAGCTCTCAGCAGGAAAACTGGATCACTTAAACTCAGGGTCACTAAAAATAGACGGTTCACATTCCGCTATCACTGCTCAACTTGCACGACTCAGTGTTACTGTGCAGCTGGTTTCACTATCAACTAGAAACACCACGGAGAAGTCTCAAGGTCACATGCTGTTTTCTTTTTACAGCAGCTTATTCAGAACCGCACCAGGAAGCAACTTTCCCTCACTTTGTCTTAAACACAAATACAGTTACTGTGAATGAGTGGGAATCTCGCAGTTGTTGTGAGCTCACACTACACAACTATCTGGCAGCAGGGAGTCACACAATACATGAGCTTTCACACTAGTATGTCCGGTGTCCCACAGCTGCCTTCACCCCACCCTGCCCTCTCATTGGCTGCAGTTGTCGCTAATTCGTAGATGTTTAGCCTGGAAGACATCCAGTTGGAGAAGAGTTCACACAACGTGACTAGCTTCTATCTGGGCCTGATGTCAACCTGTTCCACAAATTGGGCTCAAAGCGTATAATTAAAATTTGTATATTTCTCTACGAGGTTGTTCAGGAATCACAGGAGGAAACTGTATTGTTAATAACTACAAACACTTCCAGGCTTCTCGCCACTTCAGGAGAATGTTCACGTCTCTTCTCTCTGTACTGCAGTTGTTTATAATGATCATTATTTAGTGTGTTTCACTTCCTACCTCTGCTGTGTGTCTGTGTGTCAGCAGACGGAGCACAGGGAGCTGAGGAGCGTCCTCTCTCTGGGACACCAGTCGTTCTACGACGAGGCTGTGGAGATGGCTGAGGACGGACAGATCTCCTGCAGAGTGCTACGGTAAATTAAATCTATTTATATAAAACACATGAAACTCATTAGACGACCAGCACTCGATGTTCATCTGATTTCTTTTCTCATCGTCAGGACTGAGATGCTGGAGTGTCTTGGGGACATTGATTTCTTGGCCAAGTTGCACTGTGTGCGGCAGGCGTGTCAGGTACAGACCAACCGGAGCATTTTGACATGGTTCCTCCTTTAAGTGGAAACATAATCAGTTTTAGTTAAACCCTGTTTTGTCTCCAGCTCATTTTGTGCGAGAGGAAGACCAGGATGTTTCTGACCGACACAGGAAAGAAGATCCTGTCGTCCATCATCGTTAAAGGACACAAGGTGAGAGAGGAGACACTGATGATAAAATCCTCCATCGTTCACGAGTCTTTCCGCTCATAACTTTTACCGTCCGCTCTCCAGAGCCCCAGGAGATTTGAGGAAGTGTTTGAAGAGATGATTTGCTTCCTGGAGCATCCGGAGCACTGGGAGAACACGGAGGTGGAGCTGGCCACGCGAGGAGTGAGTGATGTCAAATGTTTGAACTTCTCCACCAGTTTACTTTTTACTTTCCAGTCCAACCAGTTTCATTCTTGCTCTCGCCAGGTGAAACATTTGAACTTCTACGATATCGTGCTGGACTTCATCCTGATGGATTCGTTTGAGGACCTGGAGAATCCACCGGTCTCCATCCAGAACGTTGTCAACAACCGCTGGCTCAACAGCTCCTTCAAGGAAACCGTGAGTGAACCAGAATCTGAGCTTCAGAGAACTGGAGATTGAGGCTTTTCAGCTTTTTCAACTTGAATATTTGGTTTGTGTTCGCCAGGCGGTGGCCTCCAGCTGTTGGTCAGTGCTGAAGCAGAAGAGGCAGCACATGAAGGTACAAGTCTGAAACCTTCACAATGGAAGAGATGCTGATGATCTGACATCTTCATCTCAAGTCCCTCAGTCCCAGACCCACGTGTTTAATATTCTCCTGTTTCCCTCGGTCTCAGGTTCCCGACGGCTTCATCGCTCATTTCTACGCAGTGTGTGAACAGATCAGCCCGGTCCTGGCCTGGGGCTTCCTGGGTCCCAAGAGCTCCCTGCACGACTTCTGCTGCTTCTTCAAGGTCAGTAGGTCTTTCATATTTACAGTGTGAGGGTCAGAAGATCAACAGTACACACAACAACTTCAAGATACACGTTCTATACATGGAGTTTCCCTGTTGACAGCTCTGTATCACAGCTCCCGGACATTTGGACAGTCAGAAAGTATTAATCTGATTAATATGAGGTCCAGCTGAAACAAGAAGTTGATAATCGATTTACAGAAGTTGGAAGAAGCTAAAATAGCTGACTGTTTGCTGAATATTTGTTAGCTAACTTTGTGGATATAAGAAAAGATGAACCTTCTGACCTCAATATCAGTTTTCATCCATTTCAACATTCTCCCTCAGGACCAGGTGCTGCACTTCCTGAAGGAAATTTTCGACCTGGACAACGTGCGATACTCGTCCGTGGAGAGTCTGGCCGAGGACATGCTCCACCTGCTGCACCGCCGCTCCGAGCTGCTGCTGGCCTACCTGGGCACCGACCCGCTGCGGCACGTCAGCAGTTCCCCGCAGGTGCAGCTGCTGCCCAGCGCTCTGCTGGGGGCGGGGCTTCAGTGAGAGACGGGAGGAGGTTCAGACGCAGGTCCTCAAAGAACACACAAGAAAACCACAGCATTTATCATCCGCCCCAGTCGGAGCAGAGCAAACTGTCGGTGTGGAAACAACACATCAGAGGGTCAGAGCCCGACAGGCTCATGGCTTCACCCTCTGACCTCACCTCCACCCATCTGGTGAAACTAAATGTCTACTATAGAATATGAACGTTAAACCCATTTCCCATCAAACCTTGTGCTCTCATCGCTCTGTGTCAGAGGATCTTCATAAACTGAACCAGCCGTCGGCCTTCACACACGATCATTACCTCAGCACGCCCCCCCTCCCCCAGCCCCTCCCCACTGTGCACATCCGTTTTAAATTTCACAGCAATAATATTTAGAATTTAACTCGGCAGTGGTTCTCCTGCAGTAGATATAACTCTGTGAATTAAGGTGTATTTGCTGCTATTAAGAGCAATTTATGTGAAAAAATTAAAAAAAGGTATTTATTTTGTTAAACAGCTAAATGACGCAGGGTTTATTTTGTAGAAGTTGTAGTAGTGCCTGTACGTGTCAATGGAGTTTGTGATCAGCTTCAAACATGCAGTGGTTTGAATATCATGAACCTCATGAGATATTTATTAGATGTATTTCCACATCTGAACATCAGCAACGAGAAACTACTAAATGCACTTTGCGTTTTTTGGTTACAAGCACATGCTGCCCAGGGAAGTAACTTATAAAGGGAAACAGTTTGAGAGTCGACCAGAGAACTTTGTCAGATATGAGAGGATATTGTTTTGTTGCACCACCTAAATGAGTCCCAGGTACAGGAAGTCCAAGCTTAAACATCACTGTTTCATAAACGCCCAGCTGTCTATCAGCCGGTGTCCCTCAGCTCCTCACGACGGGCAAACACAAGAAGCCTTACTGTCACATTCACATCTTCAAGCCTTCATCTGTCACTGAATGTTCATCTGACCAGTTCATTCTCCAGTAAGTCTGCGCTTAATATATCACATCCAGTCCTGCCTCTAAAAAATAAATTAGTTTTTTGTTCTTCTTAAATCGTGTTTTCAGTTGAGAGCTTTGTGTCTATGGACAGATGAAATAATCTCACTTGATAAAATTAATTCTCATGTTTCAGATTTTCATGTGAATATTGTTTTGTCGATCTTTGATGGGAACTGAATCTGAAATACTTTATTTGCTAAAACAAATGATTGGGACAATTATCAGCAAACAAATACGATCATAGGTGGAACTAGTTTCCTCATCAGTTTGATTCAGAAACTAAATCTAAGATTTGGACCATGAAGTATTTGAACTATGAAGAAATGGGACTGTTACTCATTGAACTGTGTAATGTACTTAACAGTCAAGCTGCTCTGTCAAACATCACATGGCTTCACTTTAGGAGAGACTCTTTAGAGTTAATTGATCCCGTGTGTAATTTGAATCACGAGGAAACAAGTCAGTGTCCATGTGATTTAAAAACAGGTCGTTCATCTCTTCAGGAAATCAAGTGAAACATTTGTGACTTCACCTCAAACAAAAGAATCTAATAAAGATGTTCATGTGTTAAATGGTGGTTGTGTCATTGGAATTCTTATGAAATGCACTGGTCGGGTTTATTTGATACAACTTTATTGATGAACATGGCAACATGTTAAAGTCAGAACAGTTCACTAATAAAACAAACCAATAGAATATACACAGCACATGAAACCTCTTTACCTCTAAGGCATGCTCCTTGTTTAGTCTTCTACACCCACTCCAACTGTGTGTTGAAACACTGAGTATCTGACATGTACAGAGTGAAAAGCCTCAAACACATTATGTGACCTTTTAAAACTAGAGAAACCCCAAATGTTACTCCCAGTAGAAACAGTGCATATGTTATAGAAAATGTGTTAAGTTCCTGTCCTCGTCCAACTCTCTAACCCACATTCCTGTTCGCTAAGTGTGACTAAATGCAAGTAATCAAGCAGTAAACCAACAGACAGCTCTAAATACACTATGGCATGGTTTAAAGAGAGAAATCAAATCCGAGCAGGAAAACAGAAATCTGACCAACACTTTTGCAATCACAGAATTTTAAAATTTCAATGCGTTGCTGGGTTTATTGTTTTGTTCTTTTACCTTATCACCGGAGCTCTCGAACGGTCTACGTTCAGCAGTGGCACTGACTCAAAGGATTCCTCCTTTTTGAGTAGGGGGGGGGGAAGCAAACTACGACAGGGCCTGACTCTACGACCTAAGCCTGCAGCGTCCTCCAACACTGTGAGCGAGAAGTGAAGGCAGCAGCGTTTCAATAAGAGACTTTGCACTGCACGTTCAGGGCAGATTCACAACACGACAGGAGAATAGGATAAAAAAATGAAGGAGCATCATGTATTTCACCGTTCTGACAGCTCGGCACATGGCTAACGACTGGCAACAGGTTTGCATTGCATGCGGTTTGTTACACCAGGGTGAGAGATGACTACATCAATGTACAAATCGCTATCAGACTTACCGGGAATGCAAACATAAGGCTATCATCATATTAAGCACATACGATAATTACAAGATATTTCCTCAGGTAATCTACAAAAGAGCGTTTTACTGATTTGTTGAAAAGTCAAAACGTCATGTCACAATCATACAAGTCACGTCATGCATTTCATTCAGGAAGGCAGATCATCCTTACTTCAAAAAATATGGACTGTTCAGACTTTCAGAAATATCTTTACGGCTAAGCATGAATGCATTGGAGGCATGTTAACGACACAGGTAAGCATTTGTCTTTACATGTCATACTGGTCACTGAACAGAAACACTGGTTTCCTTAGGTTTCGCTTACCTGTGTTTTTGCGGCAGAACCTAAGGTGCAAGGTCAGGGACGACACTGCAAAGATCAGATATCGCACTGTTTGCCATCAGTGAACAATGCAGAGATTGTTTTAGACTTTTTAAAAAGATATAAATCAACAGCCTTTTTCAACAGCAGATTAAATGTCATCATATCGGAGCTACTGAGAAACACTTCCGCTACTCGCATCATTCCACATGCTCATATAGGACATTGAAGAAATCAGATGAGAAACCTAAGCATGCTACACTGGATATATGCAGTGGGACGATCAGCAATAAATGGCATTTTTGTAAAAAAACAGGAGTCTCGACTAGACAATGGCACTTGGCAGGTCAGAAATGTAAAAACCACATGACATCCTTAAAACAGTTCCACTGGCAGTGGATATAAACACCGACATTCTAGCCTCAGTTCAGAGAAATAATCCAACTTCCTACACAGAGACTAGAACACGCTACGACTGTGAAGAGTCAGAGACGTCATGTTAAAACGGTCACACAAGGCAAGTCTCAGAAACATGTGGTACGAGAATCAAACATCTACAAAGTCCTTAAGCCTCTCCGCGGAACATTTCATACTTACCCAAACACATGGAGGGGGGGGGATGGAAATATGTGACAAAAAAAGTACTACATCGCTTCAAGTTTTGTAAAGCATCAAAAATAGGCGTTTTTCTCTCAATAGTTCAAATCAGTTTGGTACTTACAGGAGAGGAGGGCTCAACTGATGGATGAAGACTGCTTAGCCACCCCCGACCCTACAACATCTACGTTCTTATACTGGGTAAACACTAACAGAATGGGCACAGCAAAAATACGTTTTCTTTTGCAATGTTTTTATATTAAAAAAACATTTTTTTATAAAAAGACAATTTATACATGTGAGTTAGATCACAACTGGAGAGAATGGGCAAGACAAACGTTTCAATGCATTTTCCATACAAGTTACCTGACTGTCCTGGAAAAAGAACAGCACAAGAATATATATATATTTATGTATATGTTTATAAGAACACTAAAAAAAATGCAGCATTTTCTTGCAACCACGTTTTCAGAGGAACATGTTAAGAAAAACACTTGCTTACCACTTTTCTAAACTCGCCTGTGGAGGAGGAGGAAGTGTCTATCAAGGCAAAATACAGAGCATACTACCTCAACAAGGTCAAACCAGGCAAAGACTTTTTAAAAACAAGAGTGCCACAGCAACGCAGGTAAATGCATGAGTTTACGATACACAGATGCCAGTCAACTTTCTAATGACAAAACAGGAAGTGGATAATTAAAAATAGTCAATCTACAAGAGGACGTTTGTTGGTCTGAACCGCTCGGGATCACTGCACGCACATAATGTATCTAAGAGCCTTATGGACAGTTGGAGAGAGACAGGACAGCACAACTTGGAGTCGACCATTTTGAACAATGAAACCCACACTAGGCCTGCGTTTAAACTTCAACCCTCCCCCCCTTCCCCCTCAGGTAAAAACAACTTACAGAAATTGACGCAACCCACCCGTCTGGTTCTGTAACCACCCCAACTTACCAACACAGGAGGTTTCAGTTTGTTTTATTGCAAAAACACAACAGGCAATAGCATTTTTAAAACTGAGATGATTTACAAGGTAATGTCAACAGTTCAATAAACAGGAGTTCTAACCACATTTAATGTAGATACAGGACTGGAATGACCATATGTATAATTAACTCACTAAAAACAAAGCATTTACAAGAAGAAAAAATAAACAAAAACAAAAGAGGACAAGTCCGCCGGGAAATCTGCCATCTCTGTGAAACACTTTGAAACCAAGGAAATTTAAGATCCTCATCAAGGCGTCTGCATCCAAACATTTAACAAAGGATTTTGTTTCGACAATGTAGCATTTACTTTATGTCCGCTTCACATTACTGGCCCTGTGCAGAAGAAATACATAGAAGATACGTTGCATGTTAACAGCGGAAAGTGGACTCAGCTTCCGTAAATCAAATAGTTATAAAACCTGTTTAGGAAGGAAGTTGTGTGTTGGTTAAGTTTGTGTACGTGCTGCAGCCACCGGATTCCCTGTGAGGACCTTGGGGAGGAAGGAGGTTACGGCACCAAACTACTGAGTAAACATGAATGTGGAGGGCAGATTCTTATCGGGGGTGTACCTGAGGGGCTTGTGGTGCTGCACCCATCGCCTGAGGGCTGTTGGTACCATAGTATGCAGCCTGCTGCCGGTAGTACTCCGCCCAGGCAGCGCTGTAGTCAGGCTGGCCTCCGGGCTGGGTGGCTGCCGCTGCTGCAGTGGCCTGAGGGGCCGCTTGACCTGGAGGGCCAAAGACGAGAAAACATGTGAATGAAGTAATATATTGTTTATTTTACTTCCGTACTACAGACTGGGGTGTAGCTACGAGCTCAAGGGTGAAAGTCCAGAGCAGACCAGTTGAACCAGTACTAGAGGCCAATTCATGCTTCTGCGTCAGGGCTACACATTCATAGTTGCGTGTAGGTGTGTGTTGCGCTGCCATTACACTTCGAAACACTAGGGGCAGTAGAGTTCCTACGCTGGCATTGAGTGTGATCTGTTTCTTTGATTTACAAAATCGTAATTTCTTACTTCACAACAACGGCGAGTGTTACCAAGCACATCGTGTGGGAGATAAATCTCTTTTAACTGAACTGAAGTGGCCAGTCTGCCAGACAAGCAACGATACCAAGGGGATCATTTACAGCTCTTGCTTTCCTGGTCGCCTCCATGCATGGTTAGAGATTTTGTGGAGGTGCACATCAGGGTACGTTGTTGGGCTCTGCATAGGGTACACGTCTATGAATAGGCTAGGTGTAGCTTTGACGCAGCAGCAAATTGTGTTACTTTATACATGTTCTCAGATCACACGATTTCTTTATGTCTGAATACTAACTATTCTTATATTGCAGTGCGAAAAACTTTAAGTTTGATGAGCAGCTGTTGAATAAGACCCTAACGAAAGCCTCACATCTTTGAGGGCAGAGTTGGCCTTATTAATTGACTGGAAAC
Source organism: Platichthys flesus (assembly GCF_949316205.1). NCBI lineage: Eukaryota > Metazoa > Chordata > Actinopteri > Pleuronectiformes > Pleuronectidae > Platichthys > Platichthys flesus. Next base: position 20,753,067 of record NC_084958.1, on the reverse strand, counting down.
GGTTTAGTCTAGTATTTTACCAGTTTATTGATAGTCATTTTTCAAACTGGTTAAGGTTATGTTCTCATGTTCCCAGAGGACAACCTGTAAGAAGGGGAACGAACCCAACACCGACATCTCACGCGGGTGAGTCAGATACCTTCTTTGCTTTTTCTAGGGCGGCTGGGAAAGCAGCAACTCCACTACAGAGAGCAGCTGGAGTAACGCAGCCGCCCACATTAACATGAACCTTCCAGGCAGACTAATTAGCTCAGCAGATATGGAACTGATGACATTTTTAAACTATTGAATTCTCTGGTCAATATGTGAAATGACTCCACACAGGGATGACAGACAATGGATGAATGGATCGATAACAGATTACAGGTCTACAATCACGGGCAGCGGCCTCTAGACACTCCTGCAATATTCATGTAAAATGTATTATCTGATGTTACTGCAGGCCAGAAAAAGTATTAATTAAGTTAACATATTCACAATATTGTAGAGTTTGACCGTACCTTGACCTCAGCTACTAGAGTCAGTTTAATCCAGACTCTTCACATTAAAACTCTTAAGGAAATACGATCACATTACGAACGTTTATTTTTTTTATTTGACTAATTCAAGTCTAATCAGTCTTTACACGAGGATCACATTTAATTCTTTAATCATTTGCTACACGTATTGCAAACTGATTTGGGTTCATTTTTCCTTTATAAAAAAACATTCCAGCATGACAGTGATAAAAATTCTAATTGCATTAGAAAATAAAAGTATTGTGTGCAGTCACTGCAATCAAATGCAGTAATAAGAGTTGAGAAGTCCAATAAAAATTCAGCCACGAGGGGGGGAATACTAAATCAATGAGGTGTGATCCCTAAGAGGAGTATTCACCTTGCTTCTTGTAATATTCCTCCCAGGCTTTCGTGTAGTCCTGAGGTTGTTGACTCTGCTGACCTGCAAAGAGAAGTGAGGAATGTGTTATAGTAAAATGGTACTATAGTAAAAATAACCTACAAATCAAACATTTAAATCTACACACAGTCAGTAGCAGTAAGAGTCATGCAACATTAGAATAGTTTGCCATCAGTGTGGACAAAGCCCTATGATTGACTAGAGAGTAAGCTACTCTAAGCTCATAAGAAGGTTCTGTGTCGACAGCTCAGTCCTGGAGATAAACAAAGTGTTGCAGTCTAAACAGCACAGGCACCAAATGTCAAACCAGGTGGAGACACTGAAAACTCTCCACAGCAGGCCAGCGATAATGACAAATCCCCAGACCTGAAAAAGAAGCTGACGGAAGGCCCCGTGGCTGTTTAGACTGTCTTGTGTCAGTAGGTGTACACTGAAACTACGATCATATACCGGTTTTCTTGTAATATTCCTCCCAGGCCTTGGAGTAATCTGCCTGTCCACTCTGACCTGCAGCCTGTGGGTCACCTGTTAAAAAAAACCGTACTTGTAATTCAGTCAATCACTCGCAGTGGTTTGTCCTCCACCTGTCTGGGTCGGGCTTTCAGTCTAGAGATGGTGGAGAAAACTTTCCTGTCCCTTGCGTAATATAAAAAAAAGGTCCTCTGCAAAAGCAAAGTCATGGTGAAACCAAACCAGCAGTCTCCTGCTAGAGGCACCGGGCAGACACTACTGAAGTAAAGCTAATAGACTACACTGATCTACCCTCGTCTGTAAGATTCTGCTTCCTCTAGAAGCACCGACGATCGTCAAACTGTGGAAGAAATGTATTACCTTGGCCATTGCTTTGAGCCGTGCCGGGAGCGCCACTTGTTGGGGTCATGGGCGTCTGTGGCTGTTGTCCGTACTGAGCGTAGTAGGCTGCCCACGCTGCTGCATTGGCATCAGCTGCTGCCTTATCTGGACCAGAAACGTCTGGTTACAACAAATGGGACCAAACATTGAGTTCCAACTGTACAAAACATAAACCATCACCAGGGTCTCTACAGTTTCCTCTTTAGGAAAGAATTTCTTGATGTTAAGTCTTAATAAATTCATGTGCTGATGACAGCAAACTAAAAATCAGACTAAACTCAATAAATCAACTACGAGCAGGTACTCACTTGGATCAGGTTGTCCCTGCTGCCAGTGTGGGTAGCCATTGCCCCATCCCTGAGGCTGGTAAGGTGCGGGTGGACCACTGATGAAAAATGAATAATTATACATTTAGCACATGCTTCAAATCCCTCGATATAGTCATCACAGAACATTTAAAAAGATGAAAATCAAATACGGAGGTTAAATGTACTTACTGTGGCCCTGGAGGTCCCTGGTTATATGGTCCAGGGTTGTATGGACCCATGGGAGCCCCGGGAGGTCCAGGTGGCCCAGGAGGACCATGTGGGCCTGGGCCTCCATGTGGACCTGGGGGACCATGTGGGCCACCCATTGGTGTGACTGGTCCCTGAAAACACAAAGTAATTTAATAACAAATACTAGTCAAATGTCACTACAAGAGTTTTCAAATACACCCAGGAACTCACTCCGATTTTCTCCTCCACCAGCTGCCTGGCGTAGTCGATCTGTTGTGGCGAGCCTCTGACTGTGAACATTTTGATGTTGGGATCAGCGTTGGGTGGAGGATTCCTCTGTAGCTCGATCCTGGCTCCGGACTGTTGGCTGATGCCTTTGATTGTCTCACCACCTTGAAGAATTAAGGTATAACAAATTACAACAGTGAAATGCCATGATCCTTGAAAGTGTTTCCCTAACTTTCTTTCCAAGAAGAGCTTTTAAAAGATTGTAGTGAGCCTGAAATACTATAACATGCGCCCCAGTCAAGAACACGTGCAGTTAACACTTAATCCCCTGATCCTATTGTCTAATAGCACTAGTGATTGAGATTGTGTAAATAGTTTGTGTGTTCAGGTCTCAGAACTTGTGGTTGGTTTTTACATCAGCTTCTCAGCGTGGTGCATGAGTTGTCATCATTGACCATCAACAAAACTGCATTGAAATAGACCTTTGCTTAAGGTTAGGGTTGTTTATCTGATCTTTTTGACAAAGCTCACCTACTGATCTGGTATAAAAAAATAAACCATAGGCCTGTGCAATTGTTTAGTCCTAATATGTAAGAACGTTGCGTCCATTCTTGACCAACCATATCTTTGAAGAGGATGCATCTAGGGCCTTTTTACGAGGAGCTGTATAATGGCTGCTTGCATAATGCATTTTGAGTAGAGCATTAAGCTTACCTTTTCCAATGATGAGGCCGGTCTTCATTGTTGGGACTGTGAAGGTAAACTCCTGTAGGCCACCAGGGGGCCCCATGTTCCAGTTGCCCTGCCCACGGCCACGCCCTCTACCGCCGCCGCCCCCACCACCACCACCACCATGACCTGGGGGTCCTCCAGCCTGGACACTCCTCAGTAGGTCAGATATGATCTCTGCCGCGTGTTGAGCCTGGTCAGGGGGACCCATGATCTGTGCTATTCTGTCTGGTGTGCTGCCGTCATCTGAGGAGGAAAACATACTGATTAGAGCCTATCCAGATCAGATTCTCATACTGGTGTCAGGGGGAAATGTGAATAGCTGTGTCTAAATTCTTTGTATTGTTTCAGGTCTCAGATCTTGTGGTTGGGGTTTACATCAGTTGTTCAGCGTGGTGCATGATTTTTCATCATTGACCTTTTTAACTGCCTTTATTCAGTAGCTTGTTCTCAGATCTATAAGTTAACACTCACCTGGTTTAAACTGAATCCGGACGCCCGTGTCATTCTGTATCTTCTTGATCATCTCTCCGTTTCTGCCAATGACGATACCCACCGCAAACCGGGGGACGGGGACCTAGATGATGACAAAACCAAACATAAGATGTTGCGGAAAAACCATGCCCAAGATTACAAAAAGAAGTAACTTATTACAAACACTCACATCCAAGCTATCTCCTCCTCCATTACTGCTGCCGCCGCCGCCTCCTCCACCGCCACCTCCTCCAATTCTCGAACCATACTCGCCCCTCTGCTCCCTGAAGCCCTGGTCTCGGATCAGTTCCATGACCATCTCTTTGGCTTGCTGAGGGGAAACAGAATCATGACATTACATCACCACTCGGTCTTTCACAATAAGTGATTGAGATTAATGTCTAAATAGTTTGTGTTCAGGTCTCAGAACTTAGTGGTTGGTTTATACATCAGCTTCTCAGCGTGGTGCATGAGTTTTCATCATTGACCATCAACCTAACTGCATCGAAAGGCCTGTGTAATTGTGTAGCCCCAATGTTTCAGGAAACAACTGTGAGTTAATGTAAGCATGACGCCAACTCCTCCAGCTCCAGGTATATTAAGTAAGTTAACAAAGATGTTTTTAACCCAGAAGGAATTACACAAATGTCCAATCACCCTGTGTTCAATGTCTGTAGCCACTTATCCAGATCTTAATGGGTTGTGCAAGAACATTGTGTTGCGTGTGTTTATTTAACAAGTGCTGTGAATGCAACAGGCTAGCGGACAATGACCTACCTGAACTTTAAAGGGCTCTCCTGAAATTCGAAGTGGCTTATCTGCGCCTGTGTTTTGTGGCCCATCTTGGATCATGACCATCTTCACCCCGGCTCGTTCCTGTAGGTCAAGAGAAACATCATATATTCAGTTATTGGGTCTCCAATTGACACTACTCCCAAAGCCTTTGGTTCATATTTTCACTTCTGATCACAGGCCGAACACTCACCTGAAGGCTTTTGATGGTTTCTCCACCCTTTCCAATGACAAGTCCGGCTTTAGAGGCAGGGACCATGATCTCCTGAACAGTCATTCCCGGACCGTCGTTGTGATGGAACGCTGGAGCTGGACGTCCCTTCTCGACAATCTCTGTTAGAAGTCTCTTTGCACCCCTGATGGTAGAAAAATTACCATGATTCATTTTCTGGAACTCTTCAAAAGGAACCAATTGAGCCTGTGATTGAAATTTTACACCAAGATTTGCCCACAAGTGTTGGTTACTCACTGGATTGCTTCTGGTGGTCCCGTTAACGTCACCGACCTGTCTGGCATACCACCGCTGTCTATAACACATAGGAGGAAACGTTTATACAAACCATTCATAAAGGACTGTATCTGATATCCCTGTATCAGCAAAAATACCAGACCTACCAGGGGCAATCTGTATTTTACAGCCAGATTCCTGCTGCAGACGTGATATTTGTTCGCCCCCTCTTCCAATGACTAGACAAGAGGGGTGGGAGTGTTAAAACGCAATCCAAGCGATAAATTAATTGTGCTTATTTTTTAAACTATTTAAATGACAAACTTACTGAAGCCGACCATTCCATCTGGGACCTTGAACTCTTCTGACAATGATCTAATAATGAAAAGTGCCAAGATTAATAATGAACACAAATATATGCAAAGTCTAGATGGTAAACATTTGAATTCAACCTGTGTCGCTTACCTTGGGGCACCACCCATTCCTCCCATTCCTGAAAAGGCTGCAAAAAAAACGATACAAACATTAGCAGTAAAACACATTATGGGTGTAAGTCATCCACCAATTAATGACAATTAGTTTGAGTGGAGAATTATCAAGAATTATAGTGATGTGATGAGCCATCACTACCACCATGGCATCATTGCTTCACTTACCATCACTTGTAGCCACTTTCTTCGTCTCTGGCTGGTCTGTGACAACACGACACAATAACCAGAATAAGTATCTGTTATTAAAACCCTCTAATCACACTACTATCAGGGTTTGAAAAAGGCCACCAGTTTATTCAGTACATTTACTTAAGTTGTAGAAACACAGCCAAGTTTCCATCAATGTGGATCCTTCAACTTTTACAGTTTCTATAATTATATGAAAGATCTATGGGGCAATTAGACACTACAGTGGCAGAGTTATTTACTTAAACAATTACTAGTGATTGTGTAAATAGTTTGTGTGTTCAGGTCTCAGAACTTGTGGTTGGTTTTTACATCAGCTTCTCAGCGTGGTGCATGAGTTTTCATCATTGACCATCCACATTTTAAATGCATTGAAATTAGGACCTTTGTTATAGGTCATGGTTGTTTCCCTGATCTTTGACAAACGTACCAATATGGTCTAAAAACAAACCATAGGCCTGTGTACTTATTGAGCCCCATTACTTAAGGAACCGCTTCCATTCAGACAAATTTCTCTGTGAATGGAGCGTTACTAGGGCCTTTTTACGAGGAGCTGTATAATGGCTGCTTGCATAATGCATTTTGAGAAGAGCGAGCATGAATTAGCCTTTGAATAGCCCAGTGAAACCTGCAGGAGTTTCGATAGACAAATGTCCCATGTTCTGCTGTTAAGGAAACAAGTTAAAAAGAGAACATGTTCTTTCTGTTCTCTTACATATTTACTGTGGACAAAAATTAGATCTGACACAGGTTAGCTAAATACGAGTCAGATGCAGTTCGTTCACCAATGTTTTCCTGGTATCACTCAGAGAAATCCCTAAAGAAATGGTAGGGATCTTTCCAGGACACAGCAGCTGCTACATGTGCTTTTTTCTTGCCAAAACCTGATGTGCTGTGAAAAACAACCCGTGATTGGCCAAAATAATGAGATGTGTGGATGCATGTTTTAAAATGGCTGATAGTTTTAGACCAGTAACCCCCCACCACCACAGTGTCTTGGCCCCAGAGAAACCATCATGAAATCGTGCCTTACCACTTCCAACGTGTACCTAAACCCTGGAAGTGATAAGCCACGTTTGTGTGCTCACTATCTCTCGATGTTTGTGCACCAATATCTCAAATACCTAGATTCCACAAATCACACATTGATTAGAAAAAAGCTGTGAAAACAACCACATGCTATCATCTACACAAAGCATCCAACATCGACCACAGGAGAACAAACTGCTTCAACGTGGTTAGTAGTGATGTTAGATAACTACTTGGCAAAACCACTTTGATATTTACACAGTTTTATCTCTAGATTAAGAACATTATCTACACGAGTATAATGAAGTAGCTGCTAAATCACACACGGGCAGGCACACCATCATCTATTAAGACTTTCATTGAATCGATTTGAGCCACTGACCGATATTCAGGTTAGGCATGGGAAAATACCCACCAGCGTCCTCCAGGGGCCTTTTCTGGCCTCCGTAGCCGAACTCATTTGATGGTGGAGCCGCGACGCCATCGCCTCCGATCTTCGCTGCAATCTGAAAAAGGGGAAAAGGACATAGAACGACCATTTAGTTCTCCTGTGTTTTTCTTTGTCTCGTGGCTCTGAAGTAACACGATGCGTGCGGCCTCCATCGCTGCCCGGAAGCCTCCACTAACGAAAGTGGAGCATTTAACTTCGATTAACGGGTGATATTGTTATAAATAAACGGTTACGATCGTGTAATCCACTTGTTTTCTTGTAATTATCAATTTCAGCCCGAGTTCTAGGCTGAAATGGCTCCCCCCCCCCGTTCGCAATGTGGCGTAACGTGAGTCGTCGGTTTAGCATTAGCTTAGCATCGCCTGGCCCGACCCCGTGCGCGACAGCAGAAAAACACAAAAAAACGTCACAGGAATTATCAACATTGGTATAAATCAAGTATGAAATGATCTTACGGGTCTTCCTACCTGTCGTGCTCGCTGCAGAGCATCTTTAAAAGCGTCGTTCATCCCGCCACCGGAGTTAGAGGACGGGGGAGCCACGTTGCTGTAGTCAGCCATGTCTTCTTCTGCTGCTCGGCTCGAGAAGATGGCGGTTTTCATCCCCGGGAGGTGGAAGCAACTCTCGTGGTCGCGTGGCAAGTCTCGCGAGAGCGGCTGTTTAACGCCTCCGGATCAAATTGCATTGAACAGAATTATACTTTTTTTTTGTGGTGAACTTTGTTTATCGATGAATCATAGTAATATGAACAAAATATAAAAATAACAAAAATTCCACCATAAAAGGTAGATAAAAACTGCAAAGTTTACCTTTAAGTGTAGTTTTCCTAAATAAATTAAATATTTGTCAAGTCTGAAACTTCTGTTTCAAACAGACTTTGAAGTTAAATTGATCTATAGTCCAGATTCATCAAGGTGCAGTGATTGTTAATCTGGGATTTTTATAGTATTATTCAGCTTTATTTTAATTTGAGATAAAGTATATGTAACATATACATATAGTATATATATAGATAATAACTACAAATGAATGAACTCATATCTAGATTTTTCTGCTGATCTTTCTTTTTTGTTGTTTTTCAGTGTTCAGACACATGTTATAACAATAAATGTTTCTTATTTAGAACTTAATTTCCTTTACATCTGGCTGCCCCTCCATAAATCTGTCTTTGGCTTGTTACATAGATAAAATGGCTAGAACTTACCTGCATCATTTTGTCTAAATGACAAAATTGGAATTACGCAAATGTGCACAGACCTGTTAGACCCACTCAAGTCAAAGTCAAAACAAAGAAACTCAGGACACAACTGACTTTGTTAAATGAAACAAGATGTCTGACCCCTGCTATGATATAAAATGTTATATTTTATTATACAGCTTGCACTTTCACACATGTCCTCATTTACACAGTTCAGTCTTAAATGGACACTGACTACACTTTATTATATCACAGTCACATTGTAAATTTCAAGTCAACAATGCGTCAGCTCTCAGTGAGGTTTATGGTTCTTCAAATACTTCACCACGTGTCATAGTCTTAATCAGAGGGAAATACCTTAACCTGAGTCACAAAGCTGCAGAGGCATTAAAGCTGTATCACATGATAATTCACATCTCAGAGATTTGACCTTGCAGGTTTTTCAGAATCCAGTAATTTTCACTCAGTTCACATTAACAACAGTCTATGTTCCTGATGACGTCCCTGAAACATGTTGTTTAAAATCAAAATCACAGCATGCAAAGAAAATATCATTTCTGCCAAGCCTCAGGACTCCATGGAGGAAAACACATTTTCAAACTTCCTAGTCAAAGTGTAGTTTATCAAGGCACATGGAACAGCCCTGACAAAGCTGGCTCCCATGCCGTTGTAATATCCTCTAAGTCCATGTCTTTCGTATATACCAATAAGTCCTCGTAAAATGCCGGAGGGTGGACTTGAGGCAGAGCTGAGAGCTGCAAAAAGAACAAATGATGATGAGGAAAACATGTTCTCAGATTGTGTAGAAAAGCTTTACCGTGTTAAACCGAATATGAATGTTACCCTGAGCTTGCTGCTGCGTGCGGATCACTGCCAGTGGGTAACTGGTCATTTGTCCAGCGGCAAAGGCCACGAAACTGAAGAAAAACAGTTTGGAGTCACTGTTGTAGGCTGGATCGCTCTTCGCCCAGTTCATAATCGACTGCAACACAAAGAAAATGTTTACAGCCACAATCTGTCAGATGAAATCGGGTTTTAATCTTTGAGTTTTTGGTTCTTTCTCACCTGGTGAACTGCACACTCCACACCTGCGTAGGGGATCATGCACAGGATGCTGGGTTTGAATCCCCTGTAAAACGAGGACAAACGCTCCTGTCTGTAGATGGAGCGGGTGCAGGCCACCACGCCATGGTAAGTTCCAATTTGCTGCAGGTTCAGTCTCACCTTCAACACCTGAAGGGGCAGATAGAAGGAGAGAGATTATTCAACCTCCACTGACACAATAAACCCAAATAAATAAACCAAAGCCTCATTAATGTGACCTACTGACATATAACCTTATAACCCAATATATAAATAAATGAAATAGGGGACAGGACAGAAATGTTAAAGCACTCAGACCTGCCACTGATCTCTGATACCTCTAAAGGGTAGAAGGCAGCATGGACAACCGCACCGGACACGCAGCCCAACCCGAAGCGCTGCTGCACCGTCAGAGTCTCCTGGGTTCGGTTTTGGGTGTAGACCTTCATCTGGACAGAGCAGAGAAGCTCTGAGCATCCACGTCCATCAGAAACAAGACACTGATTCCTCAATAATTCATACTGTCTGCTGCCGTAAGCCTGACCTGGGCGTAGATAAGACACTGGAGCGTGGACTGCGGCGTTCCTTTCAGCACGTTGACAGCGTTGCCCTGCCACATCGACCGCAGACCCCCTGCCCTCACCTCCTGGAAGCCTTGGGAGAAGGCCTTGGATCCATGAACCTGCGGAGTGCACAGGACACAGTCAGGCAATACAACTCAGATATATTCACAATAGTTTTAGGGGCGATATGGGTTCAAATGCTGCAAAGATAACAGGGTCTCACATGTAGAGTGAATACTTGGCCCATTCTCGGGTTAATGACAGGCTGTACACAGTGAGCTGTAAACTCAATGGTTTTATCGTATCAGTAAAAAGATAGATGATGAAAACAAGGCAGGTTAAGTTGATAACTTTCCATCCTTACACCCTGAGACAATAAAACAACCTTTCAACTCTAACAATGGATGATATATTACAAAAACACTTTCATTTCTGGCTTCATATTTGAGTTTGTAAAGTTGCCTATTCTGAGAGAACCCAGACAACAAATAGGAATATAACAGTTGATGTTTATTGCTTCACTGAAGACGCATAGATTACTTTATGCGATTGAAACTGACATCATTCAGTTTTATCTTTATATCAAATTGCATCTTATGCTCTTTTGTCATCAGATAAAACACATTGTGGGTGTGGTTGAAAGCTCTGAAGGTTAGTAAGTGGACTTATGCTCAAAGCAGCTGACCAAATGACGGCTATGAATAAGCACAATAAATGTTACTTCACCTTAAAATCGAAAAACCAACCTAAACACATTTGAGCTTCATGCAGAGTGCGAGAAGCTCTGCAACTCCACGTGTTGCTTAAGTGATGTTTAAAAAGAAAGTGAGAACTTTAGGATAAGATTATAGCTCATCACTAAATGAATCAGAGCCATGCACCTGTCCATAGAACTGACCTGAAGTTGGGTCTTGAGGCGGTCGATGGGCGCCGTCACAGTCCTGGACACAGCATCAGCGAGACCTGCTGCCAGGACGAACGTCCTCCAGGCACCGAAACCAGACGCCTCCTCAGGGAACTCAAGGGGCATCGCACGACTCTCCCCGACATCGAAAACCTGCAGACGCACAAATGAGGAATCACATTTACCATCTTTTTAATCATTGTGTTATGATACAATCTGTGCTAGTTTACAGACAAAAGGGCCACAGCTTGTCTTACCAGCTGGTGTTTCCATGAGGTCACCAGCTCCCCGATGCTGTCCACAGGGTTGAGGATGACGTGGTGCAGGAACTCGCCCCAGTCCACTGTCATGGAACTATCCTTATCCATCCTGCCATAGACACACACACGCACACACACACACACACACACACAAACAAACAAACAAACCCAGCAAATATTCACTTGAAGTAAATTATCTTCATTTGATAATGATCCTAGTGTCACTTTACTGAGGTCTATAGAGTAAATGTTGCCAGTGCTGTCTTTATTAATGATTAATGAGTGAAAGATTTGTCACTGTGCAGTAATAAGACATTCAATTTCAGACTGACAATAAAGGCCGGTGTTCCATCTTATCTTCCTCACTTCATTAATAAAGATATGTGGATTTTACAATGAGTCCTGAAGTCAGCGGTTACAGAATAAAGGTTAGGATTGAATACATACCTAAATATGGCAACCCAGACTTAATCAATTAATAAAATAATAAATTATTTATCACCCACAATGTAAGGATTCCTTATTTTAAAGTGACACCAGTGAAATGTAAAACGTGCATCACAGCAGTGTTGGGGACTCAGTTAGAACCCAATGGATTATTGTTGTAAGGCATTTGTTCACATGTAATTATGAGTCCATGAGGTATAGTTGGCAGAAAAATCTTACATTTGTATTATTTTTTTTGCATTCGGCTTTGAAATGACCACTCCTATCTCCTTAAACAAACAAATGACGTCCTCCTGGTCAATCACCCCTGATCAGAGAAGAAATGCACACAATTACAAACAGATAACTGTATGTACTGTATGTACTGTATGCACTTTACGACTGTATGATGGCACGCAACGTCTCTGGGAAGTGACACTGAACACTAGAGTGCAAAGACCAGAGCCCGAAGCTATGTTTAGTGTGGAGTCTGCAGTGTACTACAAACACTTCCTGGGTTAGCGTGGCTTTCTTTCTGGTTTGACCTTGATAACAGACAACATTTTTACATTTATAGCAATTTATAAAGAATATGCTCAGTTAGGACTATACATCTTCTACACCTGCAGCAGGGCACAAGCTATTCTAAACACGAGAACACAACTGTCGGTGTAATTATTCAAAAACAAACATACATATTTGTGTTTACTGTGTTTTTTTAACAAGCCCAGTAACAACATTCATGTTTTTAATGGTTCCTTGAGCAATATGATCATTTTCTCAGCGGCAGATATGACTACTCACCACACTTGTTCTTGTCAAGGTCATGAAAGTAAATTTTCCATTTCTTCTCTCTGTCCATCATGTAGCCAAGAAACTCTTTATAATCCAGGAGGCCATCTTTGTTCTTGTCATAAGAATCAATGATATTCTAGAAGGGAAATGAATGAATGAATAGAAAAACCCTGACCCAGATAAATACAGTAGGAAAATAAGATCATGAAAACATTACCTGTGCTTTTCCATCTGCCGAGTTGATCCCAAACTTGCTCATTTCTTTGTGCAGCTCTGTCACTGATATGAATCCATCTTTGTTTTGGTCCAGTTTGACAAATAGCCCACGGAACTGATCCATGGTTGGTTTAGAAAATGTTATTTTTTAAATATTCAGGTTGTAAACAAATGCATAAAGCAGAATGCAGCCTGTGATCCGCTGCAGGAGAGAGACGATGCATTGATCATCGGCAGAGCTTATTCACCTGCAGCTCTGCACGGACGCTGACTCATTGGCAGGAACCAGAGGCGATGCAGCGTTATGAGCTCTGATCATTGGCTCCGAGAGAAAACATCCACTCTCCCTGTGGGGCAGAAGGTGGCGCTGTTGCTGCAGGAGAAGCCCCCACAGCCTCATCATCAGTTTCTTGTCTAAATGGCCACTGAGCTATTTGTGGACCTGGTGACAGAGTTTCCAGAGACACACACGGGGTGGGAATCAATAGATCAAATAAAACAAATAAAGAGAAATGTATGTAATTCTACAACTGAGAGAGATGAAATAAACCTTCACTGTTTAGGTTTTGATGTGTTGAGCCAAGTGGACACATTAGGAATGTTCTGGATGACACACACATGCACACACACACACACATACACACATATACACAGAGAGAGAGAGAGAGAGAGAGAGAGAGAGAGAGAGAGAGAGAGAGAGAGAGATGAGAGAGAGAGAGCGAGCAACTTTACTCAAGAACAAAGGTATAGGGAAAGGACATATTACTATCATTATTAGTGAATGGTACAAGTACTATTGTTTTATACTGCATCTACAGTTATCCATATTGAGTTCTATATTTATTTTTCCTACCTGTATGTTTCATTGTTTCACTCATGTCATAATTAACACATAATAACAGGTCTAAACTCTCTCATGAAGCCTGCAGCATGTTTATCACATGTGACACTGGATCTCATCTCAAGTCAGGTATTTCACAAAAGGTGTGTGTCTAAATGACCTGTAGTGAACCTGTGTGTGTGTGTCTGTGTGTGTGTTTTCACCTCTCACCTGGATGATGTGCAGAGGAGCCAGGTTTTGTCAGGGACGCCCCCCCCCCCCCCCCCCGTTCGCTTCTAGAAACAGCCTCTGGATTCCAGAGCAAGTGTCGAGTTGGACTGCAGTAGCTGGAGCAAACCCGGAAACAGCTTTTCAAAATAAGACCAGGTCTTCGTCTGTCATGTCAAGTTCATAAAAGCATCAATAAAAACTTCTGGGGAGGAACAAAGGCAACCACACGTCTCTTACCTCAGATTTGTTTTATATGATTATGAATATTTAAAATGTTCTCTACTTTCCATGTTATGTGACACACGGACTGTATTTCTACAGATGCTGAATTGCATTATACACTTAATAAAGAACACTCCTACTCTCATTATATCTGAGTGTTTCTGTTATTTAATATGAATAATAATATTTCAAAAAAGATTTGTATTCTATGTGATATTATTTATTTATTCTTCAATAGCTTCGTTGTCATGGGATCAACTGACTCATCCAATGTTGAATTGTATTATTACCAGATATAAACAGAACACTTTTCATATCGAATAGATGTTATATTAATATTTCAAAATGTTTGCATTCAATGTGTTATATTATTTATTATTCATATTTTCTCCATCGCTACTATGTCATGTGACCCACTGATTCCAAACAATGCTGAATTGTATTATTACCGAGAAGTGGTTACCAGCTTTAGCCTAAATAATACATAGCCTGTGTGACAAATCCATTACAGCAGTTATTAGATTAAATTAAAACATCTCATTTCAACAGATAAACCAACATTTTCAATTTAAAAGTGACGATGAAAAGGATACCCTAATTTTTTTTATTTTGTACAATTGTAATCAAATCATATTCAAAGAAATAAAACAACTTTCAATGTGAACGACCTGCAGCTGCTTTATTCTCTCTCACCGGAAACACTCAGACTCGTGGTGTCACACTTGACTCTGGCTCTGAGGACGCAGGGAAGGAGCTGAGGTTATTTAAAGAGCCTCATCCAGTCATCCAGTGAAAAGCCACCGGCTCCTCAGCGTCGACTCTCCGCCTCTAGATGCTCCTCATCCCGCAGCGCGCGTCTGTCTGCGGCCGCTCGACGTGCGTCAGTCCGTGCTGAGGCCGATCTGTCACATCACCACCAGCCGTCGACCAGCTCCCCTCCACCGGCTTCTCTCTCAGGGACCACCTCGCTTATCGTTCTCATTCTTTTTTTTCTGGGATACGTGAGAAATGGGTAAAGACTACTACAAAACCCTGGGCATCTCTAAAGGAGCCACGGAGGAGGACGTTAAGAAAGCCTACAGAAAACAGGCGCTGAAATGGCACCCGGACAAAAACAAGTCTGCAGCCGCCGAGGAGAAATTCAAGGAGATCGCGGAGGCTTATGAAGTCCTGAGTGATCCGAAGAAGAGGGAGATTTATGACCAGTATGGAGAGGAAGGTAAATGTGCATGCTTTGGAATCACAGCCAATATATTCAGCCCGGTGTCAATGCACCGTTATTAAAGCTGGATGGTTGCATGTGGAGCTCAGCTGGTTTTTAATTCAAATCAGCAGGCCCAGAAAACAGCTTCCCAGTATCATCCTGTGATTCTATATCTGGAGCTATGTTAGAAAAAGAAAAAAGGTCCCATTATGAGGCTGCTTCAGTGGGAGAAACCAGTGTAATGAAGCCTTCTGTGCAGTGTGTGGCACCTACACTGTAGTTTCTGAGCAAGCCGGTTTCATTTGCAGTCCAGATGGTGCTGTGTGGGAAGCATGTTAGGAGGAAAGAAAGACAAGAAAAGAGCCCAGATCACCTCTACAGCCTTGATTCAGAATTAAAAGGAAACAGAAGGAACATTGTAAGTGTGTGAGGAATAAAAAGGTGTATTTTCAAAGTAAAGCGTGCAGGTATGCAAGAAGAAGCCCAGACGTGAACCTGGGAGTGTGTCACAGATGGCCTCCTTGAGGAGCTGAGCCCACTCGTGCCACGCAGCAAACACAGCATCGAAATGTGAAGTGTTTTGGGGAGAAATAAAAGATCTTAAACATTGACTCTGGACAAACTCATTGAGTTTTAATTTTTAAATAGGAGATTTTGAGACTTTGACCCCGAAACAGTTCCTGAATATCCTTTAAACAGCACCTTACTACAGTCACTGCTGTGATGCAGGTAGTTTTATCAAACTGGATTACAGTCCCCCGATATGGATTCTGATGTGTCATCTCAAAACAATGAGTCAACTGTAGGCCGGCTATAAATGTTTTCTTATGACCCCTCAAAAAAACAATGACAAATGTCCAAATATCTTATTTTGTCCGACTATGGGTTTGTCCGACTATGGGTTTCCTGATGTCAGGAAAAGCAACACATTCAAAGAAGTTAGAAGCATTTAATGTTTGATGTTTTGCTTCAAAGATTATTAAATCAATGGAGTGATTAGCAAATAGGTCTGTTGATGATTTCCCCAATTATTGCACTAATCATTAAGTCTCTAATAAACTGAGTTTAAAGCAGATTGGTTGTTTCATGGCTGATGCAGGAGCGACATGATGAAGTCAGTATTTGGCCTCGTATCCAGCAGATGGGATTGAGTATCTCTGTGGTCAAAGTAGGCGTCACTTATGACATCTAACTCTCACACAGTATTAGTGTCAGGATGACTGATGAATCACTTCCTTCTTCCACCAGGTCTTAAGGGAGGAAGTGGACCCACTGGAGATGGACCAGGCAACACTTTCACCTACACCTTCCACGGGGATCCTCACGCCACCTTCGCCACGTTCTTCGGCGGCTCAAACCCCTTCGAGATGTTCTTTGGGCGCAAAGCCAATGGGCGAGACGACGATGACATGGAGGTGGATGGGAACGACCCCTTTGGCTCCTTCACCAGCTTCAACCTGAACGGCTTCCCCCGGGACGGCCACATCGGGCAGCCGCGCCGGAAGCAGGACCCGGCCATCGTCCACGAGCTGAGGGTCTCCCTGGAGGAGGTCTTCCACGGCTGCACCAAGAGGATGAAAATCTCCCGCAAGAGGCTGAATCCAGACGGCAGGACCATGCGCAACGAGGACAAGATTCTCACAATCGAGATCAAGCGGGGCTGGAAAGAGGGGACCAAGATCACGTTCCCACGGGAGGGAGACGAGTCGTCAAACACCATTCCTGCCGACATTGTTTTCGTCATCAAGGACAAGCCACACCCTCACTTTAGGCGGGAAGGCTCCAACATCGTGTATCCTGTTCGCGTGAGCTTACGACAGGTGAGGCCCTTTCTCTTTGACGCCCACACAGACTGAGTGTAGAGGTATTAATAGAGTCCGATCAGAACGAGCTCACCTCTACTTGAGAGATGCTTTACAGCCCTGAACAGCCCGGTCACAACCCAGAAACTGTAAGTAGTCTGCCGGAGCAGTTGTTTTCCCTGGAAAGTACAGCCGCTCTCTGTCAGCATAGTACACAACTACACACACTTTGGATGTGTACTTATGTAATCTGGTTCATCAGCATTGAGAAATAGGAGCTCGATCACAGGGAGGACAGAGAGGCGGTGGCCGCCCACACAGATACACACGATACAAGATGTTCTTATATGGATCCTCTTACTGTCCTCAACACTCATCTCACTGCTCATCTCTGAATCTCTTGACTGCTGCAGCAAACAAACAGCAGCAGATCATCTCTGGCATATTGGCCAAGGATTGTATATAAGGTGACAGACAGAAGAAAATACAGAGGTATTTTGTATATATGTATTTTTACATATTTTACTGTTTCTGTTTAACTTAATGGGGTTGGGGGGGAACTGAATGCAGAAGAGCAAAGCCAAATAAAAGGTTAATAGTTGAAGTTGTTGTTGAAAGAAAGAATATTGAAGATTTCATCACATTTTCTAACGTTTAATAAGTTTAGTTAGTTAATTGGTGTATCAGTCAGGCTACACCATCTGTGCTTATAAGAATAAAGCCCAAATTTAATATTTCTATTTAAAATCATCATATATTTATCTTTTAAACTCGATAGTACCTCTGTTGTCCAAATTAACGAGCTGCTTGGTCTCAAGTGACAGTCGTTCACAGCTCATTCTGATTCTTTTACTAGTGAATGTGTACATTGTGATGCACACTGTATCGAGGGTGACTTCATGGGCTATTTGCAGTGGATCATGTGTGGCTGGCTCTTCTCTTGTTGATCCACCTGTTGTGTTTCTGTCCCTCCAGTCGCTGTGCGGATGCTCGGTTACCGTGTCAACAATAGACGGCAAGACGTGCAACATGAAGATCACAGACGTCGTGAAGCCCGGCTTGAGAAAGACTGTGGCCGGACAGGGCCTGCCCTTACCCAAAACCCCCGAGCAGAGAGGAGACCTGGTGGTGGAGTTTGACGTGAACTTTCCCGAAACGCTGCCCGGCAACGCCAAGGACGTCTTGAAACGACATTTACCTGCTTAGGACGAGGGACAGGGACCGAACGAGGGGAGACAACCGCATGACAGCACCCCCCCCCCCCCCTCGTTACCGAACAAACTCACAAGGACAGTTTGGACAGCTCACAGATGGACCTCCTACCAACTAATGAGCAGTTTCTATTTTTGAGCTGGTTGGTGTTTTTTTATAAATACCGTGCATGCTGCCGAGTCGATTCAGGCGACAGACTGACTGGTGATATCTGAAAGTACACATGTGACGTACACGTGGGTCTTTTCCACAATAACGTTACCTTCTCGTTTGATGGAAGTGTTTGGCTGTGAATGAGTCGACAGCTGCCAGACAGAAACCTGCAGTGCCAAACTGTACGTGTCCGTGCTCTCTTTGTAGATTTGATCCGTTTGGAGGCTATCTTTAGAATCTGTGTACAAGTCATTTAAGAGGAAAAAAGTGGTTGAGTGAACTTAAGAATCTTACATGTGAAGATGCTGAACTTGAATTTTAAAATAAATATTTCCACATGAACCTGATCTTGGGCTGTTCCAGTCATGGGGAGACACCCAGTGAATCCTATGATATAAACAGCGCTTTAACAATATCACTTTAAAACCACTAATGGTGCTTCGGCCTATTTATAGACATTCTGCATAGCAATATTACCCATAATGAATTCTCTATGGCATTGGCCTATTATCTGAATATTCAGAACTATATTATATTTTGAAGTTCAAATGTGAATATTTTGTTGTTGTAAAAAATATATGGTGAAATTTCCAAAGTTCAAAATTAAAAATATATCGAATGAAGTTACTAATAGAAAAGGTATGACTGTGTAAATATAGCTGTCTGGTCTCAGCTGCTGGATATCAGCTGCCAACGCAGAGACCTTAACGTTTTCCCACCAGGGGACGCCACATCCCTCATCATGACTCAGGGGGAGGGGGCTCTATAAAAGCAATATAACGGCTGGTGTATTATTAGATACCTGCAAAAAGCTCTTATTTTATCCATGTTTTTATTAACTACCACAAATAAGTATTGTGTTATTGAACCATAATCTTTTGTAAATGTTACCAGGGCCTCTGCTGGGGAACGATCTGTTCTTTCCTCTGACAAAGATTTGTGTCCTCCCTAAAATACTCACATCAGCTTGAGTAAATGATGAGTCACTGTTTTCCAGGGAGGGTGCAGAGTAAATACACCTGCTCCTGCTCAATGTGCATCTACCAGCCGGATGGAAATCTGCACTGTATGGAAATCACTGTATCTAATATAACCTATAGCAAACACCCGAATATATAAGGAAACCCAACTTATTTTCTTAAAAGAACTTCTAACAAGTACAAAGAGATTCTCCAAAGCTTGTTTTACAGAGGACAACAGATATGTAGTTGAAGTTTAAAGCCCACAATAGGTAGAATATTATGATTTTAATTAAAAAACTGGATTTAGATATGTTTGCTTCCATGTTGACTAAGAAGCAGTTTAAATTCACAATATTATCACATGAGGACATGTTTTCCTGATCATCATTGAGTTATAACAGTTTTGAATCCTGTCTCCAGACCTTCATCTTGAACTTTGACCAACTTTTGTTTCTTCACACCACATTTTCAGACTTTATCTTCTGTTCTTCAGTTTTTGTGAATATTTCAAATTCAATCATTTTTTCCCTCAAATTTTCTCTTCTCAATTCACTCGCTGACATTTATTTTCTTCTGCTTCGTCAACAATATAAAATAATGGGTCTATGATGTGTAAACTGATTGAAACAGTTTGGTTTGGACCTGCATCCTTTAAGGTTGTGTACATACATTTGCAAATGTTTTACTTAGGCGGAATTTGGGGATAATCACTGGAACATTTGCATGGTGTTATCATTCCTCTGGTTCATCTGTGCTCCTAACATGCTTTCAGTTTAAGTAACGGGGAACAACATCCACTGTCCTTGATCTAAAAAGATTTATTTCAAAGTTCATGTGTGTAATTTAAAGACATCAAGTGATTTGTCTAATCCAGACAGCTGAAATCTCATATTAGAATAAGTATTCTGTATTTTGTCCATCATTTGAAGTGCATTAGGAAGAGAACTGTGATCAGGGGGGATGATTACAGCAATCTAACTTATTTAAACTCCAGCTCCAGAGGCACAGATGTACAAAAGACCCACCAGCCGTTGTTTTACATCTCTTTGTGGTAGTGTTGAGTCTCTGTGTGACCTTTCACAGGTGAACCAAACTCTCAGGTGCCACTTGTCAGTTCCACATATGGACCTGGACTTCAGTTTTTTGTCTGCACTGGAGAGGAAGCGAGCTCTGCTCCAGATGCAGCCTGACACTCATCTGCACCGATTGTATAAATACAATATAATGTGATCTGTTAATTCAATTTGTTTTACATTATTTTAACTAAATGTCACTCAAGCTTCAGTAGGCTGGGGGCCACTTCAGGCAAGGAGGCAGCCCTTATAACCTTTCTGTGGCCTGGACTAAATGGATCTGAACTTCAAGTAGCATTGAACTACAGCCGTTCTTGCTATTTGCAACTGGTTTCTATATCTGCACGTGTTATGACTTTTTGTAGTGCACGTGTTGTCAAATTAATGAAGTTGTATTCTTAATTTACAGTGTGTGGAGCTCTCTCTGCCACCGTAGGATATGGCCCGAATCATAGATATATAGCAGCAAACAAATTCAGGCCAGCTCTGGCATCTTTGATTGACATGTGGTATTTCATGTGGTTTACTTGTGGCCTAGATCTGGCCAACAGGAACCAGTCTGGGCCATAACAAGTTTGCTTTACAGGAAGGAAAAACCAAATATATGATGGTATTTGGTTGTATGATACATTATTTGACGCCATGGGATGAAAGACACCAGAGTACTGGTTTTAAAGGGCTGGTCCTGTGGTGGCGGGGTACAGGTGCAGCGGGGCTGACCCTCCTGCCCGGCGGGGCCGCGGCTCGTCCCACTGCGCCTGCGTCCCGCCGCACGCCGAGAGACCAACAGAGCAGCTATTGTTAGCCGAGGAGCCGCCAGCAGACTTTATCCCACACTCACCATCTACCTGCCGCTGACTGTCACCCAGGAGCCCCCGCCGGACACCGGAGGTCGAGCTCGGCGAGGAAAGAATCCAGGGACCGCGGAAGGGAGGAAGGAAAGACTCGGGAGGAAAGACCCGGAGGAAAGACCCGGAGGAAAGGAGGAAGTAAACACGGACGGATCGACCGCTGGGGCTCGGGACTCAACAGGTACTTCGATGGTGTAGCAGCGGCTCGGACCTTTTGCCTTTTTTACACGCCGGGGAAACACACGGAGAAACACACGCAGGAAGATGCCGCTGGGCCCGTGGAAGAAGAAGAACAAGTCGACGAAGGAGCACCTGGTGGACAACGAGGAGGTCGGCGGCGGACACGCAGGTGCCGGGAACCAGAGTAAATCCGCCGTGAACGGAGCGGGACTCCCGCCTCCACCTGCCAACCTGCGGCCCAAGCTGGTGTTCCACACGCAGCTGGCGCACGGAAGTCCCACCGGCAGGATCGAGGGCTTCGCCAACGTCAAGGAGCTTTACTCCAAAATAGCCGAGGCGTTTAACATCAGCCCACCTGAGGTAAGAGGTCACCCGGGGTCAATGGGGACGGACGTGGAGGTGGTTTCGTGTTGCGTTCAGGGGTTAAAAGCTCTGTTTTCCTCACGGTACCTGAAGGGCTCACGCAGATTTGTTTCCAGACTTTTACTAAGTGCTCAGGGCCGGATTAACCTCCTGGGGGGCGCCGGGGCAAATATGTGTCGTAGGGGCCCCTATTAACCCCCACTGTAGTCGGCGGTGTTGTTGTTATTTCCCCAGACAGCCACAGACCAACCAGCATGCATGAGCCAAAATCTCAAGTAGAGTAATTGAATAGAAGATTTATAGCAAATGAATCCCCCAAAAGTTTCTTTATTTGTTTATTTGACAGGGACCATGCTTATTAATTCTGAATTTCCTTCGGGATTAATAAAGTATCCATCTATCTATCTATCTAATCAACAGCAATGATTGTAAATGAGCCAGTGGTATCTCAACAGGTTCATTTTCATCTGTTGTCCCCTGCCGGCTTTTAAAATGGCCACCTAAAATCAACATACACTGACTTGTTATTGTCAACACATACAATAGTAATATATACAGAGTAATACTCAGACATGTAAGTTCAATAAGTTGTTGGTTGGTTGTTGTTTTTGTAAAATTTAAATGACAGTGAACAGAAATTTTTGGCCTACATAAAACATTTAGTAAGTAAGTAAACAAGTAATTCAAGTTTATTTATTATAGCACCACTCTCAGACCACAGTCACTAAGTTCTTCACATGCATTTAAACACCAGAAAGTAGTAATACGCTATAAATATACAGAAAAACCACAACAACGCATTGATTCAAACACTACAATGAACATGGTGAGACAAAAGCCAATGTGAATAAATGGGTTATCAGTTGTTGTGAATAGGGGAGAGACTAGTCCCTTTGTCTGGACTGACGTCTAAACCATTGACCAAAGTGGACGTATGCTTCACTTAAAATAAGATTTAGTTAGAGTTCACCAGATGTACATTTACGAACAGAACAATAGCCGACCCCTTAAAAAAACATGTTTTAGGGTCAGAATTGAGCTTGATTTAGATGAATAAGGCGTTATGTTCATCAAACAACCTTGTTGTTTTAATATTTTTTTGACAATTTATACACTGAACAATAAATCCAATAAAATAGAAAGAAGATTGTTAGGCGAATTGATAAAAAAAGAAAGAATGAAATACAAATTATAATAATGATAGGTTAGGTCTTACACTTTGTTTTTGTATGCTGTTGTGTTGCTAAATTTACGACTACTACAGTCAAGGTTTGGGGTAAACAGATTTATAAGTGGCTTTCCTAGGGATTAATCCCATGGTGGCCATTAAGTTAAACTTTAATTGTGTCAAAGCTGGTCAGTGTTCACACAGGCACTCCCTGCCAACTCCCTCCCAGCCTGCGCAACCTCAGTCCTCCACGACTGTATCCTCATTGTGTCAGTCACTGGATATCTGACAAACTGATTTTTAGGGAGTTTTGTTGTGGCCATTCAGCATCAGATTCCAGGTCTTGAAAACAAAAGCAGGGTCTGGGCAGGCTGGTTACTTTCCTCAAAGGAAGGTGTGAGCGTTATGTTTGGTTTCTGTCAGCCTGAATGTGACCTGATAGGCCGGCGGAGCAGCCTGTTATCAGCCTGGTTTGGAGACATGAACTTCCTTCCCCTCTCGAAGCTGAGAGATACAGTTGCTTCTTTTAACAAGGGCAATAATTGGAAAGGAATTTCCTTTATTACTTTGTGGGGTTGGTCCACAGTGACGCAATAGACTTCACATACACTGCAGTATGTTAACATTTGATCAGGGGAGGACTTCTTCTTTGATATTTCTGACTTGATTGCAGAAATGATTCTGAATGAGACTCAAACTCAGTTGTTTTTTTCTTTCTGTACTTGTTCCATCATGTCTATCTGTCATTTCCATCCCTTTCTATCTGTCTAGACTTGTCGGTGCCTTACACTGTTTTCCTTCCAAAGCATGAAACGTAACAGAGTAGTTGAATAGATTATGGATTTTAGATGATTTTCAGAAGGTCCTCTCATGGATTGTAGATCCTCTACAATCTCCGTGAATGTTGTTCTGTGGCTGATTGTTGAACTTTGACCTCCCTGTAAAAAGAGATCATATAAAGTACATGAAACTGTAAAGAAAATACTTTTCTGCTTGATTTGACAGTTGTCACAATGACAGAATGGATTTGTGTCTTTGATTAAATCCTCAGTTCCTGTCAAGTCGGCAGCAGAGAACAATAATATCCCAAATGTCAATATATCAAGCTGTGTTATTAAGCTGTTAATGTCACATTGACATCCTTTGCTTTAAAAGTTGCTGAAAAGTTTGCTTATGTGCGTATATTACACACACACACACACACACACACACACACACACTAAGACAAATAAATAGAGGGAGGGGGTGTGATGTGATAATATTTAGACTCCCCAGGTTTTACCACAGGAAGTCCCTCAGGTCCGGCTCAGGCACAGCCCCAAATCTCTAATCAGATAACCCGTCCTGGCCACAGCCAGCGGCGTCCCTG
Organism: Platichthys flesus; assembly: GCF_949316205.1. NCBI lineage: Eukaryota > Metazoa > Chordata > Actinopteri > Pleuronectiformes > Pleuronectidae > Platichthys > Platichthys flesus. The sequence goes on along the minus strand of NC_084958.1, from coordinate 20,728,938 downwards.
AGGACCCTGGGGATCAGCTCTGCCCAGGGCCTCCTCCCTCCATAAACACCACCCAGCCTCACAGTGGTGCGCATGTTGACCTGTGTCACAATTTAAGCTTCCAAACAAAGCTCAGCTCTTCAGGGATAAAGCAGGGAGTCACATTTTTAATGGGATACCTGTAAGTAGAGCTGGGTGCTGGTGCCAGGGCGAAACGTAAATGTTGCTACTGGTTTGTGCTTTTGGATTATGGTGAGAGGTTTTTTCTAATATTTTGTTCTCCCATTTACTTATCAGTGGGGGAAGAGTAAATGTTGAAACACCGCTCATTAGAACGCTGTACAGTTCAACAGCAGCATATCCTCGATAATGACCAGCACTTCCCTGAAGACTTCCAACAAAAACAAGGGAGGATATTCTGCAGGTCTGTTCTTATCAGACTGCATTTATTTATGCTACGTGTACCTAATAAACTGGTAACTCAGTGTATGTAGACTGGATACAACCACATGACCGCTCCCCAAAAGTATAAACCCCACCTCCTCCATGTTAGTGTATGGGACATGGACCAAACTCATTCTAGGTTGTTCTTATCACACTGTTTGTCCAAGTGCTAATTTTTCTTATTATTTGGTTTTGATTTGTTATTTCATGATATAAAAACAGGGTGATATGATGTGATTGACAGCCGAGACTGATCGCGGTTGGTCAAGCGCATGTATGGGTGGAACATCGCTGCCACAACTCGATCCCTGACAACTAATGCATTGGCTCCAGGTCAAAATGCACAGGATATTTGCATGTAGTCTCATTTTCCATATCGGTGCTCGAGCTGCAAAGAAACCATGACGGTGGCTGTTTGTAATCGAGTGTCTCTTTCACGCTGGGGTAACACGAGTGCTCGGCTGCAGCCTGATGATAATTATGTAATGAACAATGGTGGTTGTCTTCCTGGTCTCTAATGGGTTAAAGACTGCTCTCCAAATAGACATCATGGCATGTGTGGATTGACTGAGCATCTATTGTTGTGTCTTAATTAGACAGTAGACCTGCTGGTTCAGTGCAGCCCAGAGTCAGTTCTGGAAGGAATTTGTTCGAGGGAAATAAACTGGTGTCTGAATTATAATTATAACTAAATGTACCACAAGCAAAGCGAGTGAAGGCTTTACAGTGGATACAGGACATGTATTGTGTAGACTCAGTTCATTCCCTGTTATCTCAGCCAGCAGTACATCATGGAGCGGTGGATGGGAGGTTCCATGTGCTCTCTCTGCTCAGGTGAAAGTCTGGTTATTGTCCTGACAGCTGCAGAGTTTGAGGTGTGGCTCTTTGACTTTGCTTCGTGTCCACCTGCCCCCCCCGCGCTCACAGAAAGCAGCACAGCCATTTGCCTACATTTTAAATATGTGGGCTGCAGTCGTGTCCACACGTTTTGCTGTTTTTTGTGGTTGTACTTCCCATGTTTTGCAGACAGACATCTCTTATTGGGGGGATTAGGTGAAACAATCTCATTTGAGCTTTAGTCTGCAGTTGGTATTAGCTGAGCTGCTGCACTCACTTCCTACACGGTGTAAAAGCCAAGCAAGCAAGTGTCCAGATGAATTACAGTGAAGGCTAACCAGACTTAACTGCACCGGGAGACTATAAGTGAGAGGCCGCTTAGATCCATCAGCACACGAGCCTGAGTGACTGGTTAAAGCTGTAAATCCATTTTTGTTCCGTGGGAAACAGTTTGGTCAGAAAACCCTCAGGGGATTTCTGACGTGCAGCCGCATGACTAAAATAACTATACACACATTAAGTGAACCTGTACAATTCAATGCCGACGATACCACCTTTTAATAATTCAAATCAACACTTATTATTGATGCTGCACTTGGTAGTTATTTGTTTACTATTAAAATTTAATAGAATATTCTCCCCTCATGTTTTGTAAAGATATAGGAACATATAATTCAGTGACTACCTCTCAAACTAGCACATTATTATCTTTGTAAACGTAGAATTTATGGCTGACATGCTGTTTGTGGTCACTAAGTGTATATCACAATAAAGCAAATGAATGTACATAATTCATTATTCAATATATAATTGTCTGATTGATGTTCAGAGCAATGACGTGTTTCCTTTTTGTCCAAAGCCATAATTAGAATTGGTTCCTCCATCCTGAATATAAACATACATCCAATATGAAAAACTGGAACCATAAAAGCTCTTCAGCATTTATTTGAATATGGAAATGATTACCTGGGGATATTTTTGCCTATAACATGACTTGTATAACCTTAAATATACATAATTCAAATATTTGAAAACAAATGTGTCGATTGCCTGATCATTTCCTCCCAATTAGTAGGATCATTTTAATAATTGAAAAGAAATGCTGTGGTTTTCCAAGTTATTATTTCCCTTGTAATAATTTTAATGATTTTCCCCAGTGGAGACCATTGTTGTTTTGTGTGTGTGTGTGTGAGTGTGTGTGTGTGTGTGTGTGTTATATCGTATTAATACAAATTATATCACATACTGGTTTATCCTGTGGCCTGATGTCGGTGAACATGGTTACTGGTAATTCCATATGTAATAAGCTAATGAGAGTGAACCTTTGTGCCTGTGTGCACACCGCACGACTGAGGGAAAACAACACACTAACAAGGAGTGTGTGAAGCTGCAGAAACAGACCTCAGCTGTGTGTGTGTGTTTGTGACTGGACCGGATTTCAATGTCATTTCTGTGCTTGTTTACCAGAAGTGATGCAGAGGAAAGTCGTGATGTACCAGAGGAAGTTTCACCTCCTGCTCTGCTGTGACAGTAGAACAGAGTCTTTCTCGAGGCTGTTAGCAGCTGCTTTTTGTCTTTTGTCTCATAACAACATCGTTACACCAGGTTTACTTCATCAAATCAGGTTTATTTAAGTTTTTGTTTGTAAGGAAACTGGCATGGATTTAAAGTGGGGGTGTCACGGTTCTGTCGTCCTTTTTGTGATACGACTTCAAGGTGTCAGCTAAACATGATGCTAAGGCTACATCCACATTACAAAGTTTACAATCTAAAACTGAGAAGTTTGGAAACTCCCCTCGACCCGTTTTAGTTTGAAGAACGGCTTTCGCTTCCTGATTGGTTCTAACTGTTTGGACCCAGATCGTTTTAGTTTGAAAACCTCATACCAAAACAAATTGTTATGGATGAAATGTATTCAGTTGTAATCCACATGGCATCTAACAGTTTGGGTGAATGAACTCAACTAGTTGTGATTTGGATGATTTCATTTACTTTTTCCGAAGAAAATAAATCCAATTTCAAAACCTCCAGGAAAAGTGGTCTAATTAGCTATAAGCCATGAAAACATGTGTGCCGTCTATTTTTTATATTTAATTGTGTTTTAAATCATATATAAATAATTTTAAACCTCTTGTATTGTTTTCAGTCTAAAGCATCTGCACATAAGTCATATATCAACACTTTTTTAAATACACTGATCCCAGCTTCTGTGACAGGGCTCTCTATGAAAGGGTCATTATTTTATCACGTCTGCAGTCAGGTAAATGATTACACTGGCTGAAACGCTGATGAATGCGATTTCCTGTTTAAAACTCGGCCACACCCCAATACACACAGCTTAGATCAGCAGTCCCTGTTAGCTACTAAAACACGTCATGCGGAAATAACAGCAGATGAACACCGGAGATGGGGAGTAACATGTTTCACTGTTTCACTGATGCACACGAGTTTCTCCCCACTGTGATATTCTCTGTTGAATCTTTCTAAAAACCTCTTCTCCCTCATTAAGGGAGCAGCTGAAGAGGCAGTTGATGGAATGTGTGGTTCAGCTTTTAGTCGTCACTGTTTTAAAAGCAGGGGAATATTTGAGAGGGAGCTCCAGTGTATTTATTAAGCTTCACTTTTCTGCCGACACAGGATTTCAAATTTAACTGTATAGAGAGTTAACATAGGTGAAGATTAACTGGCTGCACTATATTATCATTATTATTGTACAATGGCCGCTGCATTCCCTTTTGAGCTGCTGAACTATTTGCATTTTTCTGAAAGGGAACAAACCTGTCACTGTACTTTAGTGATTATGTTGCACTGCTACAGTCGCAAGGAATTAGAAAAAAAGGAATAATAATAAAAGGAATGAAGTTTGAGGCTGAACTCTCAATGTTTCAGGTTGATGAATTTAATTTGTGTTCAAACTGTCCGTTGCTACTGCTCCTCTTTTCAGCCTCTGTCTGAAACACCTGATTTTGGCTCCCCTCTTTTGAAATGACGATTTACCTGGCTTTGTGAGGGGGGTGTCAGACTAGCTGTAAGGCGTGCGTCATAAATATGTTGAGTGACATCACAATGATGAGGAGGTGTAGTCCGGACTACTGACGACGTCTTTCAGGAGGGACAGGAGGGGGAGGAGTCTGAGGGACAGGAGTCTGAGGGACAGGAGGGACAGGAGCTATCTGCGAACTTTGGACTTTTCAATTAGACATCAGATTCCAGGTTACCCATCTGATACCAGTGCACTACTAACCCGGCATGGAAGGGATGATGCGTTGATTGTTTTATAGCAAGTATGTAAATCAGTAATCACTTATTACTCACGGCTCAAAAAACAGTATCATAGATATTTACGATGCTGGTGTCAGTGTTGGAACATCTCTGTTGTTAACGTTGCAGACTTTCATACATAAAAACCTATATAACGACAGAAAATAAGAAAATATCTCCTTTAATGCTAACATTGGCCATATAGCTATAGCATAAACTTACATAAAGCACCTTTTAAGCAGAATAAAGTATAAATATTTAAGTAATGTACAAATACTTTTGAATTAACTTAAGGCCAGTATTTGAAAAAAGCAGTTACATTCCACCTGTCGACTTTGATGAATTACTTTTCATTTTCACCGGCTGAGCAGAAACTGACAGAACCTAATGCATATCATCATATAGTCATGCAGACTTTATATAGTTTTATTAATATATATATATATATAGAAACTCTCGCTCATTGAATCTGTGGCCTTCGCTCTGTGCGTGATGTTGTATCACTGCTCATTTACAACTCAAGTTTTAAAAGACTGATATTATATCTCTAAAAATGGATTAATAGAGGATCTCTTTATTTCAGGACAAAGCAGTAATTTATGAACTGTTGTGGGAAATGTTCATTCATACACATCTTCACTTCACTGAGGGCTCTAAGCTCGTGGTTTTTCATTCTTCTTTTGAAAGCCTTGCCCTCAGACCTGGTCCTGAGTGATGCTCTGCAGATTGCAGTGCATCTCCTTCCACTTGCCCTTTTCCAATGTGGTTATCAAGGCGTTGTGAAGACAGTGGGCGGTGAAGTTTCTGTTCCTGTGAGGTCATTGGAGGAGAGACACGTCGCTGCAGTGTGAGGCGCTGCTCTCTGCCCCCCCCCTCAGCTACACCAGAGTGTGAGAACGAGCTGTGGCCGTCAGCCCAGCCGGAGGAGAGGAGCGGTGCTGAGAGCTGCTTGAGCTGTAGAGAAGCAGCTTAATGCAGTCAGCCGTCTTGGTTACCGCGCTGTAGGCGTCCGCTTGCCGTTCCTCCCACTCACTCTTGGGTAATAACCTGGCCTGGGGCGGGGGCGGGGTGTCTGTTATGGAGAAGAAAGAGAGAGAGAGACATCAATTCAGCTACAGTTCACCCTTTCCTCGCCACACACAGGTTCCCTCCTCTAACCTCCAGTCTCTCTCTTTGCCTTTTCCTCAAGCGGCCTCCTCTCCATTATAATCCCATTCTTTAATAGTCCAGTATCCCCAGGCAACGCATGAGGCCTTGTCAGCTGTGTGTGTGTGTGAGTGTGTGTGTGTGTTTGTGTGACAGAACAGCACTTGTTGTTGCTCATGGCCCAGACAAGGCATTCCTCGCTGCCAGAGCCTGATTGGTGCACAAAGGTCGTCTTCCTGATGAACCGGTGCGAATCATTCCCTTTCTACGGTGCAACCCCGGAAGTCGACCTCCAAATCTCTGTGTTTCTCAAAGTCCTACTGGGAAGCGTGGTTTTATATACAGGCACATCTGAGTAGGTTCATCTGACTAACAGAAGCTATGAATAAGAGTAGAACATATTAATACCTGTCGTCCTCTGTCTCGCTGAGTCAGAGCAGAATAAATGATTCACAACCGGTTTTCTCCTCGTCCCAGGTTTCATCTGTCGTGTCTCTGTTTTTATGCGTCGTTAAATATGGACACTAGTAAATCTAGGTGATCACGTTTCTGTGTCTCCGTGTCCTGCCAAGATGTTGCTGCCACACGGAGTGAAGCCAGATTTTTTCCGTTTCTGGCAGAGGAGGAAAGGTCATTTTCCCCCTTGGCCTCGTCACTGTCTGGTTCCGGCCCCGGGGCCTAGAACCCAGCTCAGTCAAATCCACAGATTTAGACTGATGACACCCCGGGGTGGAAGAGGACATAACTGCATAACTTACCCTGCTGCCCCCTGAGGATTCCTGTATTTAGCTTTCTGACGCAACACTTTGTCATCCACACCTATTATTCAGTTTTCACACTGGGACTAAAATCAGAGATCATTTTTTTTAACTGTGCATAAGAGATTCAGTTAGTTTCAGAGCCTAAAAGACAAATGAGTAATCAACATTTTTATTTTTATTTGCTTATCAGAAAGCTCTTATGGTCTTTTAAAATGTATTTACCATAACCAATTGACTGTGTGTATTTCTTGTCTTTCTTGAACATATTCTTAATTTGGAAATGTCTTGGCACAGATCATGTTCTGCACCCTGAACACCCACAAGATCGACATGGACAAGCTGCTGGGGGGGCAGATCGGCCTGGAGGATTTCATCTTCGCCCACATCAAAGGAATCAAGAAGGAGGTAGAAATTCATAAAACCGAGGACGCTCTCGGCCTCACCATCACCGACAACGGAGCAGGCTACTCTTTCATAAAGGTGAGAACGTATATCATTTTTTATATTTATTCACTTAAATTTAGCAAACACGTGTCATGAGAAACCAAACAGAGATTTTGACCCGCCATCCAATAAACCATCATTTCTGATGTGAGCTACACAAAACAGGATGTTTCCTCATAAAACCAGTAATGGCTCAGTGTCTATAAAAAAAGTAGTGAAAGGATCATGTAGCTATTATTAATTCTGTCACTGATCAATACTGAAGTGATAGAAAGGATTAGAATATGAATAAAACATCATTATTATCCATCAAGGGAGAACAGTGTACTCATCACACAACTGCAACAAAAACAACATAATAAAACATTCACAAGTAAGAAATACATTAAAATAAATTGTCTCTCAGATTTATTTATTTACAATAACAATCAGATTATACAAGTAAAGTGAAGAATAAATTATTAAATCATTTAAGGAAAATACTCAAATCTGTCATATTCAATTTAACATGCTCTTTCTGTGTATGTTCAAAACAGCAGCTGCCATATGGATATTCTACAGTGTTAGAACTTGTGTGCATGACGACCATACTTGTTTTGACAAAGTCTGTTGCCCTCTGATGCAAACGGGTCCAAGTCTCTAATTAATTCTCAGAGCAAACTGCTCACATGTGCCATCATGTGATCCTGAAGCTGCACTGCACCTTGATAAACTGGCACTGGGATCAGTTCTGAGAGGCTGCTGCACCACAGGAGCTCCTGAGGAGATAAAGTCTGAACTGGCCATAGATCAGTTCACTAGTCGTTGAAGCTTTTTAATTCCTATACAGAAATAAGCATTGTTATTGTCTTTCAGTTAAAATTGGTCACTGATGTGTATTTTTGCTGTGCTCCCCCCCCCCCTCATGGTAGCGTATCAAAGAGGGCAGTGTTGTGGACGGGGTGAAGGTGATCAGCGTGGGCGACCACATCGAGTGCATCAACGGGCGAAACATCGTCGGGATCCGACATTACGAGGTCGCCCGTATGCTCAAAGAGCTGACCAAAGACAAAGCCTTCACACTCAAGCTGGTGGAGCCCATGAAGGCCTTCGGTGAGTCAGACACCAGATACAGAACAGAAGGACACTCAAGCATCAACCCGTTATCTTACTGACCCATGAACTTGATCGTCCATTCGATTTCTGAGTTTGGATTCGAGCTGCTTAGTTACTTTTACCTCCATCATGTCTGAAAATAAAATCAATCCGAGTTTCTCATTAATGTTCAGCTCTAAAACAATCAGTTCTAGAAGCTGTAGCTGAAAAATAATCAGAAACCGGTCGGGGGTCAAGTCTCAGTTGTTGGAGGTGGTATTCGTCCTAATCATGAGATGACAACATTATCAGTTAATCTTAATTTATTTAATCCATGTTAGGTTAGGGTTAGGGCTACATTAACAGTCCGACTAACCTTTCAAGATATATGTAAATATTAAGTTTACTCTAAATTGAACCAAAAACTGAAATCTGACAATATTTGTGTGTTTTTGCTCAAAAGGGTTTGGGTAATAGGGTATTTAGTGATTATCTGTATTAGTTGATGTTGTAGTTTATTGTTTTATACACATATATTACCAATAATTATACTACAGTCTGTAAAAAATATAACATAGTGCTTCTGCTCTGATTGATAGAAATGCTCGAGCCCCGGTCGAAGGGTGCCAAACCTGCCAGTGAGAACAAAGTCGGGACGGGGAAGGGGACGCTGAGACTCCGCTCCAAGGGCCCAGCTACTGTGGAGGACGAGGTGAGTGTCTCTGCATAATCCCACTGAGACCTGGATGTGACAGCTAAAGTAGCAGTGGGTGAGGGTTTATGTAAATTCCTTCCACTTCACTGTCCCTATCGTTATGAGGATTTGTATTGTGCGTGTCCTCTACTGGGAGAACAAGCTGTGTTCTCCCTTTGGACATTTTAATGAGGAATATATTTTAGGAAGATACACACAGACAGGGATAAATACAGTTTGATGAAAATGTACAACATCGTGGGAAAGATGTATGAATCACAATAAAAGTGAACAAACTGAATGACTTGGTTGTGATTTCCCAGCCGACAGAATTTGAGGAGAAGGCTGTGAAGAAAGTGGACGACCTGCTGGAGAACTACATGGGCATCAGAGACACTGAGCTCGGTGAGAGAGAACGTTTCCTCCAAAATAATGATCTGTGGTTCTTTTTGATGATGTGATATAGAAAGTCGGCTCTATCTTGTATCTGCTCCTCTCTCTCTCCAGCTGCCACGATGGTCGAGGTCGGCCGCGACAAGAAGAACCCGGACGAGTTCGCCATGGCGTTAGACGAGACCCTCGGGGACTTTGCTTTCCCGGATGAGTTTGTGTTCGACGTGTGGGGCGCCATCGGTGATGCCAAGCAGGGGAGATTCTAAGTTTCCTGCCTCTCCAAACACACACACACACACACACACACACTCACACTCACACACACACTCACACACACACTCCCTCTTCCCCCATCTCGCCTCTTCTAATCCTCAGAAGCCGACTGGACAAACTTCAACCTGCACAAACAGCGGTGGATAAAGTGTCTACCACCATCACCTAGTTGTTAGGTGTAGCTTTGCACTTGGGTGGAGAATCTGTGAGAGTCCACTTCGGCTGAATTGGATCATGTAAAGAATGTCACGTGTCGGGGGGGGTGTCGGTGTAATCTCGTAACGATGTCCACGACATGTGGATTTCAGTTTCACACACTGGACCTGCCTCTCGTGTACAGAGGTGTTGGGGATTCATCCAGATGTTGTCTTGAACTTACGTACGTCCCTCGAGAGACCGGATCCCTCCACCTGCACCTGACGCTATTCCTCAGTCAAACCAGTTAGACTAGTCAACAGTGACTCGTCACACTGGTTGTAAATGGTACGTGCACGACCTTAAATTGTTAAACAATCACGCGGTTTTAATCATTCTTTGCAGCTGTGTCATTTTGAGTATACAGATGTGTCACATAGCTTTTTATAGGCTCTTTTTATATGTGAAAGTGCTGCTGATTTTCTAGCAGCAGCATAGTGTAATTATAGTGATTGTAGCAATGTCCCTCTCCCGTCTTTTGAAATCTTTTAGATGAGCTCGTGGTAGAGAAACGTTACTTTACTTTGTGATTCTCTCTGTGCCCTTAAACGTCTCAGCGTGAGCTCGGGTCCGTCCGTCAGAGGCCGAGCAATAAAGAGGGGGTTTTATCTTTAAATGCCTTTTATCAGGGTTTGACGACACATTCCACCAACATTCCACATGTTCCTCCTGCTGTTTCTAGTCTGTTAACATGTCAGGAATAGACGGTTTATTTCCTGTAATTTATTTTAACGTGAAAAAATCAAGATGCTGTCAGACATTTTGTGCGCCGGGAGGTGGAAGCCATTTTCAAGGCGGCGTCTGGAATGGGATCAATGTCAATCCGATGTCTTAAATAACTGCACTATTTAAAATCACTGTCAAACTGAATTTAAATAGTGACTTGATTAGTGTCGTCTGCTGATGTTTGAACTGTCCACGGCAGTTGTTGTTTATTGTTTGACGAAACCATAAGGGATCACTATTGTTAATAGACAATAAAATTTCATATAGTTATCACTGCCTTGTCATTATTGCTCTAAAGTTAATTTGTTATTTGATGATATAGAAAATGGAGGGGGAACATCATGATTGACTCGTGAGACTGATTTCGGACTCTGGCTCTAAATGCACAATATACCGGATGGAGGAAGTGGAGACATGTCATCCGTCTTTATTTTCCAGATTTAAGAGCAAAATAAAAATTGTTGGCTATTTTATAAAACATGAATTTGGTCAGAATCTGATAAACAATAGTAATTAGCAGCATTCTAATAGAGTCCACACACACACTCGTTGGTGTTTCAATCCTTTTTAAACTCTGATTACTGTGATGCTGGTGAATAATAACAACCATGAACACAAATTACCCAATACAATAAACTTTATTTTCACACTTGGTCGTGTACGTGTATAAAATACATTGAGATACTTCACAGATGTTTCCTGCTGGTCTTAAAAATACAGAACTGTCACTTCACAAGCAGAAAAACAAAGACAGTTATGCAGAATAAGCTAAATAAGTAGATCAATTTGCAGGATTAAATGAATCGTTAGTATTTTAAAGATTGGAGAAGAGAACTCAGAGGTACAGAGCATGAGGGGGGTGCATGGTGAAGACTGTCACAGATACTGAGGAGGGTCTTTGGAAGCACATCCCTCTAGGTGTTAATATACTTATCTTGGTTTGGATGAATACTGTATCACTGCTGTTGGGTGAAAACATTCAAACTGGTTCAGCTGAAGGGATTTCACAAGTATCCACGACGTGTTTAATGAAACTTATCCTAAAGTAAAAGATTGAAGTTCTTGGCTGTCGGGAGAAATCGAGGGATTTCACTTCAGTGGTAGAAACTTGGCAAACGGAAGATGTGACGTTTTCATCCAACAACAGACGAGAGTTCATAAAACACTGCAGTTAACTGGGCGAGCTCGAGTTGTTAATATCCTATACAGACATTAACGTTACAGTAGATGCCATTTGAAGAGTTCATTACAAGAATAACATGTTTTAAAAACAGAGACGGGACGATGAGCGGCGATTCGAGAAGAAAGAAACCGTAACAAGACGTGAACCGATGTTTTGCTCTGTGAAATGAATTCACTGTATGAGGTGTGGTGAGGATAAATATTGAATGTTGGGGGGGGGGGGGGTTACAGGAAGCTCAGGCTCAGGTAGAGGAAGTGTAGCCCTTACAGCCTGACGCCCGTCTCCGCCTCCTCACAGCTCATCGCCGGTGTGACCCAGCTTGAAGGCGTCGCCCGTCAGCTTCTCCTGCGCCTCCTTCATACCGGACACAACTGGGGGGGGGAGAGAGAGACATGAAATATGATTGTAAGCCATCAACAGTCTGGATGGGAAATGTTTGAGCAGCAAGAATTTACATAATTGACGCTACATTTAAGTGACAAGTTCACAACATCATGACTGAAAGTTTGCTCGACTTCATTATCTACTCTGAACCCCTGACCTCTGGGATCTTTTGATTCGTCAAAAGATCTATAATAATAAAAGTTATTTCAAGGCATTAAACCTTAACTTCAGACAGAATAAAGTGTGAGACGGGTAGAGAAGGTGGGTGATGCCTAATCTCCCACCTGTCAAAGCTGAGACTTTCATTTAGCATCTGTTACTTTGAAAATGAAATGTGCTGAGGTACAAAGCCTGAAGAACGATGAATATCCAAACACTTGTTGTCTGAGATGTTTCCTCTGAGCACAGGTGGGACTTCCTGTAAATCGGTCAGTCTCCACGATATTAATATTCGCTCTCTGCATCGTTACCTTGTTCTGCGTTGCTGTAGAAGTACTTGTAGTTTGGATTTCCGTTCTTGTTGGTGATTTCCGGATGGACTTTGCCGCTGGGATCTGTGACAGCAACAAGAAGAGGTTTGGTTCAGTTCAAATTGGAGAATGTATCTATCACATGCAGGTGTTTAATCTTTATACATTATCTCTGGGTCCTACGTGCACTGCAGTTAATTCAGTCAGTTTTCATTCCAACGTTAAGGCGACATGTTCTTTTCAATGTACACAGAGCTCACTGACTTGTTATCAGGCCCAAAATGTTGTTCAGAACAGAAAGACCAACTGTAATGAGTCTCTCTAAAAGGAATCCTAAACAGTGTTTGCATGTAGTGTGACTCAACCCCCCCCCCCCCCCCACCACCCCACCCCACCCCCTCCGTACCGAGGAAAAGAATCCGAGGAATGTATCCACCGTCGGGACTGAAGGTTTCGTCCTTTGGCTCCTCCTCATCCTGGTCAGATAAGACACAACTGATCATTTACGAGTCGGGAAACTAAATCTCTTAACATCTGATGTCTGAGGTCCATCACTGTTCACCACACGAGATTGAAGTTACTGTTAAATCCACATGAAATGCACTTTAATACCTCGACTGGTCAAAGAAATTATGGAAACGTTTTCTTACCTCCAGGTTGATCATCACAAAGTTGTGTGCAAGTTCAGAGATTTCCTTGGACTCGGCAAATTTGGGCTTCAGTGCTGATGTAAAGAGGAAAAACTCAAATTATTATGATAATGATGAAGTCACGGTTCCTCTTTAAAAATGACGAGTGCTTCAGAATTCAGAATTTAACCATTTATAAATTGAGGAAAGACAGAAACTTACTTTCAGATCCAATATTTGCCAATATTACAATTAACTTTCAGGTCCTGGCAGTTAATTTTAAGTGGTTGGTTGTAAACAAAGTACTAAATCTCAAACAAACCCTCCAGGCTTTAATGATTATGTCTGGTTTGTCCTGTCAAGCCACATTACAGGTGCTGGTTACACTGGAGGGTTTCGACTCCTCTATAGATCAGCTGGTGTACACATTCAGAAGAATGTGACTATTTCAATAATGTGAAAGTTACTGATTTCAATGTTTTCTCTTTTATCCATTTTAATGATGGTAGTATTCAGTCAGACGCCTTCTTATTAGAAGATCCACCATGTGTTTTCTCTTGTAACTAAAGGGACAGTGCGTTGTTTTACCTTTGCAGGCTCCGCACCAGCTCTTGTGGACGAGGACCATGAGCGGCAGACCGCTGTCGATGCAAACACACGAGAAATTCGGTCACACTTCAACACCTAAAACCAATCAATCAGATCTATAGAGCTGCAAATGTAGACATTGAAAACATGCACTCAAACGTCTAAGCTACTGAAATCCATGTGACAGGAAGTGACGACTCTTCCAGGTCAGATTCATCCAGGAAACATTCACTCGAGGGCGACTGGACTCGGTTGTCGACACCTGAGGAAGCTTCTCTGTGTCGGCTCACCTGGCCTCTGCCTCTTTTCTCCCATCATCCAGTGTCCTCCAGTGGATTTTGTCTCCGAACCCTGCGGGGAAAGTAGTGGTGGGACTGGTTTTATATTTCTACAACAGGGTGTAGCTGCCATAAATACAGCAGCAACACAAAGACAGTGTGGTCAGGAAACAATTTGCAAAAACAACACAATGAGACGTAATTCAATATGAAGCTGCGGGGGGACCAAAGGTGCTTCACAGGTTCAAAATTAAAATTAAAATAGGGGACAGAATCGCAGGGTAACTCATGATATGATACGCGATACGTGGCATACGATAACAATGATATCACGATAGAGCGATTCGGCACTAATCTATATATTAAGAAAATCATATTTGGACAATCTCGAGTTCTGTCTGAAAGAAGAAGATGATCACAAAGTGCCCCTAAAGAGCTAAAGTGCAGTTTTGTATCAGTTTCACAGAGTTCGACAAAAACTGAGATGAAACAAAGTACAAACACTTTGTAACTTTTCAATTTCCACATGTAAACAACCATAAACTGGCAAAATGAAACTATACATAAATAAAACGAAATCACTAAATATCAATATTTGGTGCCCCTTCATCGATATTCGTATATTATAATCTTTAATATTGTATGATCTGTAACTTGTTAAAAAATCCTCACCTGCCATTTTTCCAATGTAAAATAACCATAAACTGGCAAAAATGTAACTTGAAATAAATATAACTAAATACAGATAACTGTATCTCACGAGTCAGGATTAGGATATGTCGATATTTTGTCCCACCCCTTTGCTAAAAAGCTAATATTAAGAAACCATTCAATTTGAATAACACACAGAAATAGATCCAGAAACAGAAAATGTGAGAAAAGAGTAAAATACAAGATGAAATATAAGAACTGTGTGAATTGGAGGTTGAAAGCTCAGCACCACCACCTTCAGTAAACTGACCCTGATCCAGGACACACACACACTGATCCAGGATCCAGGACACAAAGACAGCCAGTGACCCAGCAGCTGATCTGGGGACAGGGACTCACCTCTCGCGCTGGCCGCTTCCACCACGTCCTGGGAACACGTCAGAGCCACGAGCAGCTGCACGGACCACAACAGGAGCATGTTCACAGCAGAGTTCTGCATCTTCTTCTTCTTCTTCTTCCTCTTCCTCGGTTTCCTCTGCTGCAGCTAATGGCAGAAAAAACTGTTCACCGCTAACCAGCTGTGACCCGGAACTCCACACCGCTGCACTTCACAATAAAAGCCCTCGCTGGGGGAGTTGTGAAATGTGCGGCTGTGATCTCTGCGGTGCAAAGAGCTGCTCCTCCTATTGTTTCTGCTTCCGGGGTGGTGTGAGTGACGTCACTTCCCCACCACCGCGTGCGTGCTTGCAGCTTCCATTTGATAAAGTCAGACAGAGAAATCCTGGACCGAGACCGGAAATTAGCGTGCTAATTAAAAGAATTAAAAGCAGCACGCTCGAGCTCTGCGGGTTTAAAGTTTAAAGTTGACACTTGGTTTACACTTCACACTGTAAAGCTTCTAAGGACCTGAGAGCACTGAACAAGTAAATCATGAAAAGTCTGGTCTCAGATGAACAAGTTTAGTCGTTGAACTGGTTAAATCACCAACACATCTACTGTGTCTACAAGTTTTGTTGATCACCACATCTTAAAGGTTCCCGAAGTTTATTCATCTCCTGCAGGAAATTAAGTAAAATTGTTTCATTGTCATAAAGGAGGGTAGAGAAGATTTATCTAAAAAACATTCTATGATATTTTAAAACCTCACAGTTAACGTTCTACAAAGTAATTACTGTTTACAGTTTGTTAAGATAAGGGAACAAATTTAGTTGGATGTATCAAAAGAGGAAACAGCACGATGAGCGTGCAGGAGTACAGACAGCGTATTTCTGCACTTTTGGCTTTTAAAAACATTTTGAGCTTTGTGAAAATGTAGACCACACATTTAATCTATTCATCACATATAATAAACAATGAGAGTGATCACTTACTTGCAGTTTTCACCAATATTGGCAGAACAGTGCTCAGTTACTCTGCACCTCCTCAATGACTGATGAATGGTTTACATACCTGCCTCAAACTACAGTCAATCTTTACTCTGTGAGGTTTTTAATTTTTTTTATTCATTATTTGTATTGTGTTGCTTATTGTTTTTCGCATATTGTGAATATTTATTCTTCTCAGGCCTCTCTTGGAAAAAAACTTCTCGATCCCAACCTTACTGATTCAATACAGATTGAATAAAGTAAATAGGGCCCTGCCATTTCCCTTTCACCACCAGAATACGGAAACTGTTATTGTGAAAGCCCGGGGCGGAAGTGCGTGCTGTTGATGCAGCGTGTTTAAGCTGCGCTGTTCCAGCCTCGTTAGCATCGTGATCTGTTCCTCGGGCTGTCACTGACTCTTATCAACGGTAAAAACATAAAGATCATTACTTCACCGACTCGTTTCATCGTTTAACCTGAAGTCTGCTCTTTATTCAACCGCGGAAATAAAAACCCTGCTCGGTTATCTCACCGCATGAGCCGCCGTGCTAGTATTAGCTACATTAGCCTTCTAGCTAGTTAGCAGCCTCGCTAGCCACCTTCTAAGCTAATTTAAATGTCATTTTGACGTGTGGCCTCGTGTCGTTTTCTTCGTATTGTTGTGTAAACGCTGTTTGGTGTGTTTAGTGAAGCGCGTGTGTCACTGTCAGGGGATCGCTCGACTCTTAGCAGCCAATGCTAACGTGTGGAAACGTGAATTATGCTAGCTCTTCATTGCTTTTCATCAATAATCACGTGTTGCCCCCCCATGAAACTGAACCGTCGAAACCTTGTGTTTTGGGATTGTATTTTATTTTATACAGGGATTATACAGGGACACAAATGTAATTATTAATTGTTAATAATGTTGTGTTCTTATTTTAATCCAGATCACCATGAATCAAGAGAAGCTCGCCAAACTGCAGGCACAGGTCCGGATAGGTGGAAAGGTACATTTCAGTCTCTCGAACATTTCTTTGATAAACATTATTTCGCAGGATTACTGTTTGTAGCTTGGGTCACGTGTCAATGGGCCCTTTTAATAAATAAGATCCACCCTTAAGACATTAATGACTTTCAGGAAGATGAGAGAACCCCACTAAAGGTCCACTTGCTTGTCTCCTCCCTGAGCTTTCGACAGTCATGGCCCTATCTGTATCAGCGTGTGCTCACATGCCACAGAAGAAGCTTAGTCACTAGCTGGGATTGTGCCATGTAATCTTCATTTTCAGCTCAGTTCCCTGATGAAGACCATGCGATGCAGCTGAAAGCAAGAGACAAAGCTAGTAACTGGACTGGGAACTAAATGTCCACCATCAAAAATTGTCATAAACTGATTTGTGCTTTACTTTTGAGGTTTTAATAGAGGACACTTTGACTTTTGTCCCCCGAGGCCCTGATGTCCAGTGTTTAAATCTCAGTGAGGTTTGGTTTTTGAAGGAGTGTGATGGACCCCGGCATCTGCCAGGTCGTTCCCTGACCTCAGCATTCCCTTTATATGGAGGCGCTGGGAGGAGGATTTATCTGTGGCCTCTGCGGCTTTGTTTCCACTTAGTGTGAGGCTGTCAGCCACGCACTAGGTGGCGTTATTTGCTGTTTTGCCATGAAGTGTGAAAGGCCTCTTTCCACATTGCACCATGCTGTCATTCTCAATTATGTATGTATATATACACACACACAATTGTTATTTTTACCAGGCGTTACGGGTACATCCCAGACTCTAGACAGCATATTAGGAGTCAGGATTTTTTTTTTTTTATCCTGGACATTCACTGAGGATCATGTGCAAGATTGAGTCAATTTTTGGGAAGTGAAATCAGCTTCTATTAAACAAGCACAAACATGAAATGATTGGTGGATTTACTTTCTCTAGTTGGACTTGTTTCTAATCATGAAGCCAATGAAACAATAATTATAAATATATTGTCCAACATAGACCAGACAAGTCAGACGAATGTTCTTGGGCTGATTTTGTCTCGTTTGGTAATCTAATCCTCTTTCTGGCTTCCCCACCTGTTCTTTCCTCAGGGAACAGCCCGCAGGAAGAAAAAGGTTGTTCACAAAACGGCGACAGCTGACGACAAGAAACTCCAGGGCTCTCTGAAGAAGCTGGCGGTGAACAACATCGCAGGGATCGAGGAGGTAAGCTTCTCCCATCAGATTACTAATAAAACTAATGTCAGTGATGTGTTTTCTTCTCTGGGAGTTTGTGCTTTAATCATTGTTCTGTCAGATGAAAGATAAAGACGAGGGGAATCCAACCAAAGGGTTGTAGTCGGTCCCTCGAGGGTGATTTATCAAACAAGCTGCTTCTAAGAGTTTCAGTTTAGTCAAAGCTCTACAATGAGATAAAGCATGAAGTTAATGCAGAAGCGTTTCTTTCATTGCTGTTGTGGCTGAATTTACATGATGAATTTTCTATTTAAATAAAAAACACAACAGAAAACACATTTCTCTAATTAAGTATTGGACTAGAACTATTAAAATACTTGTATTATGTTTGTCACCCAGTTTAATCTGTTGATAAATATTTGTTACCCCCCCCTCCCCAGGTGAATATGATTAAAGACGATGGGACGGTGATCCACTTCAACAACCCCAAAGTGCAGGCGTCTCTGTCCGCCAACACCTTCGCCATCACAGGCCACGCCGAGATCAAGCAGCTGACCGAGATGCTGCCGGGCATCCTGAGCCAGCTGGGAGCCGACAGCCTCAGCAGCCTGCGCAAGCTGGCCGAGCAGTTCCCACGGCAATGTGAGTACACACATGCACACACACATGAACACACACACACGCACGCTTGTACTTTGATTGTCACAAAGTTACAGGTCTGCCTGAATACAAAAAAAATAGTTTTCAGTGGAAGTGAGGCTTTTAAAAGTGGAGGATGTCTTGCGTTACAGGACAAGAGGCATGTTCAGATATTCCTTATGAATGGAGAGAAACATTCCAACACAGTCTTCTGCCATGAGTGTTGCATTCTGGGTTATTTTTAGCCTTAATGTTGTTGAGCTTGCAAGTTTATTCAGCTTTCGTATTGTGAGTCTTTCCGTTAGTCGACCATAAAAGTGTTTTTAGTCCATTTTCACCTACACAAGCTTCTGAGGGCTGGTGATAAGTGTTTTGCTGCAACAGGGGAAATACATTTATGACAAGTGAAAACATGTCCACGGCGTCTTTGACGTCTTTAATACAGAAATGAACCTGAAAGAACTCAAAACGCTGCTGGAGAAACTGGTTTTAATGGCTTTCTTGAGCCTCACAGGAGGGAACGTGAGGATGAAGAGGAAAGGCTGCACAAATTTAGTTTCACTGTTGAGGACCAATTCATTTATTGTATTGCTTTAGTCTTGGGACTTATTTTCTGTCATACTTTGATTGGTGTTTAAAGGTTGTGACTTTGCATCTTGAGATCACATCACATCTCAGGCTCCTTCTTAATTGTAGAAGTAACATTTTTACTGAACAAGTTTCATCTGAAGGTTTGAGAAAAGTTAAGAAACTTAACGTTGACATCTTAGGATGATGGAAGGATCAGAAAGGAAGAATGTGAATTAGAAACAAGAGAACACAGACAAAAATCCGAATCAGAGTACTTTCATTTTTTTAACTTGTTGCTGAACTTTGACATCACTCGTTTCCCTTTTTCATTTTTTAGCAATGGACATGAAAGCAGTCAAGGAGGAAAATGCAGAAGAGGAGGACGACGATGTTCCAGGTATAGATGGAGATCATTGTTTTATTTTTTTAATCTATTAAAAAAATTGATAAAGTTACTCGAGGGTTGTTCCTCCAGCCCTTTGATCTTCGTGTGAAACAGTGACTCGTCATTTTTCTGATCCTGATATGTGGTTT
Organism: Platichthys flesus; assembly: GCF_949316205.1. Lineage (NCBI taxonomy): Eukaryota > Metazoa > Chordata > Actinopteri > Pleuronectiformes > Pleuronectidae > Platichthys > Platichthys flesus. Next base: position 20,709,270 of record NC_084958.1, on the reverse strand, counting down.
TCTGTCTCTCAGATCTCGTGGAGAACTTTGACGAAGCCTCAAAGGACGAAGCAAACTGATGAATCCTCCTTATTTCCTCCGTCAGCCGTTTTTTATTTTTACCTCTCGCGGACTCACATAGGGCATTTCCTGTTGTGGGGGAAACGGTTGTTAAAGGTGCAATGCATCATCTCCGGAGACGTGAACCACTTTGGTTCAGCCTGCCACAGCAGCAAAATACAACCGTGACAACATCTTGCAGATTCAGTAGGTTTTGATTTCAGTAGGCGTTGATAATGTGGACACTCCGAGACACGAGGATCCGTTAACATCTCCGCACCCAAAGGACTCAAACTACTTAAGAAATACTTTAAGCTTTCTACATGGTTCAACGTGGCAAGTATTTAAGAGATTGTTTATTAAATTACAATTAAAGTGAATGAGTAATTCATTTTACATATAGTGGTGATTATGAATTTAATAAAACATTTTTGGGCTACTCACGCTTCTTTTATCATTTGACTTTTTTGGGGGATTTTATTTGAAAGAGGAAAACTGTCGAATAAAAAAGCTGCATTATTGTTTTTCTCACTCCTGAAGTATTAGTTGATGCTGATTGTGTTAATAGAATAAACCACAGTGCACCACTTCCTTTACACTTCCTTGAATTCATAGATATCTGAGCTGTTGTGTGACACACTCATCAAATGAAATTTAAACAGCTTAAATCTTGTGAAAGTAGTTTGATAAATTTACTCATTTGTAAGTGCTGAATTAATAAGAATGAAAAAACCATTAAACAACCATGGAGGATGTAGTAAAACTGGAAAGTAGAATATTACAAGTCAAAGTCCTGCACTCTTTCATAATTTATTGAGGAACTAGATATGCAGTCAAATGGCCTCTGTCAATGTTTAATCATCTTAAAATATTAACACTGATTTAGCAGCATTTTAATGATGCATCTGGACAAAATGAATCTTATTTTACAACTATATTATTTTACTGTTAATTTCACTGTTGTAAATGTAGATATTTGAGGTACAATATAATTAGTTGCCACAGCTTTAAAATCCTCAATAAGGCTCAGTATTACCCTTTAAGTGTGTACAAGTATACAGTGGCAGAACATGAGAAAAACAAAAAATGTTTCACTGTATAAGTAGTTTTATAACATTACTTTTGTTTGTGGTAAATTAAATGGGCAGTTGGGCCTCTTGATATTGATGGAAAACTATATAAAAGTAGTGTCACCACCATGTAGTAGTTCCCCAATAATAGTCCTGCATTCACAACTTTTCTGAAGTTTGGAATGTCAGTATATACTTTTTAAGCATAGAAAACAAAGCACAATTTTGGGGTTTAGTTAAATGTTGATATTTATAATTAAGTAAATTTTAACTTATGTATTGCTATGGTAGTTTATATGTATCCCAATGTATTTTGTTCATTTATAACTACAATATTATTTGTTTAATTTTAACTTTTACACACTGCAGAGTAATAGTAGATTGTTATAATATATATTCATAAACTGAACTATATTTTGTATGGCTCTAAAAAGCATTAAATGAGTCATTTCTGGCTCTGGACTTTTTAATGAGCACCTGCACATTACTACATTCTTTGATAAAGTAACAGTAAAGCTAATGGAAATCAGTCCAGGGTCGGACACAGTGTGCGGACACGGCCACCGGGGAGGAACCCCCGGGCCATTTTGGCTCCAGGGTGTCGTTTCGCAGGCGGGACGGAGCTGCGGACCCGCCCCGGGGCTCAGCACCTCCAGCGGCCCGGCTAGAGCCAAAATGTCCCTGATGCTGCAGCTGCTGGAGCACAGAGCAGGAACCGGAGGCTGCATCAAGCTATACGGAGAGAAGTGCTGCAGCCACACAGGAAGCCACGGAAGTAAAAGCCCGTAACATTTATATGCAAAGACTGTGGTGCTCCTGCAAACAACTGATAAAACAACATGTGCATGAAAACATTTTCTCTTTATTTAATATCATGTGAGCAGAGTTGCACCATCGTTTAGAATGACTTCACCGGCTTCACATTCAAAGTGATTAAAGTTACAAGTGAACTTACATGTTTGTGTTTTGGATAGAAGCGACAAAACAAACTGTTGCAGTTTAATCATAACAATAATTTGTGTAGATTCAGATAGTTTAATCTTAATATAAAATGCTTTACTCTGGATTTAACTAATTTTAATCCAGTAATGAACCTGCTATGGTGCATTATTTAAGTCGGTACATGTCATTTTCCTTAAAAAACTTTATTAAATTAAATTTATATATATATATATATATATATATATATATAGCTGACAAATGATACAACAGATCTTTAAAAGGAAGAAACAAAACCAGACAGATGAAATGAGAATAAAACAATGAAACCTGAGCAGAGAAAATTGCTAAATTAAGCTGCAATATGACACCTCACCACTAGATGTCACTAAAGTCTTCACCCTGAACCTTTAATGACAGGATTCATATAAGAAGTTAAAGAAAAATAATGAAAAATCTAATTTTTATCAGTGTGTGTTTTGTGTTTTAGTCTTTCATAGACAACCTGTTCTTTTTATCATATCATTACATCAACATTTGATTTACAGTTTTTAAATGCGCAGGAAATTATCTTTTATTTTGACATGGCGTCCCAGCCGGAAGTGGAGGACCTGACCTGTAGCTACCTTGACGGTTCTCCTCATTTTCCCTCAATATTCAAGCCGAACAACTCCGCTGGATCTCGGGCTGGACTTTCCCACGAGTGCTGCAGGAGTAGGGCGGTCGGTGGCTGGTCGGTGGCGAGTCGGTGTCTCGGCGAGGAGCCGCAGCAACAGCCCCGGAAAGACGATTAGCCATGACGGCCAGTGACGGAGGGGCTCCGCGGGACCGCGCGTAACAAGATGAGGATTCCTCCGGTGAGTGAGGGGGGTTCGTTTCCCGCGATCTTTCGCCTTTCCGCAAGGTGAGGAGGAGCGCGTTGTGGCGGGGAGGGTAGCGGGGGGTGTCACGGTGAGTGTCGGCGGTTGAACGGTGGAGAATCCCGATGAGGAGGAGGAGGAGGAGGCGGCGGTGGAGGAGGAGGAGGAGGAGGTGGTGGTGGTGTTACGGTGATTTACGTCAATTACACAACGCTAGTAAATAAACACCCGCTGACAGGGATCAATCCTACGGGCTGCAAGCGACAACCGTGACCGTTAAAAACACGCCCGGTCCCCGCGAGGACCAAGGAGGCAACGCCGGGGCGAGTGTCCGTCAGAGGAGCGAGTCGCTGCCGTCACTCGGCGCACGACTGCCCGCTGGCGCGTCGGTGGCTAACCCGCTTAGCTCCCCCCACCCCCCCGGTGCAGCCCCCGTGTTGTCCTGCACTTTGTTTATTTAGTTGATATGACTCGTCTGGGTAACACACGCACTCGGAGTGGGGGGGCGGGAGTGTTTTCCAACTCGTGGCCTTCCCCGGGTCCGGAGAGGACGTCGGACTCCGGCTAGCAGCTCAGCTAATGCAACTCGACCCAAGTTCCCTCCGCCGGGTTGTTTCCCTGCAGCTGCTCCGTCTGAGTCGAGCAGCACCACCACAGCAGCTGTGGGTGAGCTCCACCCTGTGAGGCGGTGTCTGGCCTGCAGGCTGCACGTCTGGGTGCATGAGCCCGGCTGATGGTCCTCTATCTGCCCCTCAGAGTGTGTGGTGGTGCCAGGTCCAGGTTGCCCCCCACCCCCCATTATCTGGGTCTGCAGGCCCGAGTCTGAGCTTAGGAGGTGGATGCGTGGAGAAGCCCGGCCCAGTGGCACCGTCAGTGGGGAATTCAACCTGCATGTGCTGCTGAGAAGGAAGCCAGGTCACAAAATGATGAAGTAGAGCTGTGACTCTTAGTTAATGAGCGCAAACCAACACCAAGGCCCAGCTGTCTCCTTCTGTCTCCACTCATGGAGATCATCAAGAGCCATGAGAGAACGTAAATCAAACTTTATTTGTATAGCCGATATTAACAAATCACAATTTTTCTCGTAGGGCTTAACAAGGTGTGGCTTCCTCTGTTCTTATCCCTCAACCAGACTGTGAGGAAAACTACTAAAATCATATTAACAGGGGAAAAGGCACAGAAACCTCAGAGGGAGCCAGGTGGAATCCCTCTCTGTTGACAGTGTGACGCCTCGTGTAACTGAGAGCCTCAGCAGAATAACAGGATTCTACAGCATCGATCAGAGGAAACAGTTTTGTCACGGGATAAATACATGAATAATTAAAGTAAAACCAGGCGTTAATTATGGAGACACAAACATCTATCGGTAAACACAAGAATGGTTACAAAGCTAAAGGTCAGGATATGTTATCGACTCATCTAAATAGATGTGTTTCAGTTGTGACTCCTTCTTATTCGTAAATTCTACTCACTCCTAAGTTTCCATGTCCTTAAATGGCAGAACTTGCTGCTTATCTTCATATATTTTATAGAAATATCCTCTTGGATTAAAGGTCAAACTAATTTAAGATATTTGAAAAACCTTGGATTCTGCAAAGTTGTCTTTAACTTCAGCCCCGTCTTTAAGTGAATCCTCCAGATCATCTTACCGGTAATATTAACACCCACCAATTTCTTGTCTGGTCTCCTGTTGGCATCCGTCCAGTCTGGACTGGTTTGTGCTGGAGGTGAAATGCAGACAGGACATCTGAGAAGGGCTTCTACCTGTAGCCAGAGGAAAGCGATACCTCTCTTCATCATTAAACCGTATTGAAACCCACGGGGGGATCGACTGAGTAGAATGATCCAACAGGCTCTCGTGTGTGCAGAGACTCCCCAGACGTGGGTTACTGTATGCTTTCAGAAAGTGTTACCAGTTGGTCCCTGACGGCAGCCCGGCACCGTGTCTCTTCCTCTGTCTTGTGCTGGTTGAATACAGATCAAAACACGCAGCTTGTGACACTCTCTGTGAAGCAGAGCAGCTCTTTGCAACACGGGGACAGCTCCTCTGTTCTCCAGCTTCTTCAAACTCATCTCCGTGGATTCACCTCTCCGACCTCTCCTGTCAGAGAAATTATCCTTTTTAAGGATTTCACAGGAAGTGTGTGTTTGTGACCTTTTCGTGGATACAACTCTGAGGCATGTTTTTCTTTCATATGTTCTGCTTTCATGTCTTTTTATCTGCAGCAGAGCTTTGAATTGTAATGACAAAATAAAGAATAAACACGTACAGGAGACAGGAGGAAAACTCCCAGTGAACTCCCGGTCAGGGCGGTAGACGTTACATAAAGATGTGTCACTCAGTCATGTGTTGTTAGAAAGTGATGTCAGTCCATTCTTAAAGGGAGGAAGTGATCGTTTGAGGTTTCCTGAGCTCACCCTGTGCAGACGGCGTCTGGCGTATGGATCTGAAAACGCTGTTTATCAGGAAGTGAGCTCACAGACGTGGGAAGTTTGCAGCTTCATGAAAAAAACAGGAGTAGTACACAAACTTGGTACAGAGGCTTGAGTTTTTTGAATAACAATTCAAAAGTTCCACAGCTTTCTTCACTCCCAAGTTGTCCATAAAATGTCAGAAAGTTGTTGAAAATTCCCACCAAAGTTTCTTAAAGTCCAAAGTGACTTGTTTGCTTTCAGACGTGCACTGAAGTCCAAATCCTCCAGAGGGACTGTACGAGAGAAAGAACCGGTCCAAGTCATTAGCTCCAAATGTTTTTGCGCTACTTCACCGTCCAGCCCCCAAGTACCATTCACGGAAGCTGTCAGAGTGAGGATACCGCAGGAGAAAGTCAGCGAGTGGGTGTTTTTGTGAAATTTCGAACATGCAATTAACGAAGTTCGAGACCTTTTGGTGAAATGGGCCGAACGATGTGCGGTGGACCAACAAATCGTGTTTCTTATTTTACTTGCTTGTTTCGTCAGATTTTTTAAATTTACTGCCTCATATAACAGAAAAGCATCAAATCTCTGATTAATCGTTATCGTTAATATTCTTTCCAGAGACTAACCAACCAATCGTCTAACTTGCAGATGTGGTCCTGAGATATAATATACTCAGTTTAATATCAAATATAGGAAAGCAGTATAGCCTTTCTAAATATCTGCTGATTTTGCTTTAAAAAATGACAGAACCATCAATTGATTATAAAAAATTCATTATACGAATAATCACGTAAATAATCATCAGTTTAGTTGATAATAAATAATAATAGTTTTTGCAGAACTGTCTATTTGTTGTGCGCAACAACTCCCTGAGAAGAGCAGACTGCTGAGTCTCTTCCTTTCCTCTAAAACTTTAATGAAACAATTCTTGGCCAAAAGGAGGAGCGAGGAACTTTTAATAAAAAACCCTCGGCTAAAACCTTCAGTTCAGTGTAAGAATCAGTCTCAAGTGCAGCCTTAAACGACACAAATGATTTATGGTGATGTCTTCCCAAATTCCCTCCCTCTGCAAACCGACCAATAGCAGAGCTGCAACATTCTGCGTCAGGGCTTCATCACAACATTCATCATGATTTAATACACAGCTTGTCATTGTTGTTCCCCCGAAAGCCTCCTCATCATTTTTCATCGTTAACATGCTCTACGCTTCAATATATCAGAGCCCCTGAAAATGAGCTAATAATCACATGTTTTTAATCCTAAATATGGTAAAGGTGAGATTTTCTTTTCCAACTTTATGTTGTTTTGAGTCCTGGGTCCATTTTGAATGATGGTTTCAGTCGTTTATGAAGCAAAAACTTTTCTATTTATTCTGGTTCCTGCTCGACGAACATCTTGTCTGGCTGCTGAATGGAGGTCTCTGTCTGCGTGATGCAGCCGGTGACGGGCTCCTCTTCATCCCTCCTGAATAGTTTAGGAGCCGAGTTCAGGTCTGAGCACTTTGGAACATTTATGCAGAACATTTATTCTTAATTAGAAGAAGAAATCTACCGTCTGTGTCCAAATCTAAACGTATAAGACCAACATTGAACTTTTACATATATTTTTGCGTTGTTCTTATGACAGATTTTGTCACAGCAAAGATAAGAACTGGAGAAATGAACCAGATGATGGGTAACTGGTATTCAACTGGTTCATGCTAATGAGGCTGCATTTACAATACAGTTTGGACCTGGTCTGGACCAACATTTTTAAATTGAATGTGGTTTCACACAGACTGAAACCCAAAGGGTGGAGTTTCCTCTGATGTGTCACAAAGAACAACCTCAAATCCTGACGTCTGAGAAGCCAGAGTCAGCAAAAGGTTCATTTGTTGATTTAAATAGCTGCAGAATTATCATTTTGTCTTTTGAGGAACTGAGTGATTGTTGCAGCTCCGGCTCAATGAAATTGTGTAAGGCTATGATAACGTTGATTAACAAAAACATAATGACTTAACATGTGTCATTTCCTTGCTGTCACGTGTGTATATGTGAAAACAATCTTTCTCCAGGAGGAAGTGAACATCACAACCCAGAAAAAAAAACTCTGGAAGCGGCAAAGTATTACCTTACTAAACCAGATGCCAAAGTATCATGTATATATATGTTACATAACCAGAAAAATCAAATGTCAAACTGCGCTAATGACTAGGAAGGGCTTTCCAGCTGATTGACTAGGAAGTGAGTGCGTCTCCCTCCAAGGAAACAACAACAGGAAGCAGAGTCAGCTTCTGACAGCGAGGACTTAACGAACTGCTTCAGCTTTCCAGCACATCCACCCTCCTCACTGTTTATGTGCCTGTCTTATTTAATTATGCTTCCATGTCGAGACGTCCACTCAGGCATGCTTTATTGTGTTAGCAGTCTGTGAGGCCATTTCATTATTAGCATGTCTGGCTCACGCTGGACCAGTTTGCGTCATTTGAAAAGGGAGTGTCTTGTTTTCCTTTCAGTCGCGGTGCATTCAGTGTTTTTCTATTTACAGGGAAATTCGGTTGTTCACACGCTGTCTCTGTGCATCAATGTTAATCTGAGCAAACGTCCACAAGCGCCGTTGTTCTAGCTGGAATGATCAGTTAGTTGATGAGCTGTGGAACCATGATTAACTGCTCAGTCCATTCATTGAGTGAGAAATACCAGACTTTCTCTTTTCTGTGTCTCATGTCCCCTTGAGCTTATAAGGGACATTTCTTTACATTTTATCAACTGAACAATTAACAAATCAAATCAATGAGAAGAGTTTGTGCTTCTCGGACTCTCAGATCTCACACCTCTCCCAGGACTGAACCATCCTACACATGATTGTCTAGTCCTACACTAAAAATATAAAATCTAAATGTCATAAAACATCCGCACCAACATTTGAATGGTTCTTCCCAGACGCAGGTTTATCCTTCCACTAAGTCTGGTGGAAATTGGTGTCGTAGTTTTTGTGGCGTCCTGCTGACAAACAAAATAACTAACACAGAAAGAAAGAGATTAGAAAGACTCTTAGAGAGCGGCTGCCTCTGCCAAAGCTAACACCCTTTATCTGGATGTGCTCCAAAATATAATGGCTTCCTCTTTGGGCCTTGTACAAAATTTAATGGAACTCAGTTCAGTAGTTTTTGTGTAATCCTGCTGACCAACAGACTGAACTTCCTTGGCTGAGAACTTTCACATCCAGAAGCCGTATCGTCTGTGATGTGTTGTTGTTATTTAAAGTTGATAGATTAACTTGGAAAATGTTGTGTTGGATGTGAATCTCTGTTTTGGATGGACTGCACAGTCTGGATTTTCTCGTTCTACGTGAAACAACACTCCATGCAGCTGCCTGACATTTTTAATAAGTCTTTAGTTGATGAGTTGAAGTTCATGCTGTTTGACTGACATGTCTTAACACCATGTAACTTAAAGGACTATTTTCTTTCTCCGTGATACGGACACTGACGCACTCCTTCATGCACATATGTCTCCTTTTAAAGCTTCTTTCCAAGTTTACAGGTCTAAAAATACAACTCTACTCCTTCACGCACTTTGACTAAAGATGCATTATTCAGCGCCTCTGCAGAGTAATTAAATCTTAATCAGGGATGGGCTCCTGTCCCTGTGTGTGTGTCTGTCTGTGTTCACGTGTGTTTGTGTGCATTCATGAGTACACACAGTCGACTGGAGCTTCACTGACTCATACGCTGCATGACGATTTTCATTCAGCGTTAGTGGAAACTTACTCGGCTGAAAGGAGCAGAAGTTGGATGAGGTTAAACTACAGTGTTCAGGTGATGTTTGCATTCAGTGATCACTTCAGGTGATGTGGTTGTTTTCCTGCTCTGACTGGGAGGCTTCTGTGGGACTTGCACAACCAGACTGGAGCTCCTTGTTTCTTGCAACATCTAAACCACATGGATATAGTTTCCATCAGTATTGATATTAAGTATGAGTAGTAAGTCATTGTGTCGGGATCTGAAACTGAATATTTGACTCATCACGCTCCATGTGGTCTTTGACGGCCTGTAGAGTCGTAATGTTTTTAAAGAACTGTATTGATTTGTTCCTTTCACAGATTGGTTTTATTTGTAGGATGAAATATTGGGTTCCACTTGGCTCTGACAGCAGCCTCTTCCTTCTGCCTCGTTCTCTGTGTGGATGAAACGGTTTAACCTGACAATGCTTGACACACACACACACACAGACACACACACAAAGCCTCCTGTCGTGTGTCATCCCTGCTTTGTGCTGACAAGGTGTCCATGCTTGCATCTTAAACTAAGTGGAAAATGTGTTGACTCTGCTCGTTTCTTCCGAGGCCCTCGCTCTGCGGAATATTTGCTCTCTGGTGTAATCCCTGGTTGCTCTCGTCCTTACGAGAATGACCCTGAGGTTCAGTGTGGCTGTTACTCATTTGCAGCGCCACACAGACACACACAGACACACATACACGCACGCACACCTCACGCTCCACCACATCCCATCCTCGCTCCAAGGTCTCCTCATCAGCAAGGACACTGTGGGCAGGTTTAAGCTGCAGTCAATCAGGCTTCAGCTGTTTTCCATTCATGACTGTGATTACCTTGTGGATAAAACCTCACTGTGTGATGATGATGATGATGATGACGAGCAACACACTATGCTGAGTACATCTGATTCAGGGTGTTGTTCATGAACTATATGTCCTGGTCTGAGATGTTCTGATTCATCATCCGCATGACGGGTGGAGCTGTTTTGGATTCTTTCCACATTTCTACACAACCGTGTGTCATAAATTGGAAAAAGGACTTGTGTGGGACGCCCAACAGCTCCCCTGGTTTAACTGTACAAACACTCACTTGTACTCAAAGATGAACTGATTAGATTGTGTTGGTTGAAGATCAAGCTCATGCTCTTGGCGACTGCATTAAATCAGGAATGCCTGAAGGAAACTTCTTTGGATGTGATTTTGAATGTGGCATTTGTGGCCTCTTGAAAGAAAATGTGTTTTTGGTCACAGCACTTAAATTCACATGGTAATTATCACAAACTTAACTTGACCCAGAGGGCAAAGGTCATCTTCTCCATGAAATCATAATGTTCTCTTTATTCAATCATCATCATAACATAGAAACAGAGGGAAAGATTGTGACCATGTTACCTGCAACTTGACTGTTTGGTGGAGGCGTACAACCACAAAGCACTAATACTAATGTTTATTATTAGTTTTTATTGTTGTAGTTTTATTCCTAACTCAAAATAACCATTCAGCTTCACATTTCTATAAATGTAGTGTAACAGGCAGCGTGCTTGGCTGCACAGGTGGAGAAGCAGCTCTTTACTGAACGGTGTTTCCCCCCCTCCGCCTCAGGTGTGGGCGCTGGGCGCTTGCCAGACTGGGTGAAGTGACAGCTGAGAGGGAAACCTGCTGAGAGAGAAACACGGCCGGGGACTGCTGAGGAGGACCTCGGTGCAGGTGAGCGCCGGCGAGAGGAAGGAAGGAAGCACTGAAACTTATGTTCCAGATTTTTTACCATACTTCACATTTATTATCTCCCCTGAGTGATCACAAAAGAAAGGACTGTTTGCTAAAGAAATAAGTGTCAAAGAGCTAGATGGAATGTTTCTACTAACAAATTGTACATGTAAGTGAGTGTAGTACAAACGTATGAATGAGGAGATGGGACTCAGGCCTTTGGAGACGTTGGTATTGAGGACGCTCTCTCTTCCTGCCTCCAGGTTCACACGGCTGTCGTCAGGGTGGAGCTTCCTGACCCATGGAGAATTACTTCCAGGCCGAGGCCTTCAACCTGGACAAGGTCCTGGACGAGTTTGAGCAGAACGAAGGTGAGCGGCTGCGTGAGCTTGAGTGAGTGCGGAGACGAGACGGGGACAGACGGTGAGTCACTGTGCTGGAACAAAGACGTAGGGTCAGAGCAGCTGCGGTTAGGATGTCATTACGTAACCCGTGAGTAAGTCACTGAGTCGTCAGAAACAAACAATCAGCCAGTAACATTTACAGGTTGTAATTGAGGGTTTGCAGAGAGGGAATAGCACTAATTGGATTTTCCATTTCCCCTGGGGTTTTATTAAACTGTGTAATTGGTCCGAGGCAGAAACGTTTTTTACAGTTATTTTTCACAATAGGTAAAGAAACTGTTCTAGAGCCGTTTTGGAACTGAGCGTCCACTGAGTTTATTTCTAGTAAATGTCCAAGTAAACACTGCATCACAGAGCTGTGTATCTGCACACTCCCATCTCTCCAGGATGAGTGATCAGATTATTAGAAAGACTGGTCTCTGTTAGGGTTTATCAAAAATGACCCCACACACACACACACACACACACACACACACACACACACACACACACACACACACACTCACACTCACACTCACACTCACACTCTGGCTGTATTGTGACAGCGCTGGGAGCTCAGTTTGTATTTTGGCTCAGTGATCATCTGTGGGTCCACTGCTGGAGCTCCAGCTTGGCAGATTAACGTTGTGTGTGTGTGTGTGTGTGTGTCTGAACTGGGTACAGCACATAATGAACCAGCTTAGCATGAATTCCAGTGGAGGGAGGAGAGCTCTGTACAGTAGCTGACACGGCTCTGTGAGAAAGTTGGTTTGAATAAATATCATCTAAGAATTTCCATTTGTACTACAGAGCTGTGATGTGTCATCTTGACTGATGGCTCCCAGTGGGGACAGAGCCACTTGGCCCACTTCTTCTCACCCAGTCCATCCACACAGTAATGACTCACTCCATGCCAACCTCATTTCTCAATTTGTCCCCTGGTTTGTTCAGCCATTTTTAGCTCCTTCGATCATCTGGGAGTGTGTATCTTGGTATCAGTTCTCGGTGCCAGTTCATTTGAGACTTCCTGTCTTGCTGTTTAGGAGCCCGATCCGTTTACTGGGAGACACGTTCTCCTGTTTTCTGTCTCCTCTGTGATGTGATACCTTCACGCTGTCCAGAAAATAAGCGTCATGACAAAGATCAAATTCATGCAGTAGACCTGCCGTTAGAAGTGGAGTTGAACAATTGGTGCAATACCTGCAGCGCTAACCAGATCTAATTCTTTGTCTTCCTCTCTTTCTTCTGCTTCCTCCAGATGAACCTGACACACCTATTCTCTCCGATGCCAAGTGGACCCAGATCCTGGCCCCGCCGGCCCACCTGCTCTCTCTGAACCCCGCTCTGGCCCACGCAGACCTCAGCCCCCGGGAGAGTCCGCTGCCCTTCAAGAGTCTCCCCGACTCCTCCTCCAGCACCTCCCCGGGGGCAGACCCTAAGAGACACCCTGGTCCTGAACTTCCATCCTGGGGAGAGGAGAGGCCGGCAGACGTCCACAGCCCGCCGCTCCCCGAGCCCAACATCGGCAAACTGGTGGGAACCGACGACCTCTCGCCGCCCCCTGTGACGGCAAGTGGTGCAGTGGAGAATGGGTGCGCTGCGAGCCCACCACATGATGGGCTTAGCGAGGAGCTAAGTTCTCCTCCGGACTACGAGCCTGGTGCTTGTGACCAGGCGGTTACACCTCATCAGGAGGAGAGAGCTGCCTCAGCTGGAGGGGGAAGCTCCAGCGTCAGTCACACTCACTTTACCTTCGAGCTCGGACAAGGACAGGAAGAAGCTACGTCTGAGATAATTCATCCAGATGTGGAAGCAACCACACAAATAAGGGAAGGTGTCACAAAGGAGGCCAGTGCAGCTGTGTTACAGGACGATAGTCAAGAGAGACAAACTGCTAACTCAAACCAGGAACAGAGAGAACGTCTCCTGAATGGGGAGAGAGATGTTCAGTCTGGCTTCGAGGCAGAGCTGAATGGTGCATGTTCTCCTCACTGGGCTGAAGATGAGAGGTGTGCTCCTGAGGGACAGATCGACCAGCTCCTCAGAATAACAAGCCTTCCCAATGGTTCTGAGCAGGAGAGGAGTAATCACTCTAAGCTGACAGACGAGGAGGAGGAGGAGGAGGAGGTGGAGGAGGGTTTTTCTCCCTCTCCTGTCCCCTCTAAAGAGGACTCTGTGACTGAGGAGAAAGAAATGGAGGAGAGCAAGCAGGAGAGCGGCGATGGAGGAGCGCTGGGATCTGGTAGCGTCCAACCAAAACTCAACAATCGGCTGCAGCCGGTCAGTGTTCCCTACGGAGGGGCACGGCCTAAGCAGCCGGTCACCCTCAAACTCCAGATTCCTCAGCCGCTGTCCAGCCAGGTCCAAAACCAGCTCCTCAGCAAGAACAAGAACCAGGAGAACCAGTGTCGTAGGAGCACGCCATCTGAAACAACCCTCAGTGTGACGGATCAGCCCGCCGCCGGGGTGAACGGAGAGGCTGTCGTCCACTCTCCTTCCCTGAGGCCTTCAGAGAGCCCAGACAATGACCTCCAGGCAGGGCAGCAGGGCGCCCTGTGCAAGAAACCTGCCAGCTCCCTGGGTGAGGTCGCCCCTGTGTGGGTGCCCGACTCCCAGGCTCCCGTCTGCATGAAATGTGACATCAAGTTCACCTTCACCAAGAGGAGGCACCACTGCAGAGCCTGTGGCAAGGTGAGAGGAAAGAGCTAGAGCGGCTGTAAAGGGGAAATACACAGTAAAAAACACTTTAACACACTTTAAAACCAGGATTCTACCAGATCACCTGGAATATCTGTGTGTGATAAATAACCAAACACAAGCAATGCGCTGTTTCTTTATCAAAAATGAGTTAAATGTTTTAATTTGTAAAGAACATTTCAGAAAGGAAATCCAATGAGAGAGGTGAAGAAATACATTAGGATGATAATTTACACATCGCAATTAAGTGGTGTTTAAAATCTACTGTTACATAAACAGTAACGGTTTGTGTTTTAGGGGAGTGGCCCTTCAGAATAAAATAAACCCCATGTTGTCGCAAAGTCATCTGGGGAGAGATGCATCAGAAAAAAGCCCGGGTTGCACTTTCTGTACACCATCCTGTACAGATTGATATACCAGAAGATTTATTATATTTAGAGTAAGATGCATGAGTCCAAAAAAAAGGGGACTGAAGAATCTATTCTCCCGATTGCTCACGACACCTTTGCGTCTCTGGTGGAGCCGGGCGATGCCAACTAATGTCACCCTGTCAGCAGAAGTTCAGGAAAATCAAGAACTTACGTTTCAACACTGCAGCAGAAAACAACGCTCCCAGTGTCGTACAGTGGGAAACTATTGCAGTTGTGTTTGTGTTGGTTGATGCAGTTGATTTCCCTTTTACATTCCTGCACAATACACAGTGTTTTTGATTTAAAGATTTAGCTGATACCTTCATACCTGGTTGCTCTTTTGCACGTGCAATTTGAGCGTTGCAGTTTTCTGGATTCTGATTGGTGCAGTCAGACAAAATACACTAATCTATATAACCTAAACCGAGAGGAGAGAAACACAGGTGACACGCTGCAGACTTTACACAAGAATAGTTCGATTTCAATAAGGAAGCTTGGTTTGGTTCCCTCGAGTAATGAGGGAATTAAAAAGCAATGCTTTCATAGATGAGTTCCTTCCTTTGCAGATGCACTCAGTGGGTGTGCAGGTACATTTCTGGCATCGCGGCCACCCACATATGCAGGGGGGGGGGGGGTTTAAAGTGAGGATGTGGTCGCTGACACTGCACTGGAAAATTGCCGGTCTGCTACTTAATTTCCCAGGGTGGTAAACAAACAACACTCTGTGGGAGGAGCTGGCACTGCAGTAACACTGACACAAGCACTGGGGCCACAAAAACACAATAGACACAGCGGGATCCTCAGTGCATCCAGCCGCAGACTGGTAACACCACAAACCAGCTTATGACGGACTGGGAAGCTCTGAAATGGAAATTATGCTCAGTCCAGATAATTACTAAATACACGTTAGTGAATAACGTGTAATGAGGTTCTCATCCAGGGAAAGTGAAGTAAACAGCAACAGCTCAGTGAAGCACTGGCTAAGTAGAGGAAGTCAAAAACCAATAGACTGAAACTTTTGCTGCACATTTGATCAGAACTTCTTTTCAATTCTTTTTTTTTTTTTTAATCTTGAGAGTGTGTCACAAATGATTTTATCCTGTGTGTGTCTGTGTTTGTGTTATCTTTAAGGTGTTCTGTGCCACGTGCTGCAGTCTGAAGTGCAGGCTCGTGTACATGGACAGGAAGGAGGCTCGCGTCTGTATCACCTGTCACTCTGCTCTGACGACTGGTGAGTGCAACTAGAGAGTTGGTGTCTTACAGCTTAGAGACCTCGTTCATGTTGTAAACCCTTTGTGTACATGTATGTTAACACAACTGAGGATGTGGCTCCTTTTTAAAAAGGGTTTAATCGTTGAACATTTGAAAAAGCAAATTCAAATAACCTTCAGGACAGTGTTCCAATGGGTACCACGAAAAATACCTCTGTTGTTGACGGACTCAGTTGTTGCAGTGTTATAATTTTAGCTATTCCATACATTCAAAATTGTTGAGTGTGGTCATGTCGCGCATGAAAGATTCCGTTATTTTATAAAAAATAAAACAGTATATAAAAGTACTATTAGTAAAGGCCAAAGACAGTAAAAAGCATGTCAAAATGTATGTTTTGTTTGAGAAATACTTTCACTATAAATAAATGTCAATATACAGATTTTTAAACGCAGATTCAACACAAGCACAACTTTCTCAGACGCCCAGCACTTGTTTATTAGAAGTAGACTCTACACATTGGTTACACTCACACACACATAGGCAGCTCCAGGCTTAGTCATGACATGTTCTGTCTGCCAGCTCAATCATGGGAGACCCCGACCACTGGAAACAACCAGAGTCCGAACCCCAACAACCCGGCGGAGTACTGCTCCACCATCCCCCCTCTGCAGCAGGCTCAGGCCTCGGGGGTCCTCAGCTCCCCTCCTCCCACCGTCATGGTGCCTGTGGGAGTCCTGAAACAGTCTGGCAACGAGGGTACGACCTTTACCAGGCTTAAAAATACTCGAAGCACTTTCACCCTACACTTTGACAGCTTGTGCCCACTTCTTTTTAAAGTTTATTTTGTCCTGAGAACAGTTTGCAGTTTTCATTTTCAGGTGAGACTGTGGAGTTTCACTGTGAAATGTAAATGTGTGTCCACGTGTAGGGACCCTCACACGGGAGCAGAGGAGGGTGTGGTTCGCCGACGGGCTCCTGCCCAATGGAGACGCAGCCGAGTCCCCCAACCCTGCGACCTCCAGCCCGGCCCCCTCCCACTCGCTAGCCATCTCCTCTGGCTCAAGCAAATCCTCCACTTCTGATTCCTCAGAGGTAGGCACGACAAATATTCACCCTCAGCTAATGCTATTAGTGTAGCGTGTGTGGTCATATTAGCCGGAGGAAGCCACAAAGAACTCTTTCTGTGGGACTCTTGGTGGTTTTCCGGCTGGGTCATGGATTTTAGTAAGGAACATTCCTGGTTTGCATAATCAGAATTAGAAATCCCTACCGGCCGAAAAGCTGGGATGTACTGGTCTCCATTCACTTAAAGCCGAACTCAAAACCAGCGTGTAACAGGACAACAAGTTGTGGTCGGTTGTTTCTGTGGTTGTGGCCCCACACTCACCGGACCTGAATGCAAACTGCCAGGATGATTCATGGGCTGTTGAACAGAGAGATTGTTGCAGCTTCTTAACGGCTGTGACTGAGATTTCCAGCTGATGCTATGGAGACGCAACTTGAGTCTGAAATCCGACTTTCACCACGTGACACCGTGAAGGTCATACTGACACCATCTACATAATATATGGATTTGAATTTACTGACAAAGGTTTTCATTACCGTAACGTGACTACTGCAGCTTAACAGTGGGAGTAGAAAAGGGATGAGCCGATTTACAGGAGCACTCGCTGTTCTTTTTCCAGCTGTTTTCAAGGTTTAACACCTTTTTACTTCAATGTAAATGTGACAGAACATTCAGCCCAGGGTGAAAGTGTTCATTTCACATGTCAAAATCAATTTGTGAGGTCAACTCATCGGCTGAGAACAGCTGTATGATGCCTTCAGGGACTGTATGATGCCTGGAGGATCACAATCTGTCTGTGTAAAGTTTGAAAGCAGTTTACAAGACGTCAAGGGTCTTACTGAAGAAATCTTAATCTAAAACCCTGGATTCTGTCCCTGTGCTATTGCTTCTCACTGTGTGTTTTCAAATCTACGGTACGTCTAACCCTGCACCCTCCGTCCTCAGGCGGCCCACACCCCCGTCGCCCTGGTGGGCAGTCCCGTGGGCAGCTCCGTCAGTCTGATTCCGGAGGACGGGCTCCCTCCCATCCTCATCTCCACCGGAGTCAAAGGAGGTACGGGAGGCCACATCACAGGTGCTTGCCCTCATCCTCACCATTCTGCTGCCACGTCACTGCTGCTTCCGTTGTGCTGATCGAGCTCGTTTCTCATGTGCTTTACGCCACCGCTCATTTTTGCGGCCGCTCATTGCCAACAAGAGAAGGGGGGGGGGGGGGGGGGTTGTTGTGATGGTGTTTTGTGTGTGTGTGGGGGGGGGGGGGCGGTCTCTCGCTGTTGTTAACTCAGTAATCTTCCTCTCCTACCTCACATTTAACTGCTTCTCCATTTCACCTCTTCCATTCTCTCTCATCCTCCATTCCTCCTGTGCGTTTATCTAACTGAACCTCCACTCCTCCCTCCCTCCCTCCCTCCCTCCCTCCCTCCCTCCCGCCCTCCACCCATCTATTCTTCTTCTCTAACCCCACCTTAACCCACCTGCAGACTATGCAGTGGAGGAGAGGCCGGCGGAGATCGTCCTCATGCAGCAGCTGGAGGAGGGAGGCCCAGACCCCCTGGTCTTCGTGCTCAATGCCAACCTGCTCGCCATGGTCAAGCTGGTAAACTGTGAGTTACCCACTACACAAAATATTTCATTCTGAGATTAATTGTTAAGCGATATTAGGGTTTTTCTAGATATGAAAACAGCATCGATGCAGAAATCCAATCGTCAACCATGAAAATCCCTTCAAAGCTTTTCCCTCTCAACCCACAGACGTGAACAGGAAGTGTTGGTATGTGACGACTAAAGGCATGCACGCCGTGGGCCAGGCGGAGGTGGTCGTTCTGCTCCAGTGTCTCCCTGATGAGAAGACCATCCCTAAAGACGTCTTCACCCACTTCGTGCACCTCTACCAGGAGGCCCTCAGTGGTAAGAACACACCCAGCAGACAGCAGCTCATTGGTAGGTGTGTCTCAGGGTCCACGGGTGAGTCTGCCTGTCTCAGCCGGCTGATTATAAATGAGCATAATGTTCCAGCTCTCCGGTTTTTCATTCCATGGAGACAACAGGTGCACCCAGTTGTCCTCTGTTTAGAAACCAGGTTACCGTCCGCCGCTGCTGAAGTGAAAAATGACCCAAACATTAGCCTCCTGCTGTCAGGTCGACTCCCTCCTCGCCGCTTGCCTTGCGTTTTTGACTCCTTATGCCGCAGAGCAAAAAAGGCTAATATCGGGTGACGTTGACGGCTCGCTCCCCTCGGGCAGTTTCCCCTTTCATGTCTGAGGCCGGTGGAGAGGAGCCATATTGTGCGTGTCACTCCTTGTTATGTCTCCATCAGTCAGGACTGGAGAAGAAGTGCTGGCTTTAGCAAATCCCAGCGCCGAGCTTCTGTCTCGCCAGTAGGGTTATTGTGTTTCCTGCCGTCTGAAGCCACTGATCCCTCCCGTAGATCATCAGTAACACGAGCCCTTTGTGGGTAATATGAGGTGACAGGGCGAACAGGTACTCACGGTTTTAATTCAGACTGAGCAAAGCGCTTTATTCTAATATTTGAATCTGATCTACTTCATCTCATGCACATCTGTTTTTACTTTGTGCCCCAAACACCTATTACATTACTCTTCTGTTTCGGCCCACCTTCTCCTTGCCACCCTGCTGAGCCTTCCCTCTCCTATTACAACCAACCCCTCCTCCTCCTCTTCCTCATATCTCCAGTATCACTGACCTCTCTCTCTCCTCCTCTTCTTCCTGGTCTCCTTAAGGCAACGTGCTGAGCCACCTGAGTCACTCCTTCTTCACGCAGAGCTTCCTGGGCAGTAAGGAGCATGGCGGCTTCCTCTACATCAGCCCGTCCTTCCAGTCACTGCAGGACCTCCTGCTACCGAACCCGCCTTACCTCTTCGGCATCCTGATCCAGAAGTGGGAGACGCCCTGGGCCAAGGTCTTCCCCATCCGCCTCATGCTGCGGCTGGGTGCAGAGTACCGCTGTGAGTCGGGGGTTCACACTATAAACACCAGTAACAGTTGATGATTTAACTGAACGTTATTCTAAAGCATTGACTACCCACAATCAAGGTCAATGTCCATTAGAAAGCTCTTCTTCCTGCAAAGGTTCCCAGTTCCAGGAGAAAGTTCCTGAGGTTGAAATGCGGCTAAAACCAATAAAACATCACAAGTTAAATTGGGTGAAAGGCAGAGCAGGCAGAGTCTTGATCCTTCAATGGTTTGATTTAGTTTTTTCTTATGGTAGAATATTAGGCTCCAGATTGATCTACAGAGCTTACCTTGTCAGTCGACCTCCAGCTAGCACATTTTCTCACAGCTTCCCACATGGCCCAGGAAATCTTGTGTGCTTGCTTCAGTGTTTTTTTATCAGAGAGCTTCCTCTCCACCAAATCCCTGTCTCTCACCACCAGAGCTGCCAGAGCCGAGCACCGCCCGGCTCCGTTAAGCCTCTCGCCGGCTTCCAGCGAGCACGGATAGAATAAATTAACAAAGCCAGATACAGCTGAAGCTCTTACACACAAAATATTAGCATGGACATGAAATTAACCCACAACACAAGCAGCGCAGCTCTCCAGGCTCAGTGACCAGCAGAAGGTTGTGGGGACACAAATCCTCTGTGATGTGTGGTTTCAGGCTGAGTTCGGTCTTCATTGCTAATCAGAGTTTGTGACGAGATCTTAGATCCAGCTGTTTGCTGAGATAAGGCTAAAAATAGTCGTCTAAGGAGCTTTGGTCCCCGGAGAAAAAACATCCAGACTTATTTTTTCCCCTTGTAGATTAGGAGTGTTCCTCCTGTATGCAGGCACGGAGCATTGTGTTTGATGTTAGTCTGTGGGGTCTCAAGATCAGTTCATTTGCATTTACGAATGTCGACGAGGGGAAAACACACAAAACAACAGTTGTGCTGTTACTGACAATATAAAAATATCCTAGAAACATCTCACATACAGAAGAAAAAGGACAGAAATCCAAAAAGTCAATAAAACAATTTCATCAAAACCAATGAGGGATATTGTAACGACACTAAGAAGTGGAAAAATAAGTCAAAACATAATTTCCTGTGCCCACTTTTCTGCTACTTATTATAATCGTGGCTGAAGCCAAAAAAACACTCATTGTTTCCAGATCAGCTTCGTTCTGCTCCAGTTTTTGATCCATTTCCAGAAGAGAAAGGAACAATAATAAAAATTGGCCCTGACATAAACAAATATAATCACAGGGAACAATAACATCACGTCTCTGTTCTACGTTTATCCATAACTGAACGATTTGTCTTTCCAGTTTATCCGTGTCCGCTGTTCAGTGTCCGCTACAGGAAACCCCTCTTCGGAGAAACCGGTCACACGATCATGAACCTGCTCGCAGTAAGTCCTCTGTCTTCTTCTGACCTCTGACCTCTGACCTCTTCAAGGTTAAAGAGCTCTGATGTACGATGTTTACAAATCACCTGCAGTACAGTTTTCAGCATGTAAGCAAATCGTATGTTGTAAATGGATTTTTTTTCACGTAAAGAAGAGCAAAATTAATCACCCAGTTAAAAACCCAGTGTCCTTATTGGATTCATTTCACTCATCTATTCTTTTCTTCTTTCTCTGTTTAGGACTTCCGTAACTACCAGTACACGCTGCCGGTGGTGAAGGGGCTGGTCGTGGACATGGAGGTGAGGAAGACGAGCATCAAGATCCCCAGCAACCGCTACAACGAGGTGAGCGTCCAGCATCTGGTTTCAATATGATCACACTCACGCCTGTAGTTTGGTTCAGTTCATTCAGACTGAGGTTTTATAAAGTTGCCTTTTAGCTCTTCTGGACGGTTCCATTATATTATTTCAAAGAAATCAAAAACTGTAAACCGGAAGCATCACAACTGACAGACAGTTGTGATTCCTGGGAATGAATGAAATCTGCTTCTGGATCTCATCTCTTTTTTTCATATTGTTTTTGAACGAGTAGAAACAGGACAACATGTTTTTGGGAGGAGTTGAATTCAACATGGAAGCGAACCCAAGATTACTTTTACAAACTCGCTGTCCAGTCGTTTGTTGCACCAGTAAAAAGAAAGAGTTTCCCTGAACGTTTAAAATCTTCAATTCAAACATCGAAGCCCTCTAGACATCTAGAGAAACCAGAGCTGTTTTACATGTCACACATTTTATTACCAGCATGACACATTTTCACTACACAATAAAACCCTTCACCAGACTTATCACAACAGTGGAGGAGGGACAGCTCTCTGTAGCCGAACGCGTGGCTGCCAAGTGGTTGTGATGCTGCCGCCTCAAGGGTGTGAATGAAATGTCCAACACAAGTGACACACTTACACACACACACACACACACACACCATGCAAAATTTGGCAGAGAGGAGGAGGAGGAGGAGGAGGAGCCGTGTGTGGAGCTCGTGCTGCCAGTCGTAGTGTTTGGCTGCTCCAGCAGTAGCAGATGGGAGCCCAGTGAAGGAGCGACCGTTTCCAAACAGCTTGCAGACGAAGCTTCAGCGCAGCGAGTGGTTAAAGCTCCAGATCTTCAGTTTCATGGGGGGGGGGGGGGGGATCTTTCAACTCTTGATATCCGCCCGTGTCAGTGTCTCTCTCCGCAGTCTGTCATCTCAACGCCATCGCTTTTAACTTTGCCTCGAGAGCCGCCGCAATGAGGCTTAACCAGGCAGCCGCCCCTAAGTCCACTTTCCACTGCACACACACACACACACACACACACACACACACACACACACACACACACACACAGGGCAGATTAATTACACACGGATATGATCTGTCCTCGCAGCTGATGAAGGCCATGAACAAGTCCAACGAGCACGTGCTGGCCATGGGGGCGTGTTTCAACGACCGAGCCGACTCCCACCTGGTCTGCGTCCAGAACGACGACGGCAACTACCAGACGCAGGCGATCAGCATCCACCACCAGCCACGCAAAGGTGCTGCAGACACACACACTCCTCACACTCAAGACTTCCTCTGCTCTCCGTCTGGTTTCTACTTCCAGATACTTCCTCTGTTTCCCTGCTGACAGACTCAGGGTCATTAGTTGGACCTGTGCAGGTGAAGTGAAGTTGACTCCTCTGTCTGTCTGTGTGTTTTTCCAGTGACCGGCGCCTGCTTCTTTGTGTTCAGTGGGGCGTTGAAAGCCTCGTCGGGCTTCTTGGCAAAGACCAGCATTGTGGAAGGTGAGACCAGTGACAACAAACGACAGGTTGAAATGTTTGCAGAGCAGATTTGTATGAAACAGTCACACAAAGGTCACACAAAGGTCACAGGAACCACAAAGACCTATGACCCTGTCAGCACAAATAAATGATGCTGATGGAACTCGTCTTTTGCTTCCACCCGAAGATGGTGTGATGATCCAGATCACAGCCGAGACCATGGACACTCTCCGGCAAGCCCTGAGGGACATGAAGGACTTCACCATCACGTGCGGTAAAGCCGACCAGGAGGAAAACCAGGAGCTCGTGCACGTCCAGTGGACGGAGGACGACCACAACTTCAACAAGGGGTGAGGATGGAAGGAAGGAGATTCTTTTAGGTCCCAGACAACTGAAGCTAAACCACCTCATTCACTACTTTGATATAAAAACTCATTATGCACACGAGAGCTATCGATTCCCGTCATGCACCTGATCATTCAGAGCGAGCTCCAGGATTGAGAAATTGGTGAAAATGTTAAATAATTTTCTCTCATAATGTTTAAATGAAAAAAGAATCCTGGATCCTCCCCTTTGTTCAGGTCTGTGACAAAGTTACATTGATTCTGTCTCATCCACCAAGTTTCCAGTAAATCAGTTCAGAAGTTTTTGTGTAACCCTGCTGACAAACAAATACATGTGTGTCTTGCTCAAGGGCTCGAGGGTGCTGTCTTCTCACCTACAATTGAATGCAAATGTTAAATCTAGTCTTGCTGTGTGTGTTTGAAATTCCAGTGTGATCAGTCCGATTGATGGAAAGTCGATGGAGTCCATCACCAGCGTCAAGATCTTCCACGGCTCCGAGTTCAAGGCCAATGGCAAAGTCATCCGCTGGACCGAGGTACGAGTCCGAGGGGTCGAGACCCTCAAGCTCTCCCTGCTTCAGAGGATCCAGTGGAGAGGAGCTGCACAGGTCTGATTCACCGTCCTGTTTGTCTGTGATTCCCTCAGGTCTTCTTCCTCCAGAGTGAAGACCAACCCAACGGTCTGAGCGACCCCGCCGACCACAGCCGCCTGACGGAGAACGTGGCGAGGGCGTTCTGCGTGGCGCTGTGTCCGCACCTGAAGCTGCTGAAGGAGGACGGCATGGCCAAACTGGGCCTGAGGGTCACACTGGACTCGGATCAGGTACGAGGACGGACCCGTCACTCACACGGTTCAGTTTGTCTTCGAGTGTCTGTCTCACACCTGTCCTCCTCTCAGGTGGGCTACCTGGCAGGAAGTAACGGGCAGCCCCTCCTGCCTCAGTACCTGAGCGACCTGGACAGCGCCCTGATCCCCGTCATCCACGGCGGGGCGTGCCAGCTGAGCGAGGGCCCCGTGGTCATGGAGCTGGTCTTCTACATCCTGGAGATCATCTCCTAGAAGACACAGACGTCTCCTCCACCTCTTTTTCCTTTTCTTTTTTTTTAACCTTCCGACGCGTCTCACAGCCTCCGTCCCTCCGTCACCTCCCTTCAACTGTTTGCACTTAAAACGAGCCTGAAAACTGTGCCGTGCCAGGTGGGGTAGCATTCCTCAAGTCAAACCTATGCATCCCGCCGCCGCCCCCCCCCCGCTGTGCTCCGGAGGTCACCTGGGGCCCGAGGCAGCTCCGTCACACCGGGTCCGTCCGGATGCCCACACTGTGCAGGACGAGTGAAGTGCCTGATGATGTGACCAGTACTTACTTCCACATGTTAAGACAAATCAGTCTGATGGACCAGGCAGGTTTGATGACCACAGAGACGGTGAAGAGGAGAGTAGAACTATTAATAAAGACGCTACATCCGGAGAGAGAGGCGGAGAAATCACTTGATTCTGTTTCTGTTGGATGAAGTTGGATATTTATATCCATCAAGAAGTTCAGGCCGTTTGACGTGAGGTGATGAGAATCTGGGGATGTGCAGCAATAACATGTAAAGTTTGGAGAATCGTGTGTCGACTGTTGTCGGTCTTAACAGCACAAAGTACGAACAACAGCTGGACTGATGTGGTTGAATCAGTTTCCTGCAAAGTGAGACGAGAGGAAGTAAAGTTAATAAAGTGTAAAAGTCCAGCTGGTCCTCAGAGGGACAGAAGAACCGAGAGGGAACCCTGGACCTTCAGCTGCATTCACACAAACTCTGTTAACTCTGCATCTTCCCTCCGGGTTGTGTTCACGTTTGTTTGTTTGTGCGTTAAAGCGTCACAGTCGTGAAACAACCGGAAAACAAGTTGGTTCTCTGATTGGCTGGTTTGTTCTCGCTGACGTCGCTCTATCTCTTTGACTCGAAGACTCTGGTTGGAAAGTTAATTAAATTCTTTTGCTCTTTTTTTTTTGAACTTGCAGAGTAGTATTAGTACAGCAGAGTATTTATGACGAGCTAGAGCTGATTTGCCCTCACTTATGATGAATCGGTATTAGGAGAGTGGGGTGTGGGGTTACTCTGTGTGTGTGTGTGTGTGTGTGTGTGTGTTTTCCGGACATGAGACTTGTGTGTCTGTGTGTGTGTGTGGACGGACCCCCTGTCTGACTCCAGCATGGCGTCACTGTGGCAGCCTGAAGGCTCCTGAACAGGCGTCTGTAGCACGGATGCTCTTACGAGAGGAGTTGGGACTTACTTCTCTCTGGTCGCGTCACCAAGGAACCTACAAGTCCCCGGCTGAGCAGGGAGAAGTCGTGTCTGAGTGGTGGAGCACATTACTTCTTCTTTTATATTTGATTTGTTTTAGCCCCGTGGTTCTCAGTGCCTGCAGCAGCGATTCATCAACGAGGGGGAGAAAGGAAAAAACATCCCGGCTTCACCTCTTAAGCTTTACTCATCAATCACCAGATGCTTTACTTCATGGACAAACGTGTCGACTGCTTGTACATATTTTTTTGTAGGCAGAACAATCTCCCGTCCCTCACGACACCCGCAGCCTCCAGACATCCCACCGAAGGACAAGTATTACTGAAGTGACCGTGACTCACTCGTCTGCTGGGAAACCAGATTTCAGCCCCGTTGTCCGAAAGCAGGGGGCTCATGAAAAGGTTCCAACGCTTTATCCAGAAACTCAACGTGTACATAAATGTGGGGAAAAGACTTTTTAATCTCATCACAAATCCTCAGCGCTCGGTGTTCGTCCGGATACAAAACCCCCTCAAGTTGTTTTAATCATACGAAGAGAATAACTGTCGAAGATGTAAAGATGTATAAATATATAAAAAGTGTATTAAACTTGCAGAAGCAGTGCACTGGATTCTAAGCCATCTACAGGAGAGTGGAGGCAGGCGTCAGGGTCACTGCCACTGTGTTCTGGAACAGCTTCTCCAGCAGAAGAGGAAGTGTTGGTGTTTGAAGATCTGGGGGGTTCCTGCAAGATCGACTTCAAGCTGAATGTATCTCATCTCATATTTACTGCAGAAAAAACTCCTCATCCTTCCAAAAAAATCCATGAAATCAGCAGCATCCTGCTCCCCGGACTCTTCACGGTTTAAAAAGTTCGCAGACCTGCGTTAGGAACCGATCGGTGACGGCTCATCTTCGAGGCCTCGGCCGTTTGGAGGTCGAGCTGCGGCTCCTCCCTCCGCCACATGGACCTGGAACAACAATCTAAAGAATGTATTCCTCCTGTTTCTGTTCAAATCGGCAAATTGTGTGTTTTTGTTTTTTTCTTTCCTATTTCATTTCTCGCTAGACTAATCACCAAAAACCTCCTGAACAGTCGTCCACCTGCATCACGTCATTGCAGCAGCCTCCATTCAGTCGGGCTAATGTCAAAACCAGAAGAGGCTACGCAAAAAAAACCACACGTACTGTTGTTTCAGTACGAGAGGTTTTTACTATCGGAGAAAATCTATCTCGTGGTCACAAGAGAGAATCAGACAATCACAAGAAAACCTGCAGAGGAGCCGACACGTAGAGCGGAAGTTAGACCTGCGTTTGTTTATTACTCCAGCCGAAGTATTTCACACGCCCACTGTAGCAAAGTTAACGTTAGTGGAAGCGGATTAAAAACTGCTCAGAGGTCAAAGGTCACCAGTTCTTGGTTAATTCACTGTGATTATACCAGAGCTGTGAATCTGCATCTTCATCACAGGACGTTTTTATCGATTAGCGCAAATGAGGAGACGTACGGTTTTGTTTTTTCAGGCTTCTCCCTGATTTTGGATTGTTAATCTTTAGTTTCTTTGCGTTATCCGACGTGTGCAATATGTCCTTGATCCAAAAAAAGGTGCAATTTGTTTTAAAAAGTAGCATTTCTTATTTTACTGTCGTATTCAGTTGTTACGATCCAAAACTAAACACTGCATGCAAACAGAAACACAGTGGAGAGTCAATCAAGTGTTTGTGGACGAAACGTGAAGAAAACAATCCACTTCGTCACTGACTGGGTTTTTTGTTTCTTTTTTTTTTTTTAATTAACATTGGTCGAAATGTTTGAAGCCAAAAACCATGTACATGTTTTTTCTTTACACTACAAATGTCAAAAAAAGTGGTCTTCATTAAAAAAACTGTAGTATATGTACAATAAAAAACTTATAGAAAACATAAATGAGTGATATCTGTTCAGGCTCTGTGTTTTCTTTACTTAATCAGGTTATTTGGGTCAAAGACGGCAACAAATATAAAATTCCTTTTTAAGCAGGACAGAAAATTCAGTCAACAATTCAAATGAATTCATTTTATTTATTTCCATTTTATCGATCTGCTCTGAACATCACATCTCTGATCATTGGAACAAATAAAACCACAGAAAAATAAAAGGATCGGTAACAGTGTTTTAATTATTTAGAACAAAGTGTCAAGTAGACTTCGTGTCAGTTACACAGATTTATGAAGTTTTTCTAGAAAGTGCAGGAAATGACAGCGAGAAACAGAAATGTTGTGACCAGATGGTAACGGTTGATAACCGGAAGATGTTGCCGACGTTGAGGTAAAACTGTTGGGAACTGAATTCAAGTGGTCGACTCAGGAACTCTTTTTCTTTTTGGCCTCTTTCGTCAGCTTTTTCATATTAACGGTGATATTCAAGCTTTAAAAGGGTCAGTTCACTCAAATTAAAGAAATACATTCTCACGGTATTAATTGGGACTCTTGTTTCCGGGTCACCTGACTAGTTCACGTGCAGTGTTCGCCCTCTATTCGCTCATCACCTGCTGCTGAGGGAAATGTTTGACTCTTCAGCTGCTTAAGGCTTCAACCTGTTCACCTGCTCGTCTCCGGTTTCTGCTCAGAAAGTGGAGGAACCAAAACAATGAGCTGAAGGACGCTAAAACTCACAAAGAGCTTCGGGTGTCTTTAACTTTTTCAATCCAGTTTCAAGTTGATCAGATTTCTAGATTCAGTGAAATCTGCAGGAAACAAATCCATTCATAGAAAGTTCTTCCTTCAATTGTTTATCCAATGCCATCAGGCTTATTTGATGTATTTTACATTTTAGTGACATGATGGGACGAAGCTAAATTCTTGAGTATCGAGTTTATCTTTTGTAACAGATCTCAGGGAAATAAAAGTATATTTCTTCACAAACGACTTGCGAACTTTACATGATTCACATTGAATAAAATGCCAGTTATTACCTCACTCTTCATAATCTGGGTGAACGGGTTCGTCTCAACATTCAGTTTCCACCACGTGAGAGAACTGATGCATAGTTTAGAAAAACCAACAGTTCCAGATCTTTTAAGAAGATGAGGAGCTCAACACCTCTAACGTAAGATGGCACAACACGCAGCCACGATCTTTTAGAGTTTTTCACAAAGGGAGAAAGTGGTGAAGTGTGGTGTCCTCCATCTTTCTTCAAAGTCTTGTTTACTCACGAAATAAAGAATCTGTTTTAAACGTTGTCTCTTATATTTGTGCTTTAAGCAAACATGTCAGTCTAACACAACTAAAGCAACTAAATCAGTGAAAGGTGCCAGCAGGGAGAACGGTCTGTAAATGAACTCTTAAATAATCGTACCTCTTCCTTGGCTTGCTCCTGTAGAACATGTATAACCCGCTGCATCGGCCTGAACCGCTGCCACTGAGAAGCGGAGGAGTAGTGTGGGGAAATAAAGAAGAACCCTGACGACTGACCTCCCGTCACACACACATGAACCCGTCGTGTCGTAGCAGGTTTGGCAGCTAAAGGCGATTTCAAATATGCAGGATTTTACAGCAACAGTGATTACTTTGGTATTAGTGCATAGGTGCAGTTCTAGATACCAGAGCTGTATAATATGAAGAATATGAACACATTCTTTTTCTCTCTATTATATTAACTATAGTCGGGCAGCAGGATCAGGGGGAGCTCGATACTGAGCCCCTTCTTCATGAGCCCAGGACACGCTGCCGTCCTCCAGGAGGAGGAGGGACACAAGGTCAAGCTGACCCTCTGTGAACCGCTCTGTGAACCACTCTGTGAACCGCTCTGTGAACCACTCTGCTCACAGGCGGCTGTGTGAGCAGCAGCTCTCGTGTCTAGCAAATGTGCAAAGGTTTTTTTGTTTTTGTGTGTTTTTTCTTGTGAAAAGAGCGACATCGGTCTGCGTCTGACCAACAGAGCGTTCGTCAGAGTCAGATCCAAAACGCCCGTCTCTCTTCACCTCCTCTGAGTGTTTCTGAGGGAGAGACACAGACGTTATCAGTCAGGAAGAACATTTAAAAGTTAAAAAATTTAATTCAACTATTAAACCAGTAGTTTTTAGGTCTGTACCATCATAATTACCTGTATCTTGTGTGTTATCTTTAATTCTGTAGCTTCTTCTAAACGAGAACCTTGGATTTAAAAAAAGAAACAAATCAACATCAGCGGTTTCACACAGTCAGAGGTTTTTCTTCTGTGAGTGTGTTGAGTGTTCACCTGGGACTTGTCGATCACCAGCCAGCGCTCGGTGCTCGTCTGCATGTCCTGTCCGCTCAGAGGCTCCCGCAGGCGGATCTTCACCTCCACACGACCTCCTGTGTGTTTACGACCGTCCATCACCTGACGGGAGAAACACTGCAGACTGAGAATCGACTAAATATTAAACAGATTTCAGATTTTTTCATGTCTTTCGCCAAAGCTATTTTTGTCTTTTATCATTTTCCATCCTCGTGCCGCTCACCTCTACGATTTCCCTGATTTCGCTCTGGGACTCCAGCTTGTCCAGCTTCACGAGGGCCGTCCCAATCGGCTTGTCGCTCCGCAGGAAACCTCTGAGTCAACACACAACATCATCGTCACTGTCACAGTCTCTACGTGGTGAGAGAGAGAGAGAGAGAGAGAGAGAGAGAGAGACTCACCCTTTGTGCAGCAGCTCCAGTTTGAAGCCTTTGGAAGTCAACACCCTCTTGAAGCCGCGGTGGTTGCGGTTGATTGTCAGCGTGAAGCTCTGGTTGTAAACTGGTGGGAAGAGATGACGGATTAAGAGATTGGAGCAGAACTGCAGAGCTTCAGAGAAACAAATAGATTTAATCCCATCGTGAACTCAACGTCTCACCTGGAGAGTTTGTGTTCTTGATGACGGATGTTTTGTGTTTCTGCGGCTGCTCCTGGTCACGACACAACACAAACAAAGAGAATCACTGGTGTGTAAAGGTCTCAGGCGCCGGTGGAAGCTGTGACTAGAAGCTACGGTTTGAATTTCTTACGCTGCTCGGGTACGGGAAGTCAAACTTCACATAAGCATCCAGGTCGTTGGTTTGGATTCCTGAGGGAAGAAGAAACTTTTCATTTCCCAGTATCGGACCTGGATGTTTCCCCACTGAGCCTCTTTGAACATGTTGGAGTGTGAGGATGTGAGGACTGATCGTCTTACCACTCGGTGCTGGAAGATTCATCCCTTTCACGATGACGACAACCATGTCAGTGCTGCTCAGCTCGGGAAATATCCTGTAAGGCACGAAGGGAAGTTAAATTACCTCAATAACTTTATATCACCAAACATATCAGGACTAAATCAGATGTTTTGAACATGAGCAGAATGAAGTCAATGTCAGAGTGAGTGAAGCTGCTCACCTGGCCGTGTGAAACGACCTCTGCTCAAAGTGATGCTTAGGAGGAGGCAGACCCCGCGACTGAGCAAGCTTCAGGACCTCCAGGCTCTTCTTACAACTGTCTGCCATCTTCTCAAACCTGGTGGACACGAGCACACACACACACGCACACACACGGACACACACACAGACAGAAGTTGTCAGCTGACGCCACAACCTGGTTGTTTTCGCGTTATAACATCAAGCTAGTCATTAATAAGGTTTAAATTAAGTTAAACTTTACAGCTGAGCTTGGAGTTTGTATTTTAAACCTGATGGAATGAAACGGTTGAATCTTACTTTGTGGTTTCGGAGATGTTCCCCAGGTGTGTGAACTGTTTGGAGTGAGTCATACATTTCTGAAAGGAGAAAGAGCCAGAAGAAATCTCCGTGTTCACAAACAGGAAACAGGAAACAAACCACTGAATTCATTTAGAAAGTGTCTGGTTAGTTTCTTCTGGGACTCATTCTGTTATGAGACAGTTAATAGAATAGTTGTTTTTTTTTAGATGTTTACTTAAAAGTTAATCTTGGTAAAGGAAATCATTATTCTCTTGGTAATGTTTCAGTCGTTCTCCTCAGTTTTACCTCGTGCTGCTCTTTGAGGATCTTGGCCAGTTGAGTGTAAACCTGATCGGCTTTCTCTGAGCCCTGAACGTCGCTGTGATGCACCAGGATGAAGTCTTCGTCTTCATCACCAGGGGGCGACGGCACCTACAGGCCCAGCACAGAGGGAGTCAGTCAGTGGGAAGAGTTGATCATATGCAGCTGAAGTTATGAACTGGACCCATTTCTACTGAATCAGGATATAATCTGCCACTAACAGAGGAAGTCTCTCAGCTCACCGTGCTGATGTCCACAGATTTCCCGCCGCGCGCTGCCTCGATCATGGGCTCAAAGCTCTTAGCGGTGCGGAGGAAACTCTTGGCCTGCTCCAGGTCGTTCTTCTGCTTCGCCATCAGAGCGGCCTTCAGGTACTGCTTCTTCCGACCCTCCAGGAACTCCAGCTGCTGAACCCCTGGAGGTCAAAGACAGAAAATCAAGGGTTAAAGATTTAAGCTGTATTTGCAGAAATGAGGATATCAGCTGTCTCACTCTGATGAGGTCACCTGATAGCCTTTATTAATCATCAATCAATGGTCAAATCTTAACTCCTGACACTGACCTGTTGGGGAGATTCCTTCCCTTGCAGCGGATCTGTCAGGAGAAGCTGAAGGAGTCCTCTTTCTTCCCTGACCTGCGGTGGGGACGTCTAACGTTGGTTTCCTTGTCTCTTCTGGAACAGCCGACTTCGACTGATCATAGAAAAAAAAGATATATCAGCAAATCACTTACATATAAAGAATAATAATGAAATAATCATACAAAGCTGAATTTCACCTCTTCTTGTTTCTCCTCATCCTCGTCTTCCTCTGGAGCTTCAGCTGGATCTCCATCAACGATCTTACTGGCCACCTCCAGAGCAGAGACAAATCTCTGCTCAGCTGCCGACGCTCTCTGGCCTGGGATTGGAGGAAATCCTGAAAAATAAAAAGCAAAACGCTCATTCTGACTTTAACACTGAGCTGTGGATTTACTTTTTGTGTGAAATCAAGTCTTGTGGCTCCGTGGTTCAGAGACTCACTGACAGTTTGTGTTGTTATAAACTTTAAGCAACACTCCTGGATTACAATGCAAATAGAATTTCACTCAGAGACACGTGACTCCCAGACGGGTCTCACCAGGGGGAACCGGCAGCTCTTCAAAGTCCACTGGTTTCCCTGCTTTGTGAGTTCGGATGGCGCTCTGGTATTGCTGCAGGGACAGAGACGTGAAAAGATTTAAAACAACAGTGTTAATGCAGCAAGATATTAATTTGTCAAAAATACATCATGAAAGCTGGTCGGGGGGGGGGTCTGTCACGCTCAAATGACATCACTCATTCACTCATTAGAGAGCTGCTACTTTGAAGCCTCGACTTTGATATTTGGCGCCATCTTGGTCTTTTGAACCCAGAAGTAACCATGTTGGGAGGAGCAGGGGGTGGAGCTTAACCTAGTGCACGCCCACCTAAACCTGCGACCTGAGCCCATTGGACGGCACTAGCTATCAATCACGGCACACAGTGCTTTATGGTCTATTTCACTCTCAATTGGTCCATGATATATAAAAAGTACATGATGGTGTATTGAAGAATACTTTAAACTAGAGATTGAGACCCGACAGGTTCTAGGTAAATGTTTACTGACGTTATAAATCAACTGTGTCCTTTTTTCTTCTACTTATGAAAACCAGTGGCGTCTCAGACCAGCAACCCCCTCTGCTGGTCATTTGAGATAATACAGGCACAATCCTTTTTTAGATAAAGTCAATGGTCACACTAAAACAAGGCAAATAATATATTAGTATAGATAGGTTAGATGTTGTTAAATTAATTTAAAATATTCTTTGTTTGTCCTTTTACTTGACATTTGATAATATCATTTGTGATGATGAAACGGGGAGACAAACGAGAGACGGAGAGGAAGTGGAGGACATCCACTTCCTTCCCAGTACCTTGGCGATGCGGTCGTGCATTCGGGCCTTGCGGTCGTCTCCACCGGCTTTAGCCTGAGCCGACGCCTCCACGTACTTGGCTCGTCTCTGCTCCAGAGCCTCCAGCACGTCTTTGGGAGGCGCAGGGACGGACGGGGCTGCAGCGGCTGAGAGACAACAATGTCCAACTTCAAATAGTTCAGCAAGACGTAAGTCGTTTGGTTTTTAGATTTTACTCTTGATCAACATTTTGGTGAAAATGTTGTTTCTCTGAAGCTCCTGCATACGTGATGTGATGAGGAATTATAAACATCCTGCCCGACAGGTCCAACAGGTAGTTGAGACCCTGGAGGAACTCCCTGTGTAACATGTTGTTTCTAAATGTTGAAATTCTAATTATTACCTGGAGGTGCAGCCACTGGTTGGGTGACCTGTGTGTTTGGACCTGAGGTCTGTTCCTTCACTGGAGCAGAGTTCCCTCC
The DNA here is from genome assembly GCF_949316205.1 of Platichthys flesus. NCBI lineage: Eukaryota > Metazoa > Chordata > Actinopteri > Pleuronectiformes > Pleuronectidae > Platichthys > Platichthys flesus. The sequence continues at coordinate 20,675,580 of NC_084958.1, read as the reverse complement.
TGAACCTTCAGCACAACAACATGAGATGTCAAATCCAAACAGCTGCTGCAGGCGTCTTTTAGACAATAAATGCTTTGAATGATTACATACTTTTATTTACTTGTGTATAATCTAATTTTATCCACTTAATTTAAGTTTAATATATTTTTTATTTAGAGTATAAAATAAGCCAAACCCATTATTTAAAAAGCATCTTAAACCAACATGACTTGTTTTTGTAATGTTCCTGTTAAGCAGCATTTAAATTTTATATTATTAAAACCATAATATGAATAAAGGTCCTCACCCTGTCCTGGAGAGGGGGGGAGGCCGCTCAGGTCGATTTCTTGTCCTTTCTCCAAAGCCTCAATCACTGGATCGAACATCTGCAGCAAAAAAATAAGAATCCAAACAGTGTCAGACATAAAGTCGCCTTTGTCAGCGACCACATTGTGGGAATGCTTCACATACTTGTGAGGAAAGTCCTGCAGACAGAATTCGTAGCAACAGACTGAACAAACAATGAAGATGTGGGATGTTCACATTTAAAATGTCAACATTGGCATTTAGCTCAGGGTGAAACAAATCTATACATTTAATTTCATGTAAAGGAGAAATACAATAGTGATTTATTAAGTTATTCATTTACCTTTCATTTTGGCCTCTTTTGGGCTTACCCCATCTCTACCCCATCTTTTTACAAAATGTTTTATAAAAACTTTTAGCCAATAAAAAAACCTTTCAGCTCCTTAAACTTCGTAGCTAGCAATATTGAGCAATAGTTCGGGGTTGCTGTCTGATGAATCCGACTTTGCAAAATATAACCAAATTAAATAATATCTTACAGAAAATTCTTATTTAATACTGTTATACTATGTAAAATAAAATTAAGGCATTTTAATATCTTCTTATTTTGAGGGAAAATTTATTTTAACTTTTTAAGAAGTATGAAGTCCAGAAGATTCCTTTTTACACAAAACAAAAACAATTAAGTCAGAGTAGGCGTGTTGCTCACCTTGCCGGTCCTGAAGTAAAGTTTCGCTTGCTCCATGTCTCCCTGCTTCTTGGCTCTTAGAGCGGCCATCTTGAATTCGCTCTGCCTCTCCAGCAGCAGCGCCTTGGTCGCCGCGGTCGCTGTGAATTCACGGAGGAGAAACACACAACAACAATTACCACAGTGAAAGACCACATTCATCACATATTCCAGTAGAAGACACCCCCTCCATTTAAGACACTGTGACTCCAAGCAACGAGTTTCCAACTAAATACAAATTGAAAAGCAAACTTAAGGTACGAGAATAAATTCCTCTGAATGTGTCACGATATCAGTTTATACACAATAACACAGGACAGAGGTTGTGCTGTGTTTTGACTGTTGCACTAAGAAAAGGGGGAAGGGGGTGTTTCATGATTTAACAGAATATCCAAAGCTTACTTTCCCTTAAAAACACTTATTATATATGATAGTAATAACTTATATAACTAATACGTATAATAATAACCACATTAACTGATATGAGTGTCTAATCCCAGACAGACTGACCAGCTGTCTGACCGGTTTGTGGCACCAGAGCAGGTTCCTCTGTGTGCTCCTCTGGAGACGGGGCGCTGCTCAGATGGGACGGGGTGGCGGAGGACGACTGCTCCTCATCACTGGTGGGCGTGACGACCTCTGGTGCAGCAGGCGGTGGCGTAGTGGCGTCCGACTCCTCCGGCTGATCTGGAGATTCGGGACTCGATGGTACAGGGGGGGCAGGTCGTGCAGGAACAGCGGGACGAGGGGCGTCGCTCTGGGCTCCAGTGGCGACAGGGGGGGGGATCTCTGCCTCGTCCACAGGCCGCCCCCTTTTCAACGCAGCCAGCATCGTCTCCAGAGTCTGGGGGAACAGTAACAGTCAGTGAGGTGGAAAACAGAGGACAATAACTCAATATGTAATAAATAATCCTGTTCAGCTAAGACACGGAAAACCCAAGTGGGCAGGCACAAACTAGATAAGCACTCAACAAAACAAAATGAGGATAGAGAATAGATTTAAAAAACCACAATCAGCATACACATTACTGAATATCCAGGGAATAAACAGTGTGATCAGACAAATGGACACAAAAACCCAGGCAGACATTGTGTTTTCACAGGTCTGAAGCTTAAAGGCTGTTAAGTGCTGCTCAGATCAGTTAAATACAATCTGTAGATCTGACTGGGAAGTTGCTTTCCATCTTAAAAACTATAAATATAGAGCTGTGTATAAGGAGAGTGTGTGGTTTATGTCTCAACTCCTCCACCAGATATGAAAACTTATTTTCCACTAAGATACATGATACAGGATATTATACTGGCAAGACAATTCTGAAACTGAAACCAAACCCGTGATAAAAAAACACCACAATCCCAGATTGCGACATTTGAATCTGCTGACAGTGCAGAGGGTTGATCTCTAATTTCTATTACAAACGGGACAAAACAAATCTTTTCATCCCAAAAGGAATATACAGTCTAGCTGTATTGATTGTAAATATGACACATATAACTTATTTTATTCTCTTTTAACTGTGTTACACGACTATTTTGGTCCAAGAGGTGAAAGCTTGTCTAAACAGCTCAAGATGGATAAGAACTGTGAGATTACAGCAATAGACGTGGGAACATTTTGGATAAACGCGTCATTAGCTTTTCCATTTAAAGCAAATATCCGTCTGTTATTTACGTATTACTTCAGCTTACATTCTGAAGTGCTTGTACAATAAATGATGGAAGAAACTTGGTAAACAGACAGTATTGATCTGTTACACAACAAATCATTACTATATTATTTATATGTTGTCGTCTCACCCACCTTCAGACCGCGATCGAACCTCCGCACTTTCGAGGTCTCTCCTGCGATCTTTGCGTTTTGTGAGGCCATCTTGTACATGCATATCCTCTCCTCTAGATGGCGCTGGAGCCCGCCGGGGACCAATGACATCTTTACTTCCTGCTGCTTCACAAGACAAAGCACAAGAAAATATGCAAATCACATCAAGGTATCGGTCAGCATGCAAAGCTGTGGGCTGAGAATGGAAATTGTTGGTCAGCGATGATACAAGGTAAAAACAGTAATAACACCAATTCATGCAGATCTGTGTGTTTGTGTGTGTGTGACAAATGATTCTACCGACATGCAAGAAGGACAGAGAGCGGGGTGTGCGTCGTACCTGCGCTGGTGTCGACTCTCCTGTTGCAGCTTCAGAGAGTTCAGCGGTGGTAGAAGATGAGGAGGAAACAGTTGCTACATCCTCAGCTTCCCCCTCACCCACCACTTCCTGTAGCTCCGCCTGAGGAAGAGAAATACGACGACTGATCACAAGCCAACTTTCATTGTTCATATTAAAGGACGAATGATTTTACAATAAACGAAACTGCATCATTATAAAAATCCTGAATATTGCGTCTACAATTGAGTTGAATGCAAAACTGACCGAAAGATGCATCAAAAAGTACAAGGACAAGGTACTTTGTAACTCAAAATACTATGATTGAGTATCTACTATTTTATGTATGTGACTCTTGACTTTATTGATTCACAATGAGTGTGTGGAAGCGACAGCGTAGTAGAGTGAGAACCTCATCCAAGGCCGAACGGATTCGAAAGAAACCACATTTAACTCCACGAGATCCAGGTTTTTATTTTGGATCAACAGCTAATTCACACACACACACACATTTATCGGGCTTGTTTTCCTCCGGTTCCATGAATCATCCTCTGAGGAATCAGTGAAAACGTTTCTCTCCTTGCAATGATAATAAACGTGGAATAAAAAAAAATCTGATCTGGATCCACACCCACATATAATGGGTTCTTCCCGCCCCTCCAAACAATTTCTTGGAAATCTTGTTGTGTCGTTTTTTCGTAACACTGCAAGCTAACAAACAGTCATGACAACCACAAGCAGCTCAGTTTAGTTTTTTGTGGATTTACTTCACCATAAATAAAACATATTTATTGGACAGTTAATGACTTGTCCTTCTGTGTCGCTTGCTCAGGGAAGATTTTGTGAAGCGCGTATCGAAGGCTTGTGTTGATGACGTATTTGGTGACGTTCAAAGCCTCGAAATAAAAGGGGCAGCGAAACGCAATTCCCCCCCCTTCACATTTTATGGACTTGGGACTTTATATGCACACAAAAAAGAAACCGCCTGAAACCCAGCACTGTTGAAAGAAGTTATTTTTAAATAAAAAATGAATAAAATGTTTTCCATATTATACGTGTTAAATGTTGTCTCTGGTAACAAAAGCACATTCACACCACAACCCTCTGCCCAATTTGTTTCCACTTTCCCTTTTCACCCCGCCATTGTATCATAAAGACAAACACCATATTAATAAGTTCCTAATTTATGTATTGGCATCACAAACATCATTCATTGATTTATTCAATTCAAAGCTTCACAAACCAAAGCCATGGTGTCATTATAACCACTCTATACTTATTGTCCACTTGATGGCGCAGTAGAGCAAATGAGTGAACCAATTGGATGGAAAGCCTCATTGCTTCATGAAGCGTCATGTCGCCATCACTGTTGGACACCAGGTTAATGGAGCTATTTGAATTTATTCGACTGTAAAACATGCGTCTGATAAAAGACCTTCCACTCCAGACAGTTGAAATCTAAAAACAGACGAATATGCACAAACACTGACCAACAGATCTTCGTCATCTTCCACGTCATCATCGTCATCGTCATCCACATCTCTCATGCACTCATCGGCCATCCTAGCGATGTCGTCCATGGGCAGAGGGGCTGCGACACAAAGACACAGTTGTAAATATATCCAGCCGAGTTTATGCGTGACAGCACAAATCACATGACACGATACTTGATACTAGATTACACAGTCGAGTCATTAGAGGAAACCACAAACCAGCAGGTCAACAAATCTTCAGAGACATGTTGGGGCAGGATTTTGTGTAATAATATTCTATACAACCAAAAATATGTGGGTTACTTACTGCTGTGTTTGGTAATGTTATACTTCATGTTATACTTCAATTGACTAGGCGGATATATGAGCCAATATTTGCCTATTTATGCAAATAGATTGCTGTGTGTGCATGGTTATCGGTTGTGTAAGTACATTTAAAATCAGCCTGCAAATACATGTCAGGCTTTTTAATCTCTCAAATATCTATATCCGATCATGTCTAAATGGTAGAATCAGAACCAGGGCACTCACTCTTGCCCTTCTGCTTGGCTCTCCCTCTGACAGCGCCTTTTTCTCCAGTGATAGACGCGAGTTCAGCCTCCAAGTCTGAGTCGTCCAGATTCTCCTCCAGACCCATCATCTCGTCAGGGTCCAGGTCTATTAACAGACCCATCTGAAACCAGCAAGCAGAACACTTACTTTACTGCCTTCCTGGTTTCAGAGTACATTTCCTTTTACTCAAGATTCAAGATTTTTATGGTTAAATGCACAACAATAACATTAAGCAGTCGCTGGCAGTGAAATGCTTGAGTCTCAGGCTCTCTTCTAGCAATGCTCAAGTAATTACAACCTATAAAATAAAATAGAAATAGTATAAAATAGAATAAAATAGAATAAAATAGAATAAAATAGAATATCAAAATTTAAAATAGAAAATAAGTATATATATATAAATATATATATATAAACAGCTGTACTTTTTGAGGAGATTTTTTACCTTAGATATACATGTCTAATATAACGTACTTTCAACTTATAATCCACTATATATCTGAGGGAAATATTGCACTTCTACTGAATAATATTAAGCTGGCTGGTATAGTTCATAGTTATATGTAATCTTATAAAATACAATTACAAATACATGGTTCAGGGCAGAGGATGTCACACTTGTTAAGGAGAGAGGATGTTCCTTCCTGCTGCCGTCAGACTGCAGTTTTTATCATGTCTCAGCAGATGTTAGTTTGTGTCTCAGCAGATGTGTTACAGATGTTAGTTTGTGTCTCAGCAGATGTGGTAAAGATGTTAGTGGTTATCTCAGCAGATGTGTTACAGATGTTAGTTTGTGTCTCAGCAGATGTGTTACAAATGTTGGTTTGTGTCTCAGCAGATGTGTTACAGATGTTAGTTGGTGTCTCAGCAGATGTGTAACAGATGTTGGTTTGTGTCTCAGCAGATGTGTTACCTGTCTGGCTGCAGCAGCGCCCTGGCCTCTGGGCTGAGCTGCTTTCTTCTTCTTTGCAAACATGTTGTTGTTGTTGTGTTGTTGTTGTTGTGTAACCAGCCCCTCCGTGACTCTGCAGCGTTGCCAAACGACCCCTGAAACACACCGACACACAGTAAAATCAGACCTTGTCGCCGAGCTGCTCTCTGCTCGAAGTCATGTGAGCGGTTGTCAGGTGGCTCCAAACAGACAGCGAGCAGCCAACTGACGTTAGCTCCGCGGGCTAGCCGTTAGCTTAGCCTCACTTCCTGGGGAGGGGGAGTTGAGCTGTGTGTGACGTGTCGTGAGTCGCGGGGAGTGACGCGGAGGAGTGTGACCCAGTCTGATCCCCGGTCAGCAGCGGGAGCGTGTTTACCTGCTCGTTCACGTCCTCATCTGAGAGTCTTCACCTCCTCGTCCGCCTCATCTCTGCGCTCAGACATGGTGCTGAGGCTCCGGGTGCGCATGCGCAGAAGAGAGGCGCAGTCCCTGGGTAGTGACTCCCAGGCAGAGACTGACTCCCACAATAAAATACACAAATACATCTGCAACTGAAGTATGCATAGCGTTTAAAAGTACAAATACCACTAGTGTTAAAAAGATATGTACTGTCTATCATACTTAAAAGTATCATCTGCCAAATAAAGTACCAAAAATAAATGTGCTTGTCCTGCAGAAGAAAGTACCTCGACCTTGACTAACATTATTTTCACATTGACAAGGTGATTTATGGACTTGTGAAGAAAGAAAACACAACTTTAACATGTATACACCTGTGTTATAGCTGCTCAGCTATTAGGAACAATTGACAAAAACTGATGCAGGCTAATGTTGAGTTCTTGTATTATGTTAATTTATATCACAGAGAGACGGAAGTAAACATCTTTCTGTAGAGCACAAGGCAGCAACAGAGCAATTCATCTTACAAAAATCATCAGGCAATTAAATCAACACCCCACAAGACAGTTTCAACATGAACTGGACTTTGTTTTTTTTTATGTAGATTTATTACGGGACATTTAAAGCCAACCGAAAAAAAAACTATCAACTGAGTGTATATATTTTTCTTTTTATTGAATTGGGCATCAGACCATACTGGGTTTAAGAAGAGTGAAAGTAACTAAATTCAACTTGGCATCAATCCAACTTTATACTTAAAAATAACCCTAACCCTTAGTTTATTACAGTCAACTGTAAGTGGTAGAGACAGATCCCTAAGTGCGTGCTGCCAAGTCGATGTTCTTGTAAATTACTTTTGGTAAAAACTTTATGTCTCAGTTTCGTTCCAGCGCTAAACACCACCTCCTGTCAGGAGGCTTACCTGACAAACCAAACTCAGGGCAAAAGATGACACACAATAGAAACGTCAAAACTAGGATGTAAACATTGAAAGCTTTATATAAAACAGTATATATAGTTTATACAGAATGTCTTGTATTTGAGATTATACTGCAGCAAAGATTATGTCAAAGATTAACAAAAGATAGTTTCACTAAAGGTGAAACAACCTCCTACGCTCATAAAAAAAACGATAAAGTTTTAAATATATGCAAATATTCAAAATACTCTCGAATAAAAGTGACACATTAATGAAGTCCCTCCAGTCAAATTCATATTATGTAAATGTTAAATTGTGCACCACACTTTCTACAACTCCGCCTTTTATTTTGAAAACAATCCTCTTCCCAGACGAACCGAGGTGACACCTGCGCATGCGCAGCCGCAGCACACGTTGTTATCGACGTGAAAGTTTGTGAAGACGCAGATAATCGTGACTGCGCAGCTTGCTTCCAGTGAAAAACAGCCACAGTGTTTCTCCTGCGTGTGTCCGCGGGGAACGTGTGTGCACTGTCGCCGCAACAGAGAGACACGTGTCACACAGGAAACAGCTGCAGTTTGAGGGAAGCTAACAGGCGAGCTAACAGGCTAACTGAGCAGCAGCATGGCAGCGGTGCTGGAACTCATCGTCGGGAGCTACGAGCAGGTCGTCCTCGGTTACCGGGTGGCAACCGACGACGAGGTAAGCTGCGGTCTGTTGTTGTGTGTAATTGTGCAGTTGTGCAGTTGTGTGACTGATCTTCGACGTGTTTCCTGTTCTCTGGCTCTTTACTAACTGAAATGGTCACTTGAGGTTGATGCTGCTCAGCTTTTCACCTCGATGTTTAATAAGTAGATTCTCCACAGGCAGATGATGGGTTTTCATGCATGAAGCAATGAAAACTCCCGTTCAGTCATTTCCTCCTCGTTTCAGCATCTAAGCCGTTATTCGTCTGGATGTTTGGTTTCTGCAGGAGTGGACGGCTGAGGCAAACTTCACACATCACGCCCACACCGCGTCCATATCGGCTCTGGCGGCCAGCGAGCGGTTCGTCGTGACGGGAAGCAAAGATGAGACCATCCAGCTGTACGACATGAAGAAGAAGACGGAGCACGGCGCCCTGCTGCATCACGACGGTGAGAATCCCAGCAACAGACATTTTAAAGGCTTCACCCTTCTGAAAACATCTGGCTCACCCTCCCCTGTACATAGGCTCCATCACCTGCCTGGAGTTCTACGGGACGTCCCATCTGCTGAGCGGAGGAGAGGATGGACTCCTGTGTGTGTGGGGCACGAAGAAGTGGGAGTGCCTCAAGTCCATCCACGCTCACAAGTAAGTGGTGTTTTTGAGTGTGTGTGTATTGCGGTTGTGTTTCTGTTGTGATGCACAGGAAGTCTCAAATTATTCATCCTCTTGTTTTTTTCTGCAGAGGTCAGGTGACATCGCTGTCCGTCCATCCGTCTGGGAAACTCGCACTGACAGTCGGGACCGATAAGACACTCAGGTAAATTCCACGGCTCTGCTTTAGCAGGTGTTTCACCTAACAGAGATAAATCACAAGTGAATGTTACACTTTTTTGTTCTAATCTTTTTAGAACCTGGAATCTGACTAATGGAAGATCGGCCTTCATCAAAAACATAAAACAGAGTAAGTTTCATTGTGTGTTTTAATGAACAGATATATCTGTAAGTTTAAATTGATCCTGGACTCATTTGTTATTTCTGTTCACCCTTATCAGCTGCACACATTGTCAGGTGGTCCCCAGATGGAGATAAATATGTGGTGGTTGTAGATGATGAGGTCAACATCTACGACCTGGAGACGGCGTCTGTGACGGGAACAATCAAGAACCCCAAAAGAATCTCGTCTGTTAAGTTCTTAAATGTAAGTTCTGTGACTTACTCTGAATACTTACACAAACTCTGGCTTCTCTTAGTGCAGTGATTCTCAGTGGGGCTCGGAGGCATAATAGGTGGAGTTGGCGACCGGCAGGGGGAAATGTGAGGCGGAACTAATATTATAGCCGAACCAATGTTTTAACGTCCACATCTCTTTAACGGCTGAGCAGTAAACAAATGGCTCTTTGCCGTAGTCAGGGGTCGGCCACCCGCGGCTCTGCAGCCCGGGGCTCAGAGACACACACGAGATCAGAGCTCGCTCACGTAAAGCAGCCGGACAAACAAGAGATGGTGTTAAAAAATCAATTGAAAAGAAAGTATGATGAAGCCTGTCTTGCTCTTGGGTTCACAGTCAATGGCTTAGCTAATGAGGAGAGACCAGTTTGGATTGAAAAATGAAACTCTATGAGACCCAACAAATTAAGAAGACTCTTAGAAACATTACACCACAGTCACATTCATACACATTCTTTTTGGTTGAGCTTTATCATCTTTTTAACAAAGTGATTATAATTGAATATATGTTTTCTCTGTTATTGAAAAAGTACAGACTGATTGAGGAATGTAGTGATAAATATCACCAAAAGTACTTCAATTAAGTTGAATTTAAGCAAAGTTGTTGCACTTTTCTTTGAAAAAAGCGAAAAGGTCGCAACAAGTTGTTTGAATTATTATTATTTTTTTTTTTTGCACATCAAAAAATTTCTGAAAGTAATGTGGATTTAATGTTCATGTGTAGGTTATGTAAATACACATGTTAAACTTGGCCCATTTAGTTGGGGCTGGGGAGAGGGTGGGGCATGACAAATATTCTAGACCCAAAGTGGGGCATGACAGAAAAAGTTTGAGAACCACTGTCTTAGTGATATAGAGACAGTGGTGGTTGTGATGATTGTTTTACGAGGCCTGGTATTCTAGATTCACAATATCCCACATACATGGATGTTGTATTGTGTTTGTTTTTCAGAACTCCCTCCTGGCCGTCGCAGGAGATGATGAGATTGTGAGGTTGTGTGAATTGGAAAAACTGAAATGCGTTTGTGAGTTCAAGGCTCATGAAACCAGGTAATAACTTTTTAATTTAGTTATTTCAAAGTCTACCTCAATGTGTATGAAACGTTTACCTGCTGACACCAACTCTCCTTGTTGCGACCTCAGGGTGAAAGCAGTGGACAGTTTTATGATGGAGGATTACTGCGTGTTGGTGACGGCTTCCAATGACGGATTGATCAAGATGTGGAAGCTCCACCTTAAAGAGGCACGTCTGTGTTGTTGTCTGTAAACAGTTTGGGAGTAAAAGCTACTTACGTTTTATTTCAACCACATTTTTTAAACATTTACATTTGCAGCTAATGTGTGTTTAAAAAAAAATGTAGAGTTAATTCATCCCAATCTCAACACTAAATGATATAACAAGCTTTCAATATACACAATTCTGCGAAACAAAGAATATTAAAATGACACAGTTACCTGCTGAGCTGCCGATCATCCATTGACCAACCGCTGTCGTCCCACAGGAGCTTGAACCTCCCACGCTCCTCGTGGAAGTGAACACCTCGGCCCGGCTGACGTGCCTCGCCGTGTGGAAACCTTCATCGGTGCAGCCGCCCGCTGAGGAACCAGCAGCTGCGTCGTCGACCTCCGAAGGTGACGACCGGACGTTCATCTCACAGGATCATTGTGTTGTTAAAGAGAAACCAGACACGAGCTGGGACAGGGAGTTTTTGTGTTGAAGGGGGTGAAATGAGAACTTCATGATCTCAACCTTTACACTCACCTGAGCTTGTCTCCACTCAGCAGTCCGTATTTACAGTCAATGCAGCTTGAGGTTGAATATATGAATATTTACAGTGTACACAAGAAAACAAGCTCCCAACAAGTAATTTTCTAGAACATGGATTCATGTTAAATTCTCTTCCACTAAATAACTACAATGCCTCTATATTTCACGTCCTGGTTCTGTCTGTGTCTCGTTAACACTCATCATCTGCCTCCCTCTGTCCACAGAACTCGCTCGAGAGCTTTCAAAGACCAAGAGAGTTCGAATTGCAACGGAAGTAGTCGTTCTGGAAGACGAGAGCAAACCCAGAAAGAAGAAGAAAAAGGACGTTGGAAAATGAAACTAGCAGCAATAAAAAAAAACATCTTTCGAAAATGTGAATGCGCTATTTTATATATTTGAACTATTTTCTTTGTTGAACATGCTGATACCTGTAATGGACACTGGGAGGTGCTACACACCATGTTTGGAAGCTTGCAAAATCTGACTGTGTCGTCCTGACTAGTCTCACTAAGAGTTTATTTATTTATATCAGAAGACTCACTAACCCACATACACTGCTCAAAAAAATGAAAGGAACACTTTCAAAACACATCAGATCTCATTGTGAAAAAAAAGTATGTTGGATATTTATACTGATATGGACAGTTTAATGTCCTAGGAACAAAAGGATGCCACATCTTTGATGGAAATAAAAGTTTTCAGCCTACAGAGGGCTACATTTTATAGACACTCCGAAAATCATAGTGAAAAAGTGATGTGGCAGGCTTGTCCATTTTGCCAAATTTAAATTTCTGCAACTCAAAATGCTTCTCTATATCTTGTGTGGCCCCCACGTGCTAGTATGCATGCTTGACAACGTCGCGACATGCTCCTAATGAGACAACGGATGGTGTCTTGTGGGATGTCCTCCCAGATCTGTCTAAGGGCATCAGTGAGCTCCTGTAAAGTCTGAGGAGCAACCTGGCGGCGTCTGCTGGACTGACACATAATGTCCCAGAGGTGTTCTATCGGGTTTAGGTCAGGCGATCGTGAGGGCCATTCAATTGCATCAATTTCTTCATCCTCCAGGTACTGCCTGCATACCCTTGCCACATGAGGCCGGGCATTATCGTGCATCAGGAGGAACCCAGGACCTACTGCACCAGCGTAGGGTCTGACCATGGATTCAAGGATTTCATCCCGATACCTAATGGCAGTAAGACTGCCGTTCTCTAGCCTGTAGAGGTCTGTGCGTCCCTTCATGGATATGCCTCCCCAGACCATCACTGATCCCACCACCAAACCGGTCATGCTGAACGATGTTGCAGGCAGCATAGCATTCTCCTTGGCTTCTCCAGACCCTTTCACGTCTATCACAGGTGCTCAGGGTGAACCTGCTCTCATCTGTGAAAAGCACAGAGCGCCAGTGGCGAACATGCCAATTCTGGTGTTCTATAGCAAATGCCAATCAAGCTCCACGGTGCTGGGCAGTGAGCACAGGGCACACTACAGGACGTCGCCCCTGAGGCCACCCTGAGACATTCACACCAGTGGCCTGCTGGAGGTCATTTTGTAGGGCTTGGGCAGTGCTCAACCTGTTCCTCCTTGCACAAAGCAGTAGATATCGGTCCTGCTGATGGGTTGAGGACCTTCTACGGCCCTGTCCAGCTCTCCTAGAGTAACTTCTTGTCTCCTGGAATCTCCTCCATGTTCTGGAGATTATGCTGGGAGACACATCAAATCTCCTTGCAACGTCACGTATGAATGTGCCATCCTGGAGGTAGCGATAATGACTCTAGCTAAAGCCAACACTAATGGAAAACCAGTCGAAGTGATCAAGAGGGAGAAACTTGAAATGGCCTACACATGCAAAACCACTCCTGTTTTGGGGGTCGTCTCATTGTTGCCCCTCTAGTGCACCTGTTGTTAATTCCATCAACACCAATGCAGCTGAAACTGATTAATAACCCCCTCTGCTACTTAACTGACCAGATAATTCTCAAAAAAGTGCAATTGAATTCATGCCATACCCTGATAAAAAAGTGTTCCTTTCATTTTTTTGAGCTGGTATAAGGTTTTCTTGAGTGTCCCCAAGTTAAGCGCAGAAACTTGTCTGTGTTTGCTCAGGTTCACTTGCAGATTCTAACTCGTCTGTCGTTCTTTTCAGAATCAGTTCTGGTTCCTTTCCAGGTTAATTCAATTAAAAAACAATTAAACATTAAAATTACAATTTCTAAAATTTCTAGAACTGCAAAGCAGCACTGAACAGGTCCGAACACATGCATTTTGAAGAGTGGCCTGTGTTTTGCTCATGCCTCTCACGCTTCACTTCCTGCATCCGTCAAGTGATGTCGATCCTTGCCTGCTAATTGCTCATTAGATTAAATATGTTCGTTTTGAATCACTGCCCTTTGATCTGTTGTTTTATATAGAACTGTGATCTACTGAGTATCACACAGATTGACCAACGGACCCAAACCATCCCAGTATTAGCACATACAAATAATTATCTTAAATGTTATAGATTGGGGACATCACAGCTGTCTCTGAATTTGTGTTCTTTTCTTTGGTGCCACTGATAGTCCTTGTTGATCCCTGTGTTGCTTTGTTTAAATAAATACTTTCTTTGCCTTATATCGTGTCATGGTTTCTGTGTGACTGCACCCTCACTTCCCCAGACCTGTTGCATTTCTGATACGTCCTACCCCGAGCCACCAGTGGGCGTAACAGAAACACATTCAATACATAAAGGAGAACACACACTGTCATTGAATCTCACGAACCAAGACACCATTGTCTTAAAACAAACACATTTAATCATATTAACTAATTAAGAACACAGATTCATACTGGGCAAGGACCACAATTTAAACTTTAAAATGATATGAAGGACTTTATGAAAATAGATAAATTAAGTACAAATCAGTAGAAACAAGATTTATAAACACTAATTTGAATGAGTAATATTTTCTAGGGACATAAAAACTGTTAATAGTCTACTTAAAGGACCCGTCGCTTGCCCATTTTACAACAGTCAATATGGTTCCTAGAGGTCTTAATGAAATGTAAGGATGATAATGAAAGGATAATTTAAAACAACACCCTATTTTACCCTGTCTAAAACAGCCCTCCTCAGATTGACCTGTTTTGAGTGCCCCCCCCTTCATGAGATACAAGCACCCAGATTTTTACCTATCAATTACCTCTGTAGAAATATGGCTAGTGGAGACGAAGAGGACAATCTTTCAACCTCATCGTTTTGAACCAGAGTCAGGTGGGCCGAAGCCTGGCTGCAAGAGCCCCAGCGCCGCACCGCAGTGGGAGCTGGAGCTGGCGCAGCAGCATCCTCCTTCCACACTGCTGAGTCAACGTTTAGAGGTGTCCCGGGGGTCTCCGCCTCGACGATCGGCATGTTTATGCGGCCACTTAGATTGTCTGACGGGTAGCAGCAAGCTAACGCGCTCCAGCGTCTCCCCTAGCTAGCCGGGGAGCCGGGCCGTCTCTCTCCAGAGCCGGTGAGATGATGGTGGGGAATGGTCCAAGGCCATGTAGCGAGGCTCCCTACATGGGCATGGTTGGAAAATTACGTACATTCGGTCGTAACCCTGTCTCGTTTCTGACATAGAGGAACCACAAAAAATCACAGGAGTTGTTTTTTTCCAGAGTTTTTGGGACGTAGAAATGCCAGATACCCAAATTAACGTGTAGAAGCACTTGAAAAGGGGAATTTTCATAATATGTCCCCTTTAAAACTGTGAACTATGAATATGTATAATATGAATATTTGCTCATAGCTCCTAATAAATATTGTGTTGCAAAGGTTGCATTTGAATCACTTCTTGCCTTAATGAATCCTCATGTCTTTTACAGTAGGACCGGATCTTAAATCTTTTACCACACTCTGATCAACTAAACAATTTCTCTCCTGTATGACTTCTCATATGTCTATTTAGATGGACCCTTTGGTTAAATCGTTTACCACACTCAGGGCAACTAAACGGTTTCTTTCCTGTATGACTGATCATATGTGTACTTAGACTGCTCCCATAGCTATATCTTTTACCACACTCAGAGCAACTAAACGGTTTCTCTCCTGTATGAATTCTCATATGTGTATTTAGATTGGCCCTTTGGGTATATCTTTTACCACACTCAGGGCAACTAAACGGTTTCTTTCCTGTATGATTCATCATATGTTTATTTAAACTGCACTTACGGCTAAATCTTTTATCACACTCAGAGCAACTAAATGGTTTTTCTCCTGTATGACGCATCATGTGTGTATTTAAACCGCACTTATGGCTAAATCCTTTACTACACTCAGGGCAACTAAACGGTTTCTCTCCTGTATGAATCCTCATATGTGTATTTAGATTGCCCCTTTGGGTATATCTTTTACCACACTCAGGGCAACTAAACGGTTTCTTTCCTGTATGATTCATCATATGTTTATTTAAACTGCACTTACGGCTAAATCTTTTATCACACTCAGAGCAACTAAATGGTTTTTCTCCTGTATGACGCATCATGTGTGTATTTAAACTGCACTTATGGCTAAATCTTTTACCACACTCAGAGCAGCTAAACGGTTTCTCTCCTGTATGAATCCTTATATGAGTATTTAGATGGCTCCTATGGTTAAATCTTTTACCACACTCAGAGCAACTAAACTGTTTTTTTTCTGTCTTACATCCCATATCACTTAGAGGCTGTTTGTTATTTCTTGTATTTAAATCAGTCTGAGTTTCCCTGGTCTCACTCCAATCATCCTCACTGACTTCAGTCTCAGAAGAATCTTCAGTCTTGTCCTCAGGACCTGGTCCTCCACAGTCCGCTCTGTTCTCCTTCGTCTCACTGGGATGAAGCTTTGACGATTTAAGTTTCTCTTCATCTTCTTCACACTTCACAGCGACAGGAGTCAATGTGAACTTGATATCAGCCTCCTCAAGTCCTTGAAGCTGCTGTCCACCCTGATTGGTCCATGGTTCCTCCTGTTCCTCTTTAATGTGGGGGAGCTCTGGGTCCTCTTTAATGTGGGGGGGCTCTAGGTCCTCCTGGTCCACAAGGGGGCTCCACTGCTGCTCATCAGAGGGAACTTCTTCTTTATTCACCATCAGGTGCTGGACGTCTGAAGGACACAATGAAACACGTTTATCATTTCAGAGCTTCCTGAAGTGTTTTGAAAAACTTGTGTTGTGTCGTTTAATGTCGGCTGTTGTGACTTTTGAACGATTACATTCAGGAAGTAGAGATGTTGAGGCTGTTTACAGTTGGTGTTACAACTAGGGATGGGCATAATCAATCGATGATCGATTAATTGAACATTAAGATTTTTGCTGATGATATTTTTTTTCATCGATAAAACGAATGCATGCTTTGTTGCGTAGTTTGAGTCTTGAAGGAATGCAATGGATTTCGCTACTTGGCAGCAATTACACATTCGCGTATTTCAAAAGTAAACATGAGGAGGTCACGGCGAAGTGTAGCGTGGGATCATTTTGATTTAAAAAATGATTTTGTTCACTGCCAACACTGCGAAGCTGTGTCTAAGTACAACTCAAATGATGTACCACTTGAACAACGCATATCCGACCCTGGTTAGTGGCGGTGCATCCTGCTCTCGGTCTCAACCTAGCATCAACTCGGTGTTAGCACGGAGGAGCTACGATGCACAAGGAGGAGAGAAAATTACCAAACGGATCTGCAAGTTCATCGAGATGGATATGCAACCCTAAAGTATTGTTGAGGGTGAAGGTTTTCAGCAACTTATAAACTTACTGGAAACGAAAGAAAAAAAACGAGGGTCGGTTGTGTTTATGAGCACCGGCTTCTAGCTGTCGGCTCCGCTGCTTAAGACTACAGCAGCGCAGATTTTCTAGTGTAACCATTGAACGGATCCTGTTTAACTGCCACAATAGTTGTTCATCTTGTAGTAAAGCTCTCAATGAGGAAACACACTGGGCTTAGTTTTTTCTCACTGCATTTTAATAAAGGCTATAAATAGTGAATTTTAATATAAAACATTGATGATTAATCGAAAATCGACGATGCCCATCCGTCGTTATGACGAAGCTTGTAAAGGAAACAGCATCAAACAAAGGGTTTCTGGTGAAAAAGTTTTTCATTTTGAGGCCAAATAAACCAATTAGGTCACTAACCGAGGAGAACAGGGTGAGGGGAGGTTGGGTAGAGTTCAGTAAAGATGGCAAGATATTCACAGATTCAGACTTCCTGGATCAATAACTCTTCAGCAAAACGTTGTTAAAGCACAAACGCTGCATAATCCCCACCGTAGTATTGTAGACAACGGGCTACAGACCGGTTTCCTCAATATGAGTCATCCTCTGTGATGGACACATAACATTTGTGTCTATGTACAGCTTGCTGAGAAACATGTGCACAGGGACCGTCTACAAATAACACCGAAAAGACATATTACAAAAATATTCAATAACATCGCTCTTATACTGTATATTGTCACCAAAATCACCTCACAGGTCCAGGGAGTCCAGCTGATTATGCTACAGTACTAACTTTGGGAAAAAGTGATTTTGTATAATTTGGGGAAATATTCATTATGAAAACTATTCAATAACCTCAGCTTAACTCCTTTATATTCTCACCAAAATCATTACACAGGTCCAGCGTCCCCTGATGGCTAGGCTAAAGTAGAGTGCTACAGAAAGTGTAGCGTATTGAACCCAACTACACACCGAACACATAGGAGACCCTTGATGGTTTTGCGAAACAACAGAAAATCTCCCAATTTTGTTGAATTTTATTCAGAATCTCTTTAGTTGAGAATATACAGTATTACAGTGACCAGCCACCGAGCAGCCGGCTGTATTACAGTGAAGTTATTGATTATTTCCTATAATAAATATTTCCCAAAATTATTCAAAACACAATTTTTCTTTACTTTTTTATAAAAGTAATGAAATAGATAAACTTAATATTAATATGCATTCAAATGTATACTAAATAAATAAATAGTCCACATTAATGTTGCCCTCATTAATTCTTAATAATATGGATAAATATGAAATAAATAAATATAACTATGTATTGTAAATATATAAATAGTCAATTAAATTATTAAATAAGTGAAACTGGTTCAAATCCATACATGTTATTAACTTAAAGTCAGTTTAAACCCATGTAAACAATTTAATGGAGAAATAGTTCAAAGTTTGGTGACTAAAAAGTGACCCTTTCCCTTTAAGGGCGCTTTCCCCTTTAAGAGAATTGGTCCTGCACAGGTGAGGGTAACGAGAAAGATTAGAAAAGGCAAAATAGGGGGGAAGACACAAGACCACGAGAGGAGAAAGAAATAGAAAAGAGAAGAAGAAGTTTGACTGCTGAAATCAAGTGTAAAAAGATATGTGAAGACCTGAAAGGAATGCAAAAAGTTTGTTTGAAAGTGCATTGCATACTTGAAGAGGTTCTGTGATCAGGCAAACATGCGAGGAGACACCTGTGTGTGTGTGTGTTGGAGCAGCAGACAAGCAGCACGGACAAGATGGCGAGCTAGGAAGATCGGCAGAGTCCGTTTTTAAAGGGCTGAATCGAACATCCCCTGAACTGGCCTGGGCTTCTGCCACTGCCCGGATCGGACGTTGGATACTCACTGCCAGAGTGGTAGGAGTATCAGTATTTTCTTTATATTTATGAATTGAACTGAATGGACTTCAGGCGGAACTTTATTAGTTATTTTTGAAAAAACAATCACAACGAACTAACAAGAGAAAAAGGGAAGAAGAGTGAGCTCCACTCATCCAAACCCATTTATAATATATTTTTTTAATTGTCTTTTTTTCTAAATGTCTTTAGTAAAGTGCCGGCTTAAATTTAAAGTACCTGGTCTCTGGCTTATTTTGTATGCTTTCACCCCAACCCTTAGAACCTAGGACTAGTCCAGTATTTTGTGTATAAGAGGTAAATGCTACAATATACAGTATTAGAGAGATGTTATTAAATATTTTTGTGCTATCTTCTTGGCACACTTTTCGGTGTGGCACTTTGTAGACGGTCCCTGCGCACTCTCGGCAAGCTGTACATAGACACCAATGTTATGTGTCCATCACGGAGGACGACTCGTATTGATGAAAACTGGCCTGTAGCCTGTTGTCCACATTACTACGTGGGGATTAAGCAGCGTGTCCAATCTTTCTGTTTCAGACATGATCAACACAGCAGCAGGTTTTTTGAACAGACTCGTTCACAACAACATCAAATCCTCCTCATTATTCAGGTGAGAGGAGGAGCAGGCGGGTGAAAGCAGGCAGAGACAGGAAGTGACGTGATAACTCTGCTGCACGGGCTGATGCTAGCTAACGCTAGCATGTGAACGGTTCCTCTAGGGACTGACCTGCTCTGTGCAGCCGGACTACGGGCTGCATCGCGGCATCGAGCAGCCTCCCTCGGCGGCAGATCTCCCGCTTGGACCGCTCCACTCGATCCTCGTACTCTAACAAGATTTCCTCAAGCCCCGCGAGGATCTGTTCCCCCGCCGCCGCGAGCCGCTCAGTGAGCATCGCTCTCAGCTCCGGGACTTGATCCTTTCCTCCTCCTTTCTCCACCTGCAGCAGGAAGTCTTCAGCGGCAGCGCTGATCCGCTCATGCACCGACACCCGCAGCAGCTGCATGGCGGACATGTTCCCCCTCTCCTCACACTGGGTCTCTGAGGGGACAAAGACAGACAGCGAGAGGAAACAGAGACTCCGAGCTCCGAGTCAGCAGCGACCCCTGTTGAACTGGAGGACGAAGAGGAACCAAGAGTACTAATACTGCACAGAAGAAATACTCTCTTACAAGTACTAGAGTACAAGCAACGAAATAAACTTAACCAATGGTCGAAGAAGTATTCAGATCATTCATTGAGGTAAAAGTACTAAGACAGTAAAGTAATATTCCATTACACGTAAAAAGTACTAAGACAGTGAAGTAGAAATATTCAACAATTAAAGTAAACAAACTCTGACAGTAAAACCAAAAATAAACAACATTTTCTAGGACTAAGAAGCAGCACTGACCGGGCCAGAGGACATGCATTTTGAAACGTTGCATGTGTTTCATTTTCACACTGATCAGTAGGTGGCGATATGAACCTGAGGAAATATTGACTCATAGAGCTGTTCAGGCTTGGTCGCTGATCATGAGACAGAAGTTTGTGATAGGACAACGCACAGTGGAGTTATGACAACATCGTCTCCTTGTCAAAGGATGAACCTTCGCCGTATCTCAATGTTTACATGGTTTGAGGAAATGTCTCAATTCTGAGAGAGAGACGTCACCTTTGCAAGACATAAAGATTCCTGTGATCTTTGATCACTGACACTCACTGCAGGAGTGGAATTGTTTGTTGAGGGGGGCGCCCGTGAAATAAAATCCTTACAATATATGGCCTCCCACTGTCTCTTACTGTACGGTGCTCGGGCCCTGATAAATAATAATAATCAGGCGTTGAATTATTGATAAAAAGCAGGAGAAATAAATAAACAGTGAACATTTGTTTCACACTATTTAATCTATTTTCCCTTATTGGTGTTTATCAATGTTCAATTCCCCCCAGTCTTTAAAAGAAAGAGGAAAAAGTTAAAGACAAATGAATGTGTTATCAGTCGACTAAGTTCTTTCTTGTTCTTATATTGATAAAGCTCTTGATTAAAAATGGTTTGAGTGTGTCCATCTCCATCTCCAAATAAAAAACAAGTTGAATGAAGAATATAACATTTAATCATCTGAACCAATACTTGTTGTGTGCATATGTGTTTTATGTAAAACCTTCTCTGGCTCAATGTTAGAGCAAACTTTTATTTTGAAATTCTTCAGCAAGACTCCGGAAGAAGTCCGGTAGAGGCGTTCGAACGAGATCTGATTCTTCTTCCATGTCAGATTCTGGTCCTAGTTGTGGTCATGGCTCTGGACTGGATTGGGTTCAGTTATGCTGTTCTGGTGTCAGTGGGGGGAGTTATTGGTTTTGTGAAAGCAGGTAAGAGAGACACACTGAGAGTTACATGAATAACTTCACTTTAAATAACTTGTATTCATAAACTGAACATAGTAAAATGGCGGTGGAATATTTAGCAGAGCAGCTAAATTAAATGTCAGTGTTCCTAATAAACTGGCCAATGTGTGTTCAATGTAGAAAATCCGATTCCAAAGTAAAAGCTGCTCATAAAAAGAAAGTGAATCGATTTATTTCAAAATAAAAGCTAGCCTGGTTGTGTGTACTCCTCAGGCAGCGTCCCTTCCCTGGCCGCCGGGCTCCTGTTCGGTCTGTTGGCCGCGGTCGGTGCTTATCTGACATCTCAGAATCCGAAGAATGTGTGGCTGTCGCTGGGTGAGCTCGTGTAGTCTGTTGATCTGTGTCAGTGCGAGTTCACAAACACTAACACGCGTCTCCCTCCACTGATGAAACACAGGCACCTCCGGAACTCTCACTGTGGTGATGGGCCTGAGATTCATCAACTCCGGGAAGTTCATGCCAGCGGGTTTAATGACTTTATTCAGGTGAAACACCGTCATTACACATAATGATGATAGGTCATTAACTACATTCACAACATGAATATCAAAGACTTTAAATGTCTTGAACCAAGAAAGCCTCGAGGCCGTATCTTTTAATCTGGTACAAACATTCACAAGTGACAGATTGACTTCATTAGTCTGGAACTGCTCTGGTTGCTGGAGACACACAACCAAGAGGCGTTTATTCTACCTCAACCCTTATATAAATGTCATTATCAATTTTTTCAGCGGACTGATGCTGGTGAAGATCATAACTGGGATGTTGACGAGGCCACACAAATCCTGAAAATACTTAAATGTAGATTTTCTGTGTATAAAAAAAACATATATATTCCCTCTTTGAAGTGGTCTGTGAGAACAATTTAAGTTTTAACATAATTTTTCTGGAATAAATCATTTTTCTACAACAACCTTCCCATTTCAAAGTCTTATCTATTTTTGAAAATACACAGCAATTGTTGTAGTCCAAGTCTTTCTTGTAAAAATTCACTTTATCAAGATTATCTTTGCTCCCTTGTACACAAACCATCACAGCTAATTGTGTTTAAACCTGTTGTGTACTTTAAAAAGAAAATATACTGTATATCTGCACTTTTGCATTGATATAAAACACATTCTCTCACTACAAAAATAATTTCTTTGTCTATTATTTAAAGAAATACAGATATTCTAACATTCATTCACTTGTACAATACTGAATGATATTGAATAAAATGCCAAAATGGCTGTATGGTTAAAGTGCAGTGGGATTCACTGGTGCCACCGGTGGCCTCCATACTTGGTGGCCCAGTCGACTCGTCCGTGCACCGGCTGGATGTTCGGGCCCCGTGAGAAGTTTGTCTTCAATGTTGAGCCGCTGCTGGATCCGGAGATCTGAGGATTCACAGATCTGCTCCTCCACCGTTCATTCTCTGAAATGAAAAGTGATGTTTAGACGTGAAGCTGCTTCTCTTATGATCATAATGCAGATTTTTCTTTACCTTCATTTGACAGAGCCAGTTTATTTGAAGAGATCTTGTTCTTACACGTTTTGGTTTTGTAATCAGTTGAGGAGACATCGACTAAATTCACAAGGAAAAAATATAGAAAAGGTGAATTCAACAAAAATCCCTTCAGGTTTCCAAAAGGCATCAGACCAGGTTGATTGAAAGCGGACACTGGTTCCTTTCCACCTCCAGGGGGCGCTCTTTACATAGTATGTAGGAAGAGAAAGCTAAAAGGTTTTTTAAAAAGTGACATGAAAAATAGAATAAGAGAAAATTAACATATGACAATGATTCCAGACCAGAAATGAACCTGGAACGTTATGGTTACGTGGTGGAGTGGTCTGATTGATACCAAACTAGACCAGCTCTGTCTGACCCTGACTTGAAGTCTCTGTTGTGACTCACTTGCAGAGGCGCCTTCGATGGGCCCCAGCGTGTTGGTTCGGGTGTTGGTGTTGCTCGTGAACGAGTCTGGAAAATACAATCAAATCCTTCACTGATAGAGTCCTCAACTTCTGCCTGGTAGTTTTCAAAATACAACGTAGAGACATTTGTCACACTTGAAGGACAAAAACACTTATAAAACCCATTAAAACACAAACAGACTAATATTAATAACTTCTTTAAAAAATAAATATTGTTCAATCAATAGCGATGCATCACATTCAACAAGCTGATTTAGCTATTCTGTGTGTCAAATCTTAATTTGCAAAGTAACTGCTGACTAAAGCAGTCCGACTAATTGTACCATATTAAAACAGTAAAGTGGTTAAAGTAAGACAGATATAAATATCCAAAAGTGAATTTCAAGTTCTCCTAAAGTATCTCAGTTGTTGTCTACCACTTCCTCTTGCATTAGCAGGTGAATTTGAGTTATACCTTTCCAAAGATCCACTTCCTCCAGGTTCTTTTCCATCAGACACTGCTTAGCTGAGAGTTTAGGAAAAGCAGCGTCTAAAATCACATCACAGCAGAGAGAGAGAAGAGGAGAAGAGATGAACTCCGACCTCCACTGAGCAGAAGAGAAATTTCCCTCTAAAGCTTTTAATGTCGCAAATTAATAAAAAACATTGTGAAGCATTTCGTTTGAACCTTTACCAGGTGAGTCAAAAACCTCCTAAACAAACTACCAACAAAAATTATAAATGCACTTCATAGGTTAGAAGTTTTTAAAACCTTTATTAAGAGGGAGTTCCAGGCCCGGTCCTCTGGTTAAACACGAGTTGTCCCACAGGTTTCTACCTGAGGAATTGCATTTTGGATTGATGCCTGAAAAAGACAAGTCAGAATAAACTCTCTGTGCCTGATCCCACACTTAAACACCCCGTATCATATTTAGATTCAGCTCTGATGTGAAAAGTATGAAGTTATAAAGCTGTTTGTGAATTGTTTGCATTTTGAAACATGTTGGTGCAGAGGAATCTTTGAGTTCTCACCTGGCAAGTACCTGGACTGATGGAGGTAGTGCTGCTTGGCAGACGAGGCGGTGGAGTCCGTTCTCTTTAGCCCGATGCCGCTCGGTAACTTTACTTCCGTGTTGGTCTTTGACTCTGGAAATCTAGAAAAGAAAAAAGGTATTATATATGTATTTTGCCAAAAGTAATGATGACGACAACCTCTCAATAAAAAGATCTCTCACAGAAAGCCGTGTCCATTGAGGGTCCTGTCCTTCAGGGAGCTTATGGAGGTTTTTTTGGAGATGGAAACTCCAGCGTCTGTGTCGTCACCGTCATCCCAGCTGTCGACTGACTTGAACGATGTTTGACCCCAGCGTCTGCGTCCGGTCCTGACTCCAGACTCACTGTTCTCAGCTCCAGCAGCCGGCCCTCGATGCTGTAGAGGATTTGTGTGTAACCAAAGTTATAAAGTCAAAATCTGTGACTATTCTGCTGAGAAAATAAACTCTAAAAGTAGTTTCCCTCTCTCAAGATGTGTTTTCAAGTCGAGCTTCGATATAAACATATCCGGTGGGAAAACAATTCTAAAAGGCTCGAGAAATTCATTTTGACATTCAGAGACAGTACCTGAGTGTGCCAGCTTCCTGGTTGCTTGTTCTTCACCAGGCTGAGCGGCTGCTGCGGCCCCGCTGTAGGATCGGTGTTGTCCTGAGGAAGAGGGATCTCCTGTAGAGGCCGGTGTAGAGGTAGTCTTGAGGTCTGTAGCTCCACCCGGGTCTTCCTCTGCTCGCTGGGCTCCAGGTTCGTCTTACAGAGGGACAGAGGCTTTGGTTCTGTAGCCGTCTGGGAAATATTCGTCCGAGCCTTGTGCTGCTCTGAGAACTTTAAAGGAGCCCCAAGTGCCTGGCCGACATGGAAGTACGGGTACCTCAGAGCCTGGTGCACAAATAACACAAACCCAAGGAAAAGTTATATCTCCTCTTACATCTATTTGGTTAATGTTCAAGTTCAAGATGGAGATTTTCAAACAAGTTTGACATGTACCTGAGCAGCACTTGGTCTTTTCTCTGGATCCCACCGCAACATGTCTTTCATCAGCGTGATGGCCTCGGCGCTGGCGTTGGGGACCAGGGATCTGAGGCTGGTGGGGATACACTTAGGGAAGCGGAAGTTCATGGAGGAGGCTAGGTTGTAGCCCTCAGGCCAGTCCGCCTGTGGAGAGGAGAGACAATGAGGAGGACATGGTCAGTGAGGCTGCGTTCACGCCTCACATATGACTGAGGCTGCGGGGGCTCACCTTCCTCAGCGTTCCCAGCACCTGACAGATCTTGAAGACCTCGTCCACCTCGCTGTTGCCGGGGAACAGAGGCCTGAGGGTGTACAGCTCCGCCATGATGCAGCCCACCGCCCAGATGTCGATGGGGGAGCTGTAGGAGCTGGACTTGAGCAGAACCTCTGGGGCTCGATACCTGGAAGAACCACATGGAGGGAGGTTTATGGAGCATCTGCAGACATTTAACTCTAGTTCTTTGTCTAAGTTTAAATGCAGATGTTTTATTTCTCATTTCATACATTTCATAACTTTGTATCGCTTGGTTAACTGCATTTCAAGACAAGGATCATTAACTACATTTACTACATATATAACAGCACTTTGGATACTTTGGATAATCCAGATGTTTTATATAGAGCTATTCTAGCTGTTCTACTATGTAGAACTAAAGAACAACATAGATTTGTTTTTATTTGTAATTTGGTTGAACCAACTATTAAAAAACTAAAACACAAATATATAAAAACAATTTTACTCACTAAGTGAATGCATGAAATATTTTGTTATTCCTGTCATATGAGGGTGAACAATCCTAAACCAGATATTAAACTGTGTTGTCGTCAGGAAGATCAACATTGACATTGTGAGTATTGGAGGTAGCAGATTAATGCTATTATGTGGGATAAATAGAGGAAATCAGCTTAATGAGCCAAAGTAATGACAACATTGATTATCTACTGTCTGTCTGTGTTCCTCTCTGTCCCCTGAGTGGATTTACTGTACTTCTCCCTTGTCAGTATCAATTACGTCTCCCGGTTGTTTAAATCTTTAATCTTCTAGTCTAAGTGATTCTACTGCAGGAGTCACTGTGAGTCAGAAGTTTGAATCAGGTCAGACGTCCTCATCAGCTCAGATTTCATAGGATTTATATTTTAAATTATATTGTATAAACATAATATGGATACAAACACAATTTAAAAATCCTTCTCACCATCTCGTGGACACGTAATCAGTGTAAGGCGGCTGGGAGCGGATTTCCCTCGCCAGGCCAAAGTCTGCAATCTTGACCAGCTGTTGGCCCATGCAGAGCAAATTCTCCGGCTTCATATCACGATGGAAATATCCTGAAAAACCCAAGTTAGTCCAACAAAACTTCTATGACTAATGCAACCACTACGATTTATACTTCAACAGCTATAGATGTGTATCAGAGTTTTCTGAAACACAACTCAAGTTAAAACATCTCGGACCATATCTGATGATTTAACCAAACACAGAAAAGTCAAGGGTTTAAGGAAAAGAAAAGAGGAAGATAGGGGGGGGGGGGGGGGAGTCTCTTACCGTGTTTATGCACAAACGCTAAACCAGACAACACTTGGAACAGAATGTTCCTTATCTCATTTTCTGAAAACATCGTATCTTGTCTGGCAGCAGCAAAGAGGGAAATGAGAAGAGACGGAAAGAAGGAAAGAGAGGATAAAGAAAATATACACTGTGCAAACTTCATGCCTTATTGAAAAGAGAATATCATCAACACTCACATGCACTAAAAACACTGTTTATTCAAACATTCCTCTTCTCACAGGAGAAGTGACGCCTGATGTCTTATCAGCTGTCCAGCATTTATACATGTTTTAGGTTTAGACATGTTGTTTAGCTTTAGTCCATTACCTCTGTGCATGCAGCTGACAGCTTTATAACACAACACCTTAAAGAAGAGATGTTTTCACACGTCTGGACTGAGAGTCCTCGCTCAAGTCACCTACCATGTTTGTGAATAATGGACAGTCCCTGTAATATCTGAAATGTCATGTTTCTGACGACTGACTCAGGGAACAACTTGTTTCTGCAAAAACAACGACTGACACATTATGACTCAAGCCGACCCAAATAATTCTCACATTGCCGATGCTAATGAAACCCACACGGCAGGATTATATCACCAAAATAACTCACATGACTCAATTAATGCGTAAATGCACATTTAACATCTCCGACATGCTCTCACCGTTCTTTCATGAGCTGATAGAGGTTTTCTTTCATGTACTCGAAGACAAAGAAGAGGTGGTCATTCTCTCTGATGACTTCCTTCAGTTTCACCACGTTGGCGTGGTTCAGCTTCTTCAGAGACTCAAAACACAAAGTATTTATGAAACACGTTAAATTTCATAGAGACATTAAAAAAGAATTACAAGGGATAATTCCAAAAATAAAATGTATCATGTCTATGATAACAATGAATCTTACCTTCACTTCTCTCAGATTCAAACACTCGTCCCAGGAATAAAACTTCCTCTTCATCCTGTTGAGAAAAAGAAAATATCCTCATCATGCTATTTCTAATACTTTGGGTCTTCACTATATGATCTAAACTCTAGTGGTAACTTGTCCTGGTTTAGAGACTAGTTTCTTCAGTTGTCAGTATTTGAAAAGTGTTTGTGTGTTTATGCTCATATTAATTAAAATATACAATCCATCACAATACAGTGAATATAAATACAAAGTATCATCCTAAATAAACTAACTTTGCAGCCTTGTTTTCACCAAACCTTCCCGACACTCTAAAAGCAACACAGAGCACTTTCACTCAACTCACTGTCACCGCCGGTATCAGTTTACACTATAACCTTACATTTACAAACAGTGCCTGGTGGAGCCTCGTAAAACATTCATTATTAATTTCTCGTCGAAGACAGATTCGTGAACAGCTCAACGTTGCAAATACTTCTTATGGACAAGATAGAAACAGAACTACAAGAACCTGCATGAGTTGATTTTCAAAATAATATAAATAGTTTGTTCCCTGTTAACGAGATGCAAACAAAGACAAAGCCTTGATGATCTTCTCTTTTCTACATGTGAGGATTGCAACATGTCTCCGCCTCTGAGCACCTTGCAGCAGCCGCTCAGGGTTTTGATCAGCTCACCACTGGGACACAAAACATCCCAGTGTGTCTCTGCCATATCCGTCGGGGGCCAGACTTGCCTCTTAATTGCCACCAGCTCCCCGGTGTCGTTGTTCCTTCCCAGGAGCACGCTGCCGTACGTGCCGTCCCCCAGCTGCTTCAGAGTGGTGTAGCGGTTCATGGTCCACAAGGAGCCCTGCCTCTCCTGCACCGAGGAGCCTTGACCGTCCCACACCGGCCAACAGTCGGTCATTGTGAGCCCGGCAGCATCCCGCCACAGATGAACCACTTATCTGCCCTCTGCTGTGCTGTCTCCTCCTGCCACTGCAAACTCACTCAAAGGCCTTGAAGAACACGAGCATGCATCCCCCGGCCTTCCTCCTCCGGCCTTCCCTCTGCAGAAGATGCTGATGTCTACCTGGCGAGGGAGAGAGTGGAAAGGTGAAGCTGAGACAATCCTGCCTGTTGCACGGTGTCCCACCCGCCCTGAGCTGTAAGCTAAGCCCTCATGGACAGAGGAAGGGCGCTGTTCTGTCGAAGGGGAAGTGGATTAAAGTTGACATGAGCTGAAGAATGTGTGCCAGGAAGCAGAGGAGAAGCTGCAGGGTGAGTGAGAGAACCGGAGCGTGCAGCAGCTTCTGGGTTTTGAAACCGAGACTTTTCATGAATTTGATTCAGGAACAGAGGGTTTACCTGGTTTGTTCCAACACCGGTCACATAAAAGTGAGACAGTGATGCTAAAAGGTGTTAGAACTATTTAAACTTATCTTTACTCAAGTGTCTTTGAGCTACACTATCAATTAATACACTAAACTCTTTCTTAATCTAAGCCCGATTGTTTTATAGTGTTAAAGCTTCCAGTTTAGAACTATACAATTATTTAGAAAATACAATATTGAAAGACATCCCATGATATCTTCTTTCTTTTGTTTCTGTACTCTTTTTGCACTTTAAAACACAGAACCAGGTTCTCTTGACCAACATATTCTTCTATCCAAGTTATCAACTCCTTTTCCTTTAACCCACATTTTGCAACGGACAGGAGAGGAAAGTACACCTTGGCTAGACTTGAAGTAATTAGGGCCAGTGTACTTAGAACTGACGTAAGACTTCGGGTCAGATGAGGCAAACTATCACAAGTGTAGACACTTAGTAGGAATGACATTGCTTTTTCAAAAGCGGGGGACCAGACCGGTGGTTTCATATTTCATTAAAGGGAACAGCTTGAGGTTGTAAGAAATCTTGGGCTTTAACAAACTATAAATGAAACTACTATCAATCAATGTGGAAAATACTGAAAAATATCCAAGGCAGGTTCTGAGACTCCAAAATGTCACCATCAAGCAGATTGTTTTGTCAAAGCAGTTGTAGACATATTCAACATATTATCATGGAAATTAAAGGAAACCAGTAAATACAGACATTAGAAGTTGAAGTGCAGATGCTTGGTAGCTCTTTTGCAAAGGTCAGAGGTCACACAGTCAGACACTGAATAAAAAAGGGTAAGGGTCAGGTATATTAAATGAGCCAAGTATTCTGAATTCCCCTCTCGCTCCTTGTGCCCTTTATAAAATGTGTTTATTCCCGTATGCATACCTATAATTATCTATAGTTCGTTGTTATTATTAGTTATTTTTCAGAATTATTTGGATGTTGTCACTGTCGTATTCATGTTATCTCCGCTGCAATGACCTCAGTAGCCCATTTGATGATATAAAAACGATTAATAGTTGTATTTGGACTTTACAGCCCTGCTGCTTCAATCTGAGACAGTGAGGACCTGAGCACATAAAGTGACATTAAATGTGTTTCACTGTCCTTTCAATAATGATAATAATGTTGACCAATGTTTACGACAGAAGACTGTTCAGACATTGAACAGACATGTCTACTAAATTATGAGAGTCTAACATATAATATAAGTAAGAGTTAGTTTCCAAAATAAAACAAATCATAATCTACGTACTACTGAATTATGTGTAATGTAAACGGTGTTCTATACACTTTACTATTATACAAGTAAAACTATTCACAATAAAGTTGTGTTAGTTATGTTTTAAAATAGTAATTAAATAAATGATGTAATGATATAAATAGTTAATGTGAGACATTACAAGATAATGATATCAGAATTTGTCATATCTTTTTGTTTTGTGATGAGAAAAAAACAACTGTATCCAAGGTTGAGAAAGAACTTTGAGAGTGAAGGAACTTTTAGAGAAGTTCCTGAAGTGTTCAGAGACAAAGAGGAAAGTTTATCAAGGCGTTAATAAGCAAACTACATCAGCTCAGTGGTAAAACAATAAAAGTCCCAGAAAAGTCAATATTGGAGTCTTGTGACGGGATTGTTTTGTTAAGTGTGCTCAACTTAACTTAACTTAAAACAAACTATTATAAAGTTTTTAAATTGAACTTTGACATATTGCCAATCTACAACACAGTACTCTGGGATTAAATAATGTTTATCATTATTCATATTTCACCCCAGGAGCTCGAATGTACAGTTATCTAGGTTACTACCATGTGAGTACTGTAATAAAACAGCAATAATTCATTCAAAAACAAATATCACTTCTATTATTTTCATACAAATAGTAAAGGGAATCAAAACTACTGGATACCCATGTTTCTAAGCGGTGACTGTTGTTACATAAGCTGAGCTACTGTCCTGGGAAGGCCACGAATGTGTTTTATAACTGCACCATCTAGTG
This sequence comes from Platichthys flesus, assembly GCF_949316205.1. NCBI lineage: Eukaryota > Metazoa > Chordata > Actinopteri > Pleuronectiformes > Pleuronectidae > Platichthys > Platichthys flesus. Next base: position 20,644,653 of record NC_084958.1, on the reverse strand, counting down.
GTTTAGTTCCATCTCTACATCTGACCGTGTCTTCAGCCCCTATGAAATTTATAATCCCAACTCTTTTCTGACCTTTGACTAACTACACATATCTCCCAGGAGCCTGGTTATACAACAATTTAATCAAGATGAGCCCCAGTTGGACAATAACATAATGGTGATGAATCACTGGTGACGCCCAGATTAGAAGACTGATGATGGGAAAGTTAGAGCAAGGTCTAAATGTTTTATATATCAGACTGGGTGATGGAATGTTTGATTGAGATCTGATTTAAAGAACCTGAGAGCACCTCAAGGATCCATAAAGGTCCCAGAACCCATATCTATATGACAAGATATTCAATCCACATGTCGGGGACTATTGGATTCTAAAAAGTGATCCATTATGCTATAAAATCAATTAAAGGTTTAGGGTGTAGACTTTAGTGACATCTAGTGGTGAAGTTGCAGCTGAATACCCCTCACCTCACCCCCAATTCCTAACATGAAGGAGAACCTGTAGCCTTTAGTTGTCATAAAAACTCTAAAGGTTTAGTTTGTCCAGTCTGGGCTACTGTACAAAAAACATGGCGGCCTCCGTAGAGAGGACCCACTACTGGTGTAAATATAAAGTATTAAAATATAAAGGTCCATTTTAGCGTGGGGAAAACAACAATTTGTACAATTTAGATGAAACACACTACTGAAAACATCACTCAGTTTATTTTATATTCAATAATTCTTTCATCTAAATCTTATACAATAAATCTGTAATAAATGGCCAATGGAGAGAAGGAATTTAGAAAATGTATTAATAATAATATAAATAATAAACACACTGATTAGTAGCAGTCCTGTGTATAAACGAGACATTACATAAGGATTAAGGATGAGTACATGAAATAATGCCAATATTATTTCATTAATCTCTGTGTGAATTAACAAAACACACGTGTTCTGATCATAAATCTGATATATTCTTATATTTCCACTGTGTCTCTCTCAGCAGCATCAGTGTCCAGCTGCAGATGGAGACTCACTTCGGAGCAGGAGGAGTCTTTAGACGCGCAGCAGTGAAAACCTCGAGCCGCCTTCTCGAAACGGCCCAAGTGTAGTGAGATGACGAGGCGTGCATTGCACCTAACAGCTGTGCAGGAGGATTGTTGACTGTCTGCGCAGCGGATCGACGCGTTTCTCCTCCAAGGTTGTGCTTTTGGTTACTTACGGTAAGGTGGACCCGCAGTGTCCACTAAAGGATCAGGTGATCCACTAGCCACGGAGCGGAGGCTGACGGGGGGAAATGCAAGATGACATATAGCAAATGTCGGAGCATAATTCATTCACGCGTTCGCCTCGGATCCGGACTTGACTCGCACCGCTGGAGCTCCAATGTGACGATGGCTCGTTAGGGCTGGCGGCGCCACTGCGATTTTTGTGGATATTTTAATTTATGAGAAATCACATTCACAGACACATATTGGTTTCAACATGGGGCTGTGCTACAGTTTGCGTCCCCGGCTCTTCGGAGACCTGAGCGGCTCTATCTCCAACGCCACCTCGGACTCGGACCAGCCTCCGGACGCCACCGTGCCGACCCGAGCCGGGGGAGCTCGCCCAGAGGACACCGGGGGATGCGGGGAGACTTCGTCGCTGCGTGCCGGCGGCGGCCCGGTGCGCCCCGGGGACCCTGCCAGGCTCTCGGCCGGGGAGCACCGACGCGGAGACACCGTTACCGACGGCGTGCTCATACAGAACGGAGGTGGCGGTGGTGGAGGTGGAGGAGGCGGCGGTAATAGCGGTGGAGGAGGCGGCGGTAAGGGGACAGGGAAGGACCGCGGCCGCCGCTTGCAGCTGCTGCCAAAGACAAGCGTCCAAAAGCAGAAAAACTGGGACAAATTTCTGGTGGAGGAGAAGGAGGCCGAGAAGGAGGCGAAGAAAGTCAGTAAGAGCATTGACCGGGCGCTGAAGGAGCTGAAGCGGGAGTACAAGCAGACCCATCGGCTGCTGCTGCTCGGTAGGTGCCTGTCTGTTGTTGTTGTGGTGTTGTGGGTAGAAACCTGGACGCACCGGCCTCCTCCACACGCTGTGCCGAGGCCCGGTGCCACATCTGGCGGCTGAGCAGTGGAGACTCACCCCCCGCGGCTGCCGGTGACCAACGCTGAAGATGGACGTCCAGACCGTGGCCTGGTTTCCCGGCAGCCTCCTCGTGTTCTCGGCTTTAACGTGGAGTCTGCCAGGCTGTCACTGAGCTCCAGGTTCCACTGGTTTACTGAGGCCGGTTAGCTCCAGGCCACAGGGCCATGTTTACCACTGCCATAAATACTAGTCCAGTGAAGTACTCCTGTGGTACAACATGGTGAAGTAAATAGAAAATACCCCCACTCTGTCATTTTTGTAGTATAGTAGAGCTGCAATGTAGTATAGGACCATTTAGCTGTGTATTGCTAGTTATAGTGTCCTTTATTTGGCTTTAGTTTACAAATACAGTATGAAGTAGTATAATATAGTGTAATGTAAGAGTGTGTCTCTTGTTTGAACTGTGACACGTCTACATGAAGTCATTTCAAATACATCCATCTATAAAGTAGTCTAGTGAAGTAGTCCTGTAGAACAGCATGGTGTAGTAAATAAGAAACAGCCCAACTGTGCTCCAATACAGTTGTTTTTGTAGTATAGTAGAGCTATATTGTAGTATAGGAGCATTTAGGATATAAGAATACTGTATATTGTTATATATAGTGTTCTTTATTTGGCTTTAGTTTACAAATACAACTTGTAGAGAGACAACTTAATAACATAGTTTACTAAAGTCGAGTGTAAGAGTGTGTCTCTTGTTTGAACTAACTGTGACACATCTACATGAAGTAAATCCATCTATATTTGTGTAGTAGAGAACTGTCTAGTAGTAAAATATAAGTATAGTAGAGGGATGTGTGTGTACTGTAAAGTGGAGTTTAGTAGTATTTAGTGTCTATGTAGAGAGACAGAGACCACTTATCTTTTATTTACTCTGAATAGTCATAGTCCTCTTATTGATCTGACCTGTTGGTCATATGTCCAGATGTTAAGAGTAAGACCTGTCAGTGCCATTTAAAGAAGCATTTGTTTGAATTCATAATAAAGGATGTTAACTAGAGAGTTGTGAAGTGGCCTATAGTATAGTACACTCTAATTTAGTGTTTATAGTCTTCAGAGGTGCTGGGAAATCATTGTGCTATAGTATATTATAGTTTTCTGTTGTCAGTAATGTCTGATTCGAGTCAATAAATGAAAAACATCCTTAGTTGTTCAGTGTAGTGTAGTATAGTTTAGTATAGTGTAGTCCACTGACAACAGGAAGAATAGCATTTTGACTAAATGTGGCACATTTAAAGTAAGTTATTTAATAAGTTAAAAAACATAGTTGAGTAGAATGTAGTGTAGTAATGTGACCTGTAGTCTAGTATAGTAAAGCGTGTATAGTGCAATGAAGAGTAAGGTTTAGTAGGCTTTAGTATAGAGAAATATGTAGAGACATGTTTACTCAGCAAACTTATAGTATAGTATAGTGTACGGTTAGAGACAACAAATGAAGAACATCCTTTATATTAGACTTGGTAAAAATGATAGAGTATAGTGGCTCATACTGTAGTTTAGTATAGCACAGTAGTATTCTTCAGTAACATATAGGGTATAAAGGAGTTTGTTAGTCTGTAATGTACTATAAAGAGACCAGTATATACAGTGTAGAATAATCTAACACAACCCACTGAATAGTAGTAGGGTTTTAAAGTGCAATATGGAGTATACAGTAGTGCAACAGGATTTAGTTTACAAAAATGTATTAAAGCAACTTAGCTTCTAGGTGTTGGCCCATGTTTGCTCTGCATACAGACAGGTTAATTTTTAGGATAGTATATAAAAAATGTTACACCTGTGGATCAATAAAGTTTTATGTTATCTTATTTTATTGTATCCTGCTAGGACGTGAGTGATCTGTTGGACAACAGATGAAAAATAGCCTTTTGATAATTGTAGCAATTTTACAGTTTTTGCTATGAATAAGTATATGTTGAAAAGTATCGTAAAACCAGGGACAAACAAAGGAAAAATTACTGATTGATTACAGTGAATCTTGTACATTAAGATCAAAGCCTTAATTAAACAAATATTATATTAAATCATATGTTTATATAAGAGAGTTTTGTAGGAAGATTCATGGAATAGAATACTACGCATATATAATGTTGAGGTTTCGATTGCACTTGTTCCGTTTCAATTTCATTTTGATTATTATGATGAAGTGGGCGGCACAATTATAGATGTGAGCTTAGTAGATTTAAATCTCTGAGTTTCAGGCGTTTGAAAGACTGGTGACCTGTCCCCTGTCCCTGTGACCCTCCAAGGACAAGCAGTTATTTTTAGCTGCTATTATGGTTACGTTTCCTGAAGAGTCCTGATCAGAAACGCTGATGAGGAAAAACAATATTTAAATGTCTGTACATTTACAACAAAAACAGCCACTCTCAGCTCAGTCGCTCGTAAAACCACTTCAGCGTGTTTCTGCCTTACCGTAAACAATACAGTTCCTTGCTACTCTATATAATAAATGGCCAGCAGTTTAATTTCCTGAGTAAACAGCCCTCAATAATTACACACAGGAAGAAATGGCTCATCCTAATGAAGTCACACGGGGAAGTGTCATACATTCTTCCCTGAGCCACTGCTGAAAACTATACAGCATGTGTGACCTGTGTCACAGTGAGTTCAGCGTGTTATTATAGGGTTTGGGCCACTTTCTCCACCGCTACAGAGTCACAATTATTTTTGGGAGCCACGGCATCTGTCACTGTTGCCACCCAGGAGCCTCGGCACGAGCCACAGGCCACTTTTGGTTTCTCTTAAGAGGCCTTCGGGACTTTATACTCTCCAGGTCTCCACTCGGCCTCCTGTTGCATGCCAGAGGACTGAGGTGGTTTGTGTTCCTCTGAAAGTGGACACCTTTCAAATAGTGTTACATTTCAAGGCAACGTATGCTCGCTAATCTGGGTTACTTTATCTGTTTGTATTTGCGGCGGGTATTTAGTTGAATAATGATAGCCACGAGGAACTTTTCATTTGAACCTTCATCCTGAACGAGCTGCCACGTTCGTTTTAGAGCTGGAGCCGTACACCTTTGGTCATAGTTATAGCCATTTGTATTTGTCGTGTGACACATGCTGACAATTGATCATTTCAGACATAGTTACAGCTTTGTGGAAAGGTTCTGAAGAATTAAAAAGTTATTCTCTTTAAAGTTTTCTTGCTGTTCAGTTTGAAGGTATGGTTTAAAAAATCTTTGGTCAGTTGCAGAAATGACAATCAAAGGATTTCTTGATTTCATTCAATTTTTCTTAGATTTTTTTCTTAATCATTTAAAACTAATAATACAAATATTACATGGATTCAGTGCATTCACACATTACACAACAACATCTACTATATGTCAGAGCTGAAACAATTAGACAAGTAATCCATCAGATCTACTGCAGAAACTATTTTGATAATGTTTCAGTTGTTTCAACTCGTTTCTTTCTAAGTCAGAGTTAATGATCTTTGTTTTCTGGTGAGCAAGAGCTTCTATTACCTTAAATATTTCCTGCTTTTCAAATGTAGATTTCTTAATATTTGTTTTTCTTACTATTAGTCATACAAAATTAGCAATTTATTCAAAACAACTTTTATTGCAAAGCCAGCAAACTCATGTTCTTGTAGATAAGCCCTGATTGTGATGTGACTGGAAATTAGCCTCCTTCCAATAAAGCCTGTGTTTTAACTTCGGAAGACAAGTACGTGATATAGTTTATAAGTAATGCAAGATATCAGAAAGTTTCCACTAATCTAGTCATGAATCACTGAGTCACTGGAACAGTTGGATATTATACAATTCCTGTAGTGAGCACTCTAATATTTTCAAGGTGCAGTAACTGTAAAAAAAAACAACACATCTCTGACCAGAGGACAATTCAGAAAATCGTCAGAATCTTTTAATAGAGTGTCCATAGACTTTATATTTTAGCGCATGAACGCAGGGATGGGAACTGCAAGACGAGTTCCTACTATTTCTTGGAAAGGAAGTCACTTTATTGTTAGGTCTCTTGGATCTGATTCTGTGCAGCGCGATGATAATATCTGTTACTGCTGTCCTAGATGTCCTTAACTGGCTGTTTCGCAGCCATATCACCCGTCATGAGCCCGAACAACAGGCTGCGAGTGCATTGCATAGAAATGAGCAGTGGAATTTTAGGTAGGCCAAGAATTTGCCTGTTGGAAGTCGCCGATTGTCGTTTCTTGTCTTTCTTTTGTGTGTTGAGCCGCTCGCCTGCATGGGAAAACATATTTTGGAAAAGCTTACCCATCCACTCAAGAAGTGTGGAAGAACGACCCCCCCCCCCCCCCACACACACACACACTCCCCCACCACTGCCTCCTCCTCCCTTAAATACAAGAGGAGTCAGGTGAACTTTGCATCCGTCTGAATGGGTTTTATCATTGACTCGACTTCACTGAACTTTGCCACAAACTGCACCAGAGTTCCCAGTCAGTGTAATAACCAACCAATGGTGCAGGACCATGAGTTATTGTCCGATTTATGATCCTGATAGCAGAATGGCGGTGTGTGAATGGTCTCTGTACTTCAATCAGTTAAATCAGAGTCAAACACACCGCATGAAAAGGACGTTGGACTACGCTCTGCCTCCTTTTTGTTTTTTCTTCTTTACTTTATTATTCTGCTTTATCAAGAGCCTGTGTCCCTAAAGAGACTGCTGTAAAATTCTTTCCGGCCTCAGAAGAAATTTCAAGGAGGCTAATTTTATCTGGATATCACTTGGACGTGTGCCATGTTTTTACGGTAGATGCTTAAATTACAGTCAGGGCCAGTAAATACGTGTGGGAGAGTTACATGTTAGAGTTACTCTTTTAAGTGTCAGATATTATTAGATTCACTGTGACAGTTCACTGGAAGTCATACTCTTTTCGATGCCAGAATGACTAGGTATTTAGATATATTTTATGAATTTATTTAATGTGAATGACAATGCAGAACCTCTTTTTTATTTTCAAAATGCTAATTTCCTTATGAATAAACTGAGTGAGGAAACCAAATCTCAGACTCTGGCTGTGCAGTTGTCGTTTTGCAGTACAAGTCTGAAAATACTAAATATATCTTCGTCAGACTTTGAAACCAGAATTAACCTGTAGAGGAAAGTATTTTTAGATGGTTTCATTGCTGTATTTGCTTAAGAAAAGGATCTGAAAATGTCTTAAGACCCAGCACACATACTGAGGAGTTAATTATTTAATATTTCTATTGCTATTATTACACAGAAATATTGTAGTGATTCTTTAAAGCTTGTTGCCAAACATGTTGTTTTAATAGTTTAACTTTCAGTGTATACAAACTGTCCCACTTCAGAATTGTGTGTTGCAAAATATTGGAGGGTAATTCATACGCAAAGTCATTGTTTATGTAATAAAATGCGGCTTGTATGTGCACGCTCTGAACTCTGATTTAAGATGAGCACAAAGAGAAAATTTAACATGAAGATTAAAACAGTTTTTTCAGTTTTTTTTTTATTCTGCTCAGAGAAACCAGACATCCAGGTGAAGTAATAATAATCGGAATGTATTTCGCCTGCAGGGAGGATGTTGATGAAATTTGGCTGTTGAGAGATATAATAAGCACACTCACACCCTTCAAGTCTAGTTAAGAGGAAGCCGCAGCTAAATATACTTCTCAGATTAAAGGGTGATCGTTTGTGGTACTAAACCTGGTTCTGTGACATTCATGGGGAACTGTCAGCTTTTTGTCCAGTGCTTCGTCTGACCACTAGAGGATGGTGTGGGCCAGTCTCTCTATTTGTGACCTTGCTGTGTGAAGTGGTGAGAAAGGATCTGTGTCTGTTAGGGTGGGGTTGTGGTGGCGCCGCTGTTTTCACACTGCCACAGGTGAGGTGAGGGTTTCTGTTTGGATTTGCATGCTGCACAACTTCGTCACACTCACGAAAACTGTTATTTGCATTTTGTTTGCATAAAGGACACAATAACGCTCCTTGTTGTACGTTACATGAATACTCATGCATGGTTATCTAATGCTACTGAGTTATCTATGAGTGCTTGCAACACAAGTATATGTCTGTGAACATTGTTTCAGACTTTCCTGATTGCAACAGGGTAGTATCGCAAGTTCGAAGCAATGTTTCACCTCAAGAACACATTGTTAGTGTAAATGTAAAGTGCTGTGTTCAAGTCAAACCCTTGAGAAAAGATACATACCCCACTCTGGTCTGGTTGAGAGGAAACCACAGCAAGCTAAACATAAATGTCAGACAACCCTCACAACAGTGACAGTTGTTCTGTTTCCGCCCAAGTGCCATAAACATACCTCTCACTGCCAGACTATGGTGACTGTAAAGGACAGGTACCTGGTCTGTTTTTGACAAACTTCTACCTCAGAGTGTTCCACAAACAGACAGAGAGGATGAACTTGATAATAAAGAGGGTGTCATGTAAGGTTTCTAACTGATACGCAGTTTTAATGAGGTGAATTTACAGAACTTACTTGTTTGGGCTGGTGAAATTCTTGTATAGTCAACTTAGTGGGCCTGCATCATGTTCACACAAGAGTTGTTCAACATGATTTATAATTTGCAGAAGTGAACTACGTATACGAGGCAGGTTTAAACCTTATGATGCCAAACATTATTTATATTTGATCCAAAGTTATTAATATAATATTGTATTGGTGTAGTGACGACTTTATCAAACTTAATGTTATCAAACTTTCCTATGACACCACTAGAATTTTTTTAAGTAAGATGACATACTGTATGAAGCTTATGCTCATTTGTCTTACCATTGTTATTATGTACATTATGACCATGATATTGTCGTTCGTATGATATGTTCTGTTATTCTAGAAAAGGACATCATGTTTTGAGGCTCTGGGCCAGTTGTTATATCTATGTTTGTTTATTCAAATTAATCACTGAACATTAATCAACATGTAGATGTGCCAGATTAAGCCATGCAGGCTAGTTTTACAGTCCCTGGCAGTTAGATTTAAAAAAAGCATACAATAACATATATACACATGTCTAAAAACACACAGACGTAACATAGACAGACCATAAGCACACATAAATGGCAAAGACAAAAGCTCATATCGTGCGGAGGGCACAAAGTACAGTTGAATTCATAATGCAATATAAAAAGACAGGCTCGCAGTTATATATCCGATGTTTGCGGCTCTGGGTTCATTTAGCTGATAATGAATTGAATCCAAGCTACTTTAATTGTTGATTTATATAAGTAGTAGCTTCCTACCCTTTTGGTCTATAACCCCCCCCCCCCTCCTCTTTAAAGAGACTATATGTACATATTGCTACACAGCCAATGTTACCATTAACAGGTGTTTACTCACCAAACTAGATCAAACGTTCCGACTTCAGCCTCAAACTTCCGTTTACTCCCCAATAGCTGTCCTCAGCAGTGGAAAACAACTCCTGAGTTAACTCTTGTTCTACTGAGGTCAGCACGCTAACCAGATCCCGGCCATCACGTCTCATCACAGAAGCATCTCGTGTGCCCTGTAAACGTAGTGCTGCTCAGAGGCTGTATTATAATGACATGTCTTGTAAGCGAAACCATCCAGATCACAAGATTGATTAAAAAAAAACATAAAGCAGCAGAGGAAACGTACAGATACAACCGATCAACAATGCTACGTTTCAATATGTCCAATATGTGATTTTCCTGTTTAGATCTAATGGGCTCTGGGGTCGAGTGTAAACAAGGCCCAGACGGCGAGAAGCTTCACTATCAGGAAGTTTATTGTACAAGTGACACATGGATCTCAGTGCAGACTAATAGACTGAGATGAGAAACAAAGAAAGCACACAGTATTTATCCTTACGGTCACGCCTAAGCTATCCACCTAGCTCCGTCCTTGGGTGAACAGATAACAGTTTAACAAATTATTGAAGGTCAGCTGATCCCTTGCAAGAGATGCTGAATTTCTGCAAAACAGGATATGGCCTTTCCTCTATGAACTTGCTGTCCCTACTTATTGCATATAAGGCATGTTACATTTATGTTACTCATGCCCCAGGCGACAGGCGTGGATGCTCACAGCAGTTCACTCATATGACTATCAGGGTTAAAGGTTGTAGGCCTATGTGTACGTTTTTTGCTTTAGCTACTGAAATGTTAATTTGAAGCTAATTCGCATAAAACTTTGAGGACTTGCCAAGAGCTTGTCTCAAGGGGTGGAAACACCAATATTAAATCTAGTTTTCTTCTGTGGTGTGGCCTAGTGGTTAGAGTGGTACAACAAGAAGGTTGCCAGTTCAAACCCCACTCTCACCCATCTGCATGGCGAAGTGTCCTTGGCAAGATACTGAACCCCTAAATGGCCCCTCATAAATGTTGAGTGTACTAATTGTAAGTTGCTTTAGACAAAAGCGTCAGCCAAAATGACATGTAATGTTTCACTCACATTGATTCCAACAGGGTTAGCATGCTAACCAGCTAGCACCGGCCTGGCTGGGCTATGTCAGTTTAAGGGTTCTAGTTAAGTTAGCATCACTGTAGCATCCAGAGGTAGCACTGCATATTATGACCGCTTGTTTTTGCAATGCAATGATGGCTGAAGCTCTTGGCATCTGACCCCCACCACCACTCTGGTAATTAAGTACATTCTGCAACAGAGAAGAGAAGTACATGAGTAAATGTACCTAGTTACTTTCCACCATTTTTTATAACATCTATCCATGAGAAAATATACATCATTCTGCAGGGTATCGTTTTGCTTAAAGGTTACTTATACTTTTGATAGTCAAGTATATTTTGATGTGAATTTATATATATATAATTATTTTTTTAATGCAGGACTTTAACTTGTAACAAATTATATATCCAGTGTGGACTTGTTTTGTTTACCTTTGAGTTCTTCATCAGTAACGATCACAAAATATAATATGTATAATAACACACAGAGATATGCAGTAACTAGTAGTACATTTACTACTATATCACTTATTTTACTGTAAGAACACAGAGCTGGGTAGCAGCTAGTGCACACACATCCATCCACTCTCAACACTTTAAATGGATTGCCAGTTTGGGTCAGAGGCCTAGTAGTTGTATGAAGTATAATTTTAAGTATACACTGTTTATACGTATACATACAGTCGTGTTTATATTCATTTTTATACTTCTTATTTATTTATATACTTCTAGGATCTGAGTAAGAACGTCGGAAAGACCAACATTTTGAATATTGTTCTACTGTTTATTGATTAAAATGATGGTTGCCAGATTTATTGACACGCACACACACCCCTGCACTAAACACACTGTAAATGGGTTGCCAGTTTGGGTCAGGGCCTAGTAGTTTTATACAGTATAAATATAAGTATATCATGTTTATACTTATACATATACTCATGTTTATACTCATATTTATACTTCTTATATACTTTTTGTATCTGAAGAAAACCACACTAAAGACAAAACAGTACACACACACTGTAATGGGTTGCCAGTTTGGGCCAGGGCCTAGTAGTTGTATACAGTATAAATATAAGTTTAGCATGTTTATACTTATACATATACTCGTGTTTATACTCATATTTATACTTCTTGTATACTTTTTGTGTCTGAGGAAAACCACCATAAAGACAAAACAGTACACGCATAGACACACGCACACACAGGCACACGCACGCACACACACACACACACACACACACACACACACACACACACACACACACACACACACACACACACACACACACACACACACACACACACACACACACACACACACACACAGTAAATGGGTTGCCAGTTTGGGTCAGGGCCTCCTCTCTGACTGGAGGAAGAGGAAGAAGAAGAAGAAGAAGACTTCCACCATTACTGCTCTTCGCTAATCAGTCTGATGAGTCCTCTTCCTCCATGTAAAAACACCCGATGCTGGCGGTTAGTGTCAGAACGGAACGGAGGTGTGTGTTCCTCCTCCTCTTCCTCCTCTTCCTCCTCCTCCTCCACGGTGCGCGGCTACTTCCTGGTGCCACAGCGAGAGGCAGTGCTGAGTTAAAGCGACAGAAACACCGATAGAACAAAAAAAAAATACGGAGCTGCCGAAGAGAAGCGAGGGGCCGGAGACGCGACGGGAGCAGTTGACCGGATTCCCGCAGAACCCGAAGAACCCCCCCCCTCCCGCCCTCTCTCGCTCGTCCCCTCGTCGTGTGTCCGCGTGTGCTTCACCCTCCGGGGGGCCGTTTCTCTCCGCGGAACCGAGGCGTCCTGTCCCCGGCGGTGAGCAGGCTAGCGGGCGGTGTGGATGACGGTTGGCTGCGGCTGAAGCGGACTTGTAGCGGGGGGAACGTCTTCCTCCCTCCGACGGAGGAGAAGCCTCGCAGAGATTTTCCTTCCTCTCTCTCTCCCCCCCCTCCCCACCCCCCTCCCTTTTTTTTATATATATATTTTATTTTATTTTTTTAACCATAGTCTCCCTCCCGTGTCGCCGCCGAGCCTCCCCCCTCACCCCCCCCTTCTCCCGACATCAGCCCTGGTGTTATTTTTTTCTACGTACATACGTTGTTATTTTATTTTTTTGGCGTGTGTGTGCGCGTGTGTGTTTTTTTTTTTGTTGTTTTTTGTTGTTATTTTTTATTTTTTACGATTCCACAAGGAAAAGGGGGGCTAGGGCGACGGAAGATGGGTTGTTTGGGCAACAGCAAGACTGAAGATCAACGCATCGACGAAAAGGCTCAACGAGAGGCGAATAAGAAGATCGAGAAGCAGCTGCAGAAGGAGAGACAAGCGTACAAAGCCACACACAGGCTGCTGCTGCTGGGTAAGGCTGCTGGCTAGCGCCGGGGAAGTGTTAGCTAATCCCCGTCGTTTACCGAACACGTAGCCCCGTTTGACAGCGCTCGCAATAATATGTCATGGGGGTGGATATTGATGGAAGCGAGGCTCCACCGGAGCCTGCAATTAACTGGCTTCATCTCCCCCAGTACCCCCCCAACACCCCGACCACCACACACCCTCCTCCCTCCCCAGTCTCCAAAAAAAAAAAAAAAGAAGCAAAGCCAACATGGTAACGGAGAGGCTGTTTGTATTTACCAGCGTGTCTACGTGATATTTCATGTTTTTTTCTCTCTCTCTCTCTCCCTGTGTGTGTGTGAAGGTGCGGGAGAGTCCGGAAAAAGCACCATTGTGAAGCAGATGAGGATCCTACACGTCAACGGCTTCAACGCGGAGTGAGTGCAACATCAGCCCCGCCGCCGCCGCATGTGACACCGGCCGCTTGTTCTCGTCCATGTACCCCCCCTTTGCTAATGCACAACACTGCCGGGGCCGGAGCTCAGCCCCCCCCCCCCTACCCTCCCTCCCCTGAATTGGATTTTCCCCAGGCACTGCAGCGCCTGTTGGGCCCAGTATCCCAATGCAAAGCAGCTAATATCTGCTTTCTCCCTCTCTTTTCTCCTCTTCCTCCACCTCCTCCTCCTCCTCCTCCTCCTCCTCTTCCTTTCCATGCACATGTACACTTTATCATACATATGCGAGGATCTCTGATGCCAATTCATTCACTGTTTCCTGTTTCATGTGAGGGGGTGAAAGGTTGTGATCGACACAGGCCTATTGATGATTTGTTTTGCTGCAAGGCCTTGCATGGCATTGATCTTACCAGTGGTCTATTTTAAACAGGCCCAGTACATGTCGGAGTCCGGTAACTTTGCATGAAAATCCTCAGTCGTGAAGTGTTTGTGAACGAGAGGCCGGATGTTAGGAGAAACGATCCTGCAGGTTTAAGAAAAAAAAAACAGAAGAAACATCTCCACTACATCATCATTTCCCTTTAACGTTGGTTTGAGTCAACCCCATCTTACATTTTGAGGTTACCCCGTCTCCTATTGTCACGTATTCTCCGCCTCAACCTCACTGTGTACGTACATGTTGTCAAATTCTGTGTTACCCGGCAGTCAGCCCCGTCTTACTCATAACCGTCCTAATTGAAGATGTGTTGTTTCTGTCTGATGTGGTTTTCTGTTTTTGTTGACCCCTGCCTCACATGTCTGCTTTGTCAACCCCCCCCCCCCCCCACCCCCTCCTCCAAAAAAAACAGAGAAAAGAAACAGAAAATCCAAGATATTCGGAAAAACGTGAAGGATGCCATAGTGGTGAGTGATCCCAGTGCAATCCCATTTCACTGATTATAACACAGGCTTACGATCAGATCTTGTTTCATCCTGCTTAATGTTTGTCTCTTTTTCTCTCACAACTTCTGCTTTGTAGACTATAGTGTCTGCGATGAGCACTTTAATACCCCCTGTCCCGCTAGCCAACCCAGAGGACCAATTCAGAATCGAATACATCAAAAGCATAGCACCTCTCTCTGACTTTGACTATTCACAGGTAAGATGTTCATTAAGTTTTTGTGTGTGTGTGTTTGCAGATGTGAATTTGAGACAAGGAAAGATGTCCTACAATGCTGCATATGAGCTTTATTTTATGTGTGTTCGTGTTAGTGTGGGTGTTGGATGGTATGTGATGAGAACGTTTGCTTTTTTTATGGCCAACAGTGTTGATCTTAGCGATACAGCTCAGCGGGTGTCAGATCAAATTTAGCTCTAATCCGCCTAATGTTGCCTTTTTTCCATCTAACTTTATTTATAACAAAAGCTTAAGGTGTTGTCCTCTTAGTCTGTAAGATAAGAATGAAAAATACGAATATTCCTTAATTTAGTTCCCCATCAGAGCCCAAGCAGATGCACTGTATGTGGATTTGAATGCAGACTGGAGCACATGGGATTCTTCTCTGTGTGTGATCAGCCGTTGAATAGCGTTAGGTCATGTGTTGGAAATGTAAATTATGTTATACATAATTTTGAAAGTGCTCCTTGTTTTGACACTGGTTTGTGCAGCATCGCCAAACAGGAATGACAAGTTTAAACACATCTATAGATGAACTTCCAGGTTTGGATGTTCTTTTCCACTAGTGCACTTTTATGGACATCAAACGGATGTTCTAACATGTTTTAACGTTAGGCCAGACTTGTAGTGATCATAACTTTAGCTGTTGTTGCATCATGTTTCCACTGAGGTACCGAGTCATTTCAATGTTTCAGCTGCTGCTTCCCTGTACACTGACACATTGTTTTTAGAGCTGAAACTATAAGTTGATTGAGCAACAGAATTGATAATTTTATAAATTTTAAGCATCAAGTATTTTACTAGTAAAAAAGACAGACTCTCTAGTATTAGCTTCTCCAGTGGGAACATTTCACTACTTTACTTGGTTTAACATCATTATAAACTGAATCCCTTCTTGTTTTGGACTGTTGGTTGGACAGGGGCGTTTCAGTGATGGCCATTTTATACTGTACTTGTGGTATTTTGTAGATTAATGATTCATTTAGTCTTGTTTTCTCTTCAGGCAAATATTTTATAATGTTTTCAGTTCTTCAACATTTAAAATAAGCAGAAGTTTATGTGTGGTCTTGAGATTTTGCATTCATATGGGCTAGGACTTTTCCAACAAGGCCTCAAAGTTGGGCTAACGCTGGGTCCTCATTAACCGGGCCTCAGGTCTAATCCAAGCCATCAAAATGTGCTTTATACTTAGAGTTGTATTGTCTTTTCATTGCAACTTTAAATCTTTGCATGATCTTTCTCAAGTTCCTGCTTCTCTTCGGGAATATCCATGAGAAGGGTTTTGGTGTTAATTTCCTGAGCGGGTCCACACTGAGAGTGTTAACAGGGCGGCAGCCGTCTGTGCTCCTGCGATGTTGTTGTGTTGTGTGAGGGCCGGGGCCGTGGGGAGAGCCGGCGTCGAGTTCCCAGGCCCGGTCAGGCCATCGGGAACAACATGGCTCTGTGTGGAGTGTCTGTGCTTGTCATCAGTCTCGGGCTTCGCTTGTGCCGTCAGTGTCACCACTACATTGTCACTTAGTGCTACCAGGCATGACACCCAATACAGCCCTGCAGGAAGCAGCCAATCAGGAACCTGTGGCTTTCACCTGTTGGCGCCGGTTTGAAAAGTGGCAGCACATCTTACCTGGAAACCCTGGAACCGATGATGTCATGGAGAACCATGATTTAAGTCTTGAGAAATATGCTGTTGCAGTGAAATTAGTTATAGTAGCTCTTAAGCGATAAGAGCTGCTTTCGCGCACCTGCATCGCAAACCTGGACTTTTCTAGACATCACCCGCAGGAGTAATGTGTGAACGCAGATGTCTGATCAGTCGAACCAGACGTAAAACGGACTTTACCCTGCTAGCGTCATGTTATAAAGTCTGGCTAATGTCCAATTGAGCCCATGTGTGAATAGAGCATTGTCTGGAGAATTCACAATAGGCGTCTTAGTGACGTATCTATTGTTTCTTCTGCACAACCCAGTTACCACCCGTCACCTAGACCAAACTGTGTATTTCCAGTTGGTAAAAGCACATCTCCATTTGTGTACAGAACTCATGAAAGGGAAACCCTGGACATTGGCTCAACGTCATAAGTGAAAACTGCTTAGATATTGGCGACGGGCGAAAAGAAGTAGTAGCAGTAACTTTTGAATTGCTACTTTTACCTGAGTTACTTGTTGTATGTGTAGGTGAAGAGAGGGTTGGTAATAGATCAGCATGTGATATTATGAACATTTTACTTGGAATGCAACTGTTGATCAATTTGTGAGATAATACCGGAAAGTTTCCATGAAAGGTTCCCATAGTGAAAGATGATATCTTCAAAATGTCTTGCTTTGGTCAGCCAACAGTCCAAATATCAAATATAATTAAATTTATAATGACATTAAACATATAATCAGCTAATCTTCACATTTCAAAGGCTTGAACAAGAAGAGACCGAAATGTTTTATTGATTATCAAAACTTTTGGAAGGCACATTCTGTTGATCGTCTGATTCATAAAACAGCTAATCGTTTCAGCCGTTAAGCTATTTTTTAATTTTGGCTGCTGCTCTTTAAAAAACACCAACAACAGATTCAGACTTTCTGGTCCGCACATGTTTTGAAACCAGTGTCAGAACTGTGTTCCAAAGAATAGTCCTTTACTCTCTGTTGGAGACTGGAGTAAAGGTATGTGTGTGTGTGTGTGTGTATATATATAAACATGTATATAATACATTGACATATTAGTAGTTAAAAACCCTGACCCATGCCATTCTCTTTCGTTCTTGGCTGACTAATCATTGTGTTTTCTGCCTGCTTCGAACTAATTTTATATTGATACTCGAGTACTGTATAATGTATATATGAGTATGAGTTATTGGGAATTAAGCATGGAAATTGAACTTGGCAGTGCTGTAAAGTTTGTGTGTCTTAGACAGAACAGCGTTGGGTTGTGATGTGTGCGATATTTCAGAAAAAGGTGTCGTTATCTTTGAGAGATGTTGTTGATGGAGAAGTGGATTAGGCTTCTCGTAAACGATAGATGGCTTCCTGTTAGTTAGTAGTATGCCGATTTAAAGCCAGGAAATGTACAGTTGATGCTGCTGTCTAAATTAAGTATCTTTTTGGGAAGTTACTCAGCTTTTATTGAAGCAAGTCAGAAACATCATAAACGGCTTGTGAGCTTCACTGCAGTTGTAGTTTTTTTTACAGAGTTCTCATTTAATTCTTAACAATATGATTTACTTGCATTTTCATGAGTAAACCTCTGAAAATAAACAACATCCCATGTGTAGCTTTGCTGGCTTTAAGTCTCTATCACCACAGCATCCATTTTTAAAAACTTTTTTCCTACAGCAGCTTGGAATAACAGAGGTTCCATGGAAAAAAGGCACGTATAACAAACTGTAGTCTATGCAAATGGAAACAAATGCCACTGCAGTCGCTACGCTAGCCACCCGACGGTGTGTGTCAGCTGAAGTGGAGCAAATTCAAATAAGCCCCAGCCCCAGTTTTGCACCACGTTAGCTTTCCCTGTATCAGAAATGTGAAAACCTTCTCCGTTCGGTGCTAAAACAAGCTGGTCACCGTAATAAATGCTGAACAGCATTTGAGACGTGTTGATGTTCTTCATATTCAATCCCAACAAAAACACAAAGAGTAGGTCCACAAACGTTTATTCCTTGCTCGCAGATATGAGTTACAATCTGTTGTTACACGGCTGCTGGCGAGGAGCTTCATACTTTGTCCGGCCCCACCCTTTGTGGAACTGATCTACTTTGTGGTGAGGTGCGGAGATACTGTACTGATGTACTGTTTAATCTCTAAACAGAAGCTAAAGTTGTGTGCACCAGCGACAGAGAGTGTGTAACTTCATTTAATGTTGTCTGATGTGAGTTTACGGGCCAACCTGGGATAGTGACTTTCTGTTAGAGAACTTGACCTGATTTGTGCTTCTTCTTTTCTCCACCACAGCCGGGGAAGGCTAACTTGTCTATAGCACTCCCTCTAACTGAATTCTTCTTCATGAAAAGGTTGTGTCCTAGAAGCTTGCTTTTGATTAGTTGAGGATATGTGATTGGTGGCATGGAGGGTTGTTCTGCTTTTTTGCAGTTGCCCCCTCTCTCCCCTTTTCAGCTGAATTTGTCTGTACTGTTTAACTGAGGGAGCCCATTATAGTCACTGTGCCAGGTGATTGTTATCTAACACAGATATGAGATGGTGCTCTATCCCATGGAAGTTCAAGCTTCTGTGCTGGTTGACTGCTAACTACCAGATATTCTTTTCAAACGAGATGATGATGGGTTACAAGGGAGGTAGTTGGTTCTCTTCTTGGTTGTTCCTGGATGACCATGAGTTTGCTCTAAGGCCAAAGGTCCCTTCAAAACAACCTCAGCATCCCGTCGCAACTGAGGATCCAAACCCTCCAAAGTCAAATCAGATTCAGGCCATTTTGTTCCCTGTGTAAGCCTGACCTATATGATTTCAAGCGAAACCCTCCCAACTCGATATCGAGACTACGGCTGGACTGAGAATCAGTCATCGCAGAGCCACCAGAGAATCGGCAGCTCATGGCCGTAGACTAAAGCAGTGGTGAGCGGGGGGGGGGGGGAAGCAGAGGAAAGAGTTAAAAAAGCTTGTGTTAAAGCAAATTCCCTTCTGGTCTCTTTCTGTGTTATCAGTTCCTCTGTAGGGCACTGCAGCACACACTGCATTTATTCAAAGGCCCAGTGTCACACGCCTCTGTGGAAAAGAGCCCTGAGGACCATACTCTGAGCATTTTTTTTTCTGCTCTCCCTTCTCTTCCCCTTCCACCCTCTACCCCTCGTCCTCCCTCCATCGAGTCCCAGTGCTTGGTAGCTTTCGTTTGGGCCCTTCTTTGGGTTTTTTGAGCCCGTTTGTGATGTAAAATTTAGCGATAACAAATAGCAAAAGAATGTAATCAGCCTTGTTTAATCATATTGATGTTAGTTAAGCTGGTGGTTAGAGTTTTAATGTAACAGAAATGCAGGCAAATACAGGAAAGAAAGTAAATATGGCCTTATTTTCCTTTTTTCCGTCTCGAGTTTGTCGCAGCAGGTAAAATTCTACGTTACACGAAGCTAAACCACGGCCGTTAAGTTGAAAATAATGTTTGACCGCCCTCCCAGATAACATGATGGCATCATAGTGTTTAGGTAATTCCTGACTTATGCCTGAAGAGTGAGCCTATATTTATCTGTAACAAGTAAAAAGTAGACCACTATTCACATCTGTCTCTGTGTGAGACTTTCTCTGTGGACTGGATCAGTGGATTTCCTCCATGTTGAACTTAATCACCGGATCTGCCGAGAGGAGCTCTCCCGGAGCATGTGATCATTTATCAGGCTCCTTCTCCCTCTCTCGCTCTGGTTCGGGGCTATTTTCACCCTCTCCCCAGTCAGAGCGCAGAGCCAGTGCTGAGTGCAGAGAGTCATGTGGTGGTTCCAGGCGAGAGGAGGAGCCCATCTGAAAGACGTGCACAAGGCGACGGGGGATATTAGCCCAATCATCTTTGTTTGGGGCATACAGAGAGTCCTGGGAAATGTCTCAAAGTCATTGATAAGATGAGTTCCCCTCATAATGCTCCCCATTGTCCAGGAGCAGGAAGTCAGCTGAAGCACTGAGACTATGTATAGCCATTGACAGCATCAGGCTTATGCATGGATTTTGCACAGCAAAGGGTGCTGGCTATATTTTATGTAATTCGTAAATTTTATATTCTATGGGGTTATCTTAATTTGATCACTGTTAGGCTATATCCTCTGAGTGTACCACCTTTGTTGCTTTAGCTTAGAGTTAGAGGAGAGAGCTTGTGACCAGAAAGTCATGAGTTTGATTTCAGGAACTGTTAGATAAACGTGTGTTGAGGAAGTGAATGAGAAACTCGGTTCACCTCCCTCTGCTTCTGCTCAGGGTGAGGCTTACGAAAATCATTTTCACTATCTGCTTTTAATTTTCTTGAATGAATTGATTAATCATTTATTATATCACACATCACAAAACAGTGAGAACATTTCTTAACTTACCTGGATTTCTCCGACTCACACATTTAATTTACCAGAATGAAAAACATTACATTCTCTAATGTCTGAGAACGTGGAAGCATCAAATGTGTGGGCTGTTTATGACTTAAACTATTAATCACGCCACAAAAGAGATTAAAGCAAATGACTAATGACTCATCTTTGCATCAAGAGTAAAGTAACTAATTACTGGAGTACTCTTATCACTGCAAAGTATTAATAAACCCTTTCTTGCCGTTTCTTTGGAAATATAAAATCAATATTTCTACTTCAGTTTGGCAGACTTTTGATGCCGATTAATCTATAGTGAAAATAATAGAAAATGAAGGCCTAAATGAGAGGGATGTGATGTTTATGTTTACTTTTTAACAATCTCTTAGGTGTAATAATGTGATGTAAGACCAACTGGATCTCAACTGTCGAGTACTTTGTGCTTGTGTTATGTAGATTTCCATAAAGTAATTTGTTTTTGTGACTTCCGTCCTATTTAAAGAAATATTTCCAGGAGTACACAGAGTGATACCTGTTAGCGTAAAGCCCGGTAGCAGGGAGGAACAGCTAACCTGGCACCGTCCACAATTGGAAAACAAAAATGCCTACTCATAATTGAAAAGCTCATTAGTCAGCACGTTATATATCTTACTTGTGTAATCCATACACACGCACACACACACACACACACACACACACAGTGTGTAAAAACAATAATTTCTGGTTTCACTGGCCAACTGTATTGAGCAATGGATTCTGTACAGGTTGCTGGCTAGGGTCTGTCTAAGTGAGTGTACACTAGGCCAGAGTGTCTGTACCAAACCTAACACACTCCAGGAAGCTGCACACAGTTGTTGGTGCCCGGCACCTGTTTGACTAGAATTAAAAATACAAGTTTTTCTGCTCCTGCTGGTGGGGGAGCTTGATCAAAACAAGGCCTTGGTCCCTGTTCACAACAGTAGAAGATGGTGGCTGTGCCAGGCAGAAGTGCATATTTACTGTAGGTAGCTGTAAAACAAGTGTTAGTGAGTCTGCAGGGGTCCCATTGATGTATATTTTGTCATCAGAGGGAATAATCCTAGGTATGGAAGTTGAATGGGTTCATCAGAGAAACTAATATTTACCACGTAAGATCCATGTTTTAATTTAGCAGGTTATAGTTAGGTGTGTTTGTTTGTTTCTTCATGATTTCTTTTCTCTTTTCCCCTCAGGAGTTCTTTGATCATGCAAAGAAGCTGTGGGATGACGAAGGAGTGAAGGCCTGCTTTGAGAGGTCCAATGAGTACCAGCTCATCGACTGCGCACAATAGTAAGTCAAAACTTGAAAATGTATATATTTTCTTGCTGCGACTTTGAGCTTTGCAATAGACTGTCCATGAAAAGAGGTTAAAAAAACAGATTTGCTCTCGAGCAAACGCTTTGCTGTATGTACTCAGGTATGTATAGCTATAAGATACCGTCCGGAGGAGAAGTGAGCCGGTTTAACTTTCACAGCCCTTCAAACTATTGTCACGCCGCTCCGTCTGTTGTGTCACGTTTGAGGTGAAAGCTGTGCAGCGTGTGCTGGTGTCGTACCATACGTGAGATGTATTTACTCTGGGTGTGGCAAGGCAAGCAGCAGTTGTATAATGGGAAACATGGTCTCAGACTTTTGGACCCCACTGTATATCTTCTCACGTCTGCATGTTTGACAATTCACCATGGCGATATGCAAAGCCTGCACCCGGCCTGTTTTCATTTAAATCAACTCTAGAGTTCAGTGGATTTATATTGATAATGTTTTTGACTGTAAAGCTGCTACAGTTTTTATTATTTTACTGTTGAGGGGTGGAAAATTCAACCTGTGGAGTTAATAGGCAGTCATTTCAGTGTGTCTCTTTGGACAAAAGCAATGTGGGTCAAGTTTTTTTTTATATATTTTTTTATGCAATTGTACTTTTGATACTTTAGTTATGAAATTCTGATGGCTGCTGTGTGGCAAGGTTGATGCCCCAGATTGTTTGGAAGGCGCCTACAGTACCATAGGCCACCGAGGGGAGCTGGTGGTAGACAGCAGAGGGCCCCTCTGTTGTCGGTAAAAGGAAGTTTGGATATGCAAAGTGATTCACTGATTTCTGTGCTCTCCTTCTGCTTCCTCTCTGACTCACCTCTGGATTCACATGTAAATATGAGGACATGCACACGGATCAGACTCCGGAGTGCAGTCCACTGAAAGTTGTCCCCTCCCCATCCCAAAGGTTGTCTCCCTTTATCGCAGAGGGTTACGGTCAAAGGCCCACTTTATCAGTGACTGGGGATATTGTCTTGTTGTCAGTGATCTGCGAGCCTGAGTTACATGGGCGTAGACTTGTGTTTTTTTATTTTTTAAAGATGGTATAGCACGTAGACAAACATGCTTTACGCGTCTTTCCTGAATGTCTTTCCGTTCCTTGGACATAAATTTGACATTAGGTCAAGTCTTCACTGGTTGCTCTGCCTGATAGCAGCTTCCATAGAAAGGGGAGAGATAGTCAGGTGATGGTTGGAGAGTCACATGAATCTGTAAGGTGGAGCTGTTACAGTCCAGGGCCTGTGTTTGTCTTTTCTGCTCTGTCTGCGTTTGTGTGTGCTGCGACTGCACAATATCTCAAAGAGCATCTTGTGTGTGTGTTTTTTATATTTTTAAGTTAATATCCCAGTATCATAATGACACCACACAGAGCGGTATAACAAACATCTGTAAACACACTGGTCTTTTGAATGCTGAATTCATAAACCATATTTTCTATTAGTAGCTGACACCACAGAGGCTTGTCTGAAGCCCTGAAAATATGGTTGTCCTGTGACATGAGTAAACATTAACCGAGTGAAATGAAGACAGTGAAGAGAATACATTATTTAGATCAAGCGCTGCAGGTTTATATGTGACTTTTCTTCTGTTGGAGTGTGTGCATTGGTTTTGAAACTGGTCGCTATAGTTTTTTCTCTTATGTTGTAATAAGAAGCATTTTGTCCTTCTCAATCCAAAGAGAATTTGAGATGTTGAGCTTTGTAAGAATCCAGCAGATGGAGGCTCGTCCCTCTATCTTGCCCTTTATTATATCATCCAATCATCTCCTGTCAACTGTTCTACTGCTGCTCCTGATTGGTTGGTGAGCAGTCGTACGTTTGGACATGATCATCATTTTAGTTGATCAAGTTAATAAATAATGATAAAAGTTACAGCTTCATGCAATTTACTTAACAAATATACAAAAACTTTGTGTCTTGAGTGGCTGTTCAGTTGTTGGATATTTGTGTTTAATTGCTCAGGTGATCTTGTCTACAGTAAAGTATGTGTGCGTGTGTGTGTGTGTGTGTGTGTGTGTATATATATATATACACATGTGTGTACCAGATTTTTTTCAAAATGAAAATGAAAGTGAATGAAAATGACTCTTTCAAAAGCTTTCAGTTATAAGGAAAGACTCAGGATCTGCCTTTTTTTTTATTTTTTTAGATCGTGAATGTTCAGTTTTCACATTTGCAATTTGAAGCATATCTCACTCTTCTATAAAAACATCACAATTTACCTCTTTTGTCAGGGTCATGTGTTTGATTGAAGTCTGGTATTTGTCAGACGACATGGCCTCTCACTTACTTCCTCTCTCCGTTTTAACCTCTGTGTGAACTCTTCTGATGGAGGGCATTCAGAGATACTCTGTCCTACATGGCAGCAGACCTGTCGGTGTGAACTTCACACACCTAATCGCACATATACACACTTACACACCATCTATTGTTATTATGATCACTTAACTATACTTAACTTTGTCAGCCACTATCCTGTGCAACAGTGGCAGATGGCCTCTGCAGCCACCTGGTTTCAGGGGAAAGGAGCACAGCTCATAAGTTAGGATTCCAGCAGGATTTAACTCATATTTTGGTGAATGGTCTGTTGTTATTTCGGCTTTTCTTGTGTGTTTAGATTTTTAAAGTTCTAATTCTGTCCCCTCTTCCTCTTAACTACCGATGTTCAGTTCAGGAAGTTGTAATTTCAGGTTTTATTTTTGTTCTTCACACCTGCTGACTTTTCATACAGTCAGTGATCAGAGTGTTTTCAGTCATACTCGAAAGTAAATTGTAGAGGAAGTTGGTTTACATGTTGCTGCTTGTGGTAGAAACAGATTGTCAGACAGCAAGCTAACATGCTAACGTTCTAGGAGAGTCTCATGAGATCCCTGTCAGAGCAAAGGGGAAGATATATATATATTTAGTGTTTATATTTTGTGAAGGCGCATTATATACCTCTGCCGTTTCATCCGCGTTGTCCTTCACAGACCTTGCTCCCCTGGCAGAATCTTTTTCCAGCGCCAGGCGACCCATTGGACAGAGGCACAGGAAATAGGCCTGGGCCGATGGCGGGTGCTTGTTATGCCAGAGAGCATGTCCATATCGATGCATTTGGAATCCTGTCACCCATTGATCTGCCCTCTGCATTGCACATTTATACGTTTTAAGAGCACAGATATGTGTCTGCCAGTTGATTGATTACAAGCTATTTTCGGCTGCAGTGGGCTGGTTCCATTGCAATGCTTTGGATGGACATTTTTTTTCACACGCAAATCTGAACCTCTCACTTTTTTCTCTCTTGTGTGCGAGTGCTTGTTTGCAGTCCCCTTGCAAATATGAGATTATGACACAGCTCATGCACTGAGGTATTCCTAACTGTAGTCGGATGATGACTGTCCAGTGTTAGATGATGTTTGGGCTGTGATGAATCTCTGTGTGTGTGTTGTTGTTGTGCGCAGTGGCTGGGATGTCTGGTTACAGCAGCAGGGGCTGAGCAGAGCTGCCCTGGATGGAGCTGGAGCTGGAGTCTGTAAATGTAACTGGAGAAATGAGGCTATGAAGAGTGATACAGCAATAGAGTTTATTTACTGCACTAAGAATGAGGCTTTGGACAGAGGTAGAGCTGATGATGGGCTAGGAATCGAGAGAGTTACGACTGGAGTTTGCTTAAGATGCAGAAATTTGCTTCTAAAATCAAACCTTTTGTTGTTTAAAATATTTGTATATAGTCTCATTTGATCCAGTATGTTGGATTATATAAGAAACATCATATTTTTTCTAAATGGCTCAGTGAAAAAACTCTGAGGAATATTTAATTTTCCAGCTTGTGATTGAATTTAACCTGATTGTAGTAGAATGATAAGAATGTCCAACTTAATTGAGTGTTCATTATGACGGATTTTTTTTTTTGACTAGTTAATAAGGTGTATGAAAAACCCTGAAAGTATTTAGATAATGATTTTACATTTTTGGAGTCTTTTAAAGACCTGAGCTTTTCACTATTTTCTGACAGTCCAAATGATATAACACATATCAAGAAAACAAGTTGTAGGTTAGTTGATCTGTTAGTTAACTTGCAGCCTTTACTTGTTATGACCAAATGTTACCCATACTTTTTATGTCCTAGTCTTTTCAAACAAATTGATCATGTGACTGTTTCACTCAACTGAAACTTCCTAGTTATTAAATGCCAAAGTCCCATCAAGAATGGACCTTGTGTCTCACGACACCCTGCTAACACACAGATGAATACACCTATGAATGAAAACACACACATGAAATATATACATATACAATAATTCCAGGACACATGTTTTATCTTGAGGGAAAGTGTTGGTCTTTAAGTGTGGTTTGGAAAAGTGTTCATCACAAATGTTATTGACACAGAAAACTCCTTTGAGCTTATTCAATACTTAATGTTAAGCCCATGTGTTGTAAGACTACTTTTTTTTCTTTTATTCATATTTATATGCAGATTTTTTTATCAATTCATTGTTTAGGTGAAAGAAGGTCAGATAATAGTAAAACATGTCAATTCTCAGTGAAGTCGTCTGTTCTCTGGACTTTAAACATTTAACTTATAATATTAATGCTGCTATGAGGAATGATACTATTAGCACCACAATGTTTGAATTCACAAGCAGCTGAATAGATGAGGGTGAAGTGTTGTGTTGATGGCCCAAGATGGGGCAGCACCGCTGGGACGGGACCAGTCTCCTGCAGTCCTGGAGATGGGGCCGGGTTGTTGATAGACATATCTAAGACTGGGCCTGGTTCTTGGCTTAGGCTGGGGCTGGGGTGTAGTGCTCGTCACGGGACTCTGTCACCAGCCTGGGGGCCACTGACACAGTCATCTGGGGCAGTAAAGTTCTAAGAATGGCCGGCATTGTCAGCCAGCCCAGGCCCCTGAAGGGCCTACAGAAACAGAGGGGCTACGCTTCGCAAACAGTGGCTCTCCTCAATAAGGAGCCTCTTCTGTTCACGGAAGAGCCCGAGAGAGCGATATTTATACACTGGCTGCATGTCACCACTGCTTTTTTTATGTCACCAATAAGTTGCCTGATTTCTTCATGTTTTAGCTGATTTGATATACGGACAGCACCAGGGGATAAGGCTGAGCTTCGGGTGTCTCTTAACATGTCTCAACTGATCTGCGCATTTTTATATTTCATAACTTTTTTTTTCCAGATTGGTTATCAAGTTATTTTTAATGCATGAGAAATGGATTTTCCACTGGGATGTTTGTCTCACTGCAGCCAGAGCACCGTTTGAAATTGTGTTAAATCTTTATGGACTGTATTGTTTTATCCACTTTAGGGCTGAAATTATGCATTTAAACAGTATGAAGCTGAAAGTGTGTTAGACGATCACATTCTGTACTGATTACTATAATATTAAGTCTGTATCTGAAGGACAGTGATGCACTAGTATGTATTAGGGGAAAAGGGAAAATTACAAACAATGCAGCAGCACAATTAACTTTCTCCACAAAGTTAAACACCGCTGCAAATATTACAGATGAACACATAACTATCAAAATGCAAAGCAATCAGTAAAAATACGTCCTTAATTCAGATTCAACCTCTCAAAAGATTATGAAACAGCACTTATTCTATCTTGAAAAGTGCTTTTGAATGTAAATTTGTTGTTAATAGATATGTTTCTTACATTCATGCCATGTAGTTTAGTGCTTTATCCACTTACAGTAAACAAACTCTTGAAAAGGCTTAAATGGTTTTCAGCTCAGTTAATCCGTTTTCTGTTCAAGAACAGAATAAATGATGTTGACTCGAATGTTTACGGTGGCTGAATTCAAATCATAATTATAACTAAACTAATCGTGAAAAAATAAACACTTTATTCATAAAAAGAATCATAAAAGGAAAGATTAACAAAAACCTTTGTGTCACTTGCTAAAATCAGATGACCCTGCTGTCAGCTGACTGAGAAATAATCAAAGGGGGCACTATGGAAGTGTGTGTGTAGTTTTGTGAGTGTGTAGTTGTGTGTTTGTGTGCGTGATTTCTGAGGAAGAGGAAGGAGTGGTTTTGAGCTGAACTGTAGAATCTGATCTACTGGAAGCTCAGTTTGACTCCATCTTCACAAACCACTGTCCTTAAGGTTGTTAGAGCCCCCTCTGGGACTGTCTCTCTCTCTCTCTCTCTCTCTCTCTCTCTCTCTCTCTCTCTCTCTCTCTCTCTCTCTCTCTCTCTCTCTCTCTCTCTCTCTCTCTCTCTCTCTCTCTCTCTCTCTCTCTCTCTCTCTCTCTCTCTCTCTCTCTCTCTCTCTCTCTCTCTCTCTCTCCCCCTCTCTCCCCCTCTCTCCCACTATCCCTCTTTCTTTCTCTCTCTTCCTCTCTGTCTATTCAGTCCTCTCTTGAGGCCAGAAAGCGACAGCATAGAGGATGTTGCAGAACACATGAGAACACATGTCTTTCCCTATATGAAGTATTTTCCAGTGTGTGTGTGGGTGTGGGGGGGGGGGGGGGGGGGGGTGACGGCGGCATCATTTAAACATTTAACATCTTCACGTTCAACAGTAAGGGCCTCAGATTTAGTGTTACTGTAAGCGTTAATGGTTGTTTCTCTCCATTAGCTAAGTGTTTTTACGTGCTCTGCTGGATGTTGTGGAAGTTGTAGATGCTGTGTGTGTGTCTGTGTGTGTGTGTGTAAGCCATCGGCCTGACCTGGTGCATTTGGAAATGGTTAAGAGAGCCTAAAGCTGCTCAGCATAGCATGCTACATGTCACAAGATTAGCTACACTGCCAGTGTGTTTTTATTTAGTTTCGAGAGACCAGAGGCTCTGACTGACTGTATTCTGTTTCGTCAGGAAGTTGGATCACATTGAAAAGACCGCACTGCTCTATAGAACAAGATCTGCATCCTGAAGAGTGTATATCTTCTGTAAATCTCTATTGAAATGCATGAGAATAAAACCAAACGTTGGTCAACATGTCAAAATAGCGTCATGTTCGGATTGTTAGGTTTGTGATTATAGATTTGTGTTAATTGTTAGTTTTTGTCTCTGTGTTCTTAAACGTGAACAGTGTTGCAGAGGAAAATGGGAATTTATGTCCCACTTAAAGAAGGAGAATTGTAGCTATAAATAGATTTTTATTTTTGGGTTAAAATGTGCGTCCATTTTAAAGGACAGACAGAGACACAGAGTGAGGCTGGTGAATGGCGGATATCTGCGAGTCTGTTAGTGTGTACTGACTACACACACACACGCACGTACACACATGCACATACCTTTCTCTCTATCTCTCTCACACACACACAAACACACACACGAACACACGCACACCCTGCTGTTGACCAGGAGTGTAAAGGCACAGACTGCTGGAGGACAGCAGTGGCGCTGCAGGTTTCTTGCTGAGAGATTGTGGAATGGTCGTCCATAGACCCCCTCCTCTCTCTCTCTCTCTCTCTCACGCTCTCTCTCTCTCACTCTCTCCATCGAGGCTCCCCCCCCACCCGTCGCTCCCTTTTCTCCCCCTCCCCTCCCCTTCCACCACCACCCCCCACCCCCCTTAGAGCTTATGTAAACTAGCTGTGGAGCCAGGGCAAGCTATTTTTAGCAACAGTACTGCAGAGCAGAAACGGAGGGTCACGTGTGCGCAGCCGAATCAAAGGGAGTATCCCGGCAATGCGCTGTAAACAAAGGGAAGGTCAGTAGCAGAAGGTGAGACACAAAACGCCTCTGTGTTGGTTTTGTGTATGTGTGTGTGTGTGAGAGAAAGGGAAAGAGAGGGAGTGAGTGAATACACACACACACACACACATACACTGCCTCGCCATACCTTCTCTTCTCTTAATGCCCTGACATAAACAAATCATGGCGAGTGTATTAATGCCCCCATATTCTTTCCTGCTAACTCTGACTAACACACACACACACACACACACACACACACACACACACACACACACACACACACACACACACACACACACACACACACACACACACACACAAAACACCATCTCTTACAGTGTGCTGGATTGATCAAAGCGGGGTATGACACGCGAGGAGACATTTTGCTGTCTAATCATGACAGGGGCTCCCAGCTCCTCACTCTCTCCTGCCTGTCAGAGCAAGCAGCCGCAAACTGGGAGTCATGCCCCCCCCCCCCCCCCCCACACACACACACTCCACACCCTTCCAAAATAAAGCACATGACCATGTGTGCTTAGCATAACCATTAGCATGTTTTGTTTCGTTTCACATTTGATGTCAAACCCTCTTTGGCGCCTGCTCAGACTTCGGCCTGCCTGTGTTTACACTGTATGCTCAGGTTGTGAAGCCTGTAGGCCCGGCTAGCAGCAAGGCTAACGGCTAGCAGCGTCCAGCCACACCCAGGCAAAAAGGTCTCCCTCCACCTCAGCCACTAGTCAAACAAACCTCAACTTTCACCCCCTGTGGAATGTGGTCAGAGGGAGGCATGTAGATATTTATAGAAATGGTTTATTTTGTATTTTTCTGTCACTGGTTTGTTTCCTCAGACGGATTTAGCTGCTGCCTGTTTCATCAGGCTAGGTTGAAGGAGGTAGCTCGGAGGCTAAATTAAGTAAACATCCGGCTCCAGCACAAACGCTTTTGGTTGGATGATTTATTGTTGTAGGCGTTCTTAACCTGGGATTCTGGAGCATCTCCGTACTGATAACCACTGAGTAAATACTGGTCCGTATCAATCTTAAAGTGTCCTGACAAGATAATATGCGATGTCAGGGGCGTATCTGGTTCCTCTTTGTATGCCTTTGTGGTTCCTCACAGTGATACTGTACTGTACTTAAAATCAATATTTATTTAGAAATTTAATTCCCGTCCACACTTTGTGTTTTTACAGCTGCTACAGGTTAAACAAAGGCGTAATGTTTGTATGCTGCTTTGTGCATATTAGTAATTGTATTTATTTAGTAATGTGTCTTCCTGTTTCTGCTGCAGCATAAACACTGGAAACTTCGGCAAAACCCTTAAAGTCTTATGATTCTGTGGATTTGTTTTGAAAGGCGTCTGCTTAGACCATTTGTTCCAGGGGGTTGACGTGTATGTACGTAATGTTGACTGTGTACAGTGATTTTTTTGGTCTGTACTTTTTCATGTGGCTCTGTTAAGCTTTTTATCTTTTTGTCTGTGACAATCCCAACTTAACTTCCTTAGCAAAACAAGCCAATTAAATGATTGGTTGAGTTACAGAGAATTAATTTGTAACTATTTTGGAAACTGAACAATCATCCAAGTAGTTTCCCCGAAGACAATATGTCTTAATTGTGAGTATAACATACTTTAAACTAAACACAGCTTTTGGTGAGCAGCCAAACTCTCTTATGCTGTCAGCTGGTTCTGTTTATACCTGTAGTTTTTTACCAGTGTCATTTTGTGGGGCGCACGGTGCGATCACTCGCCCCAAGACACCCTACAGCACTTAGTTCATCAGTGACAAACAATAACCTGTGTTGTAGTTTTGTAAATATGGAAATTAATGGACTAAAATTATAATATGAATTGTCATAATGCCTTAACAATCCTTCCATCACAAAGGACCAGCTACAGTTTCTATATAGTGCGGCCACCTTTTGCTTTCATCGGGATTAGACACACAACAGACACACACGCAGTTAGAGGATTTTATGTCGACATAGATTATATATAACCTATGTCGATATATAATATTTTAGGATCAGTTTTTGAACTGGTGGCGCTCTGAGCGCTGGACAACATCTTATGTTATCCAGCGTACAGATATAAAATGGAGCAGGTTTACTAAACAGTGGCTTGAGTAACATTTAACGAGAACAACATTAGCTTTTACATTTCTTGACTGCAGCCTTTTTAGTGCATTTCCCTTACATATGCCATCATTAACCGGGGCATTTATATAAAACAAATGTTAAACATGATTGTGATTAAGAAACTCGATCCCCCTGTTATGTCTCACAATGAGCAGGTAATGGTTGAGAGGTTTACCAGACACAGATGTCCTGCTGTAATCTTTGTTTGCTGCCCACGCTGATATTGCTGATCATATCGAACATTTACAGATGGATTTGAGAAGTTTCCATTCCCCAATAACCATGATCTGTTTTCTCAATTGTAGTTTTACAGTTTAGTTTCAGAACCCTCACACTGGAGGTAAAGTGCAGTCAGGTAATTTTTGCTATAACTGGGGATAGACAAATGAAAATGAATCGAATGGAATTGGATGAGGTTGTACTCCCAAACACTGGGTGCGCTAGCATAGTAGCATTGGCTCGACTGCATTGTTGTGGTATTTTTAATTGCACAATGTGACTTTATTTAGTTTCTTGTTGTGTAATTATGGGCTGCTTTACACTGGGCTTTGCAACAAGGGAGGAGGGAGGCGTGTCGAGCAGGTAGTGTGCTTATTTTTTTTACTGAGCAGTCCAGTATGTTCAGAAAGTAGCGATGAAGCAAATGAACCACAGAAAAGGATTTGGGATGATAGACCGTCAACATCTTGGAGCTGTGTTCGCGTGGAGTGCAATCCACAGAGTTGTGCACCAGCTTAGGGTAGACTAGTATTATCTTTTCTACAATGAACCACTGGAATAATCTGCAGTACCCGTGTCATCCTCTGACCCTGAACTCACCTGCTCGTAGTCAAAGTAATGACACTGTACTCTGAGTAATCTGTTCAGATATCCCACTACTCACCAACACATCAAATCACTTCAAATCCATTTCCCCTGATCTGCTGCCATCACAGACACGACCGAGTGGACTAATTTGGTAATTTGTACAGACTAGCTGCTTCCCAGTACATTCAAAGCTGCTGGGAGGTTTGGGCCCATCTCACAGGACTGCTATTGACTGCTCTGGGACTTGTAGCATCCTTATCAATTATCCCCAGCGTTCAGCTCTCAACTCATATAACCCTGTGCGCCTTAATCATCACAACTGACACTGTTTGTGCCAGGTTGTGACAAGGACTCACTAACTTTGTGTGTGTCTCTCTAAACCCTACACACAACACTCTACAGTACTCTCTTTGCTGAGAATCAGACTTATTTTGGGGTTTGTGCTAAAAAACGGCAACACTCTCCAAAATAATCTGTGTTCCTGGGCCTAAATTCTGCTGTTCCCCGGAATCGAACGCATACACACAGACGGTGACACACATTCGTTGTGGAGGCCAGCACAGAGCACGGTGCTGCTTTGTGTTGATGTATGGGAGAGTCTGGGAATGGAAGGATACGAGTGCAGCCTGGCTTCGGAAGAGGAGGGGGGGGGGGGCAGAGAGAGAGGGAGAGAGAGAGGAGTGGTATGGACTGACTGGGGTTGCCATGGGAACCCAGCTGCTAAAAGCAGGCAGGGTCAGTGAGGAAGAGAGGCTGTGTGCAGCAGGAGCGAATGGATGCCACCTGGAGGCTGGTTTGTGAACTACACAAACAGCTTAAAATCTTCAATTTAAATGAAATTAACCCGCTTTTTATTGGGATTTCTGTCCTTGTGTTACTGGTTTCTTATCACCTGACAGTTCCTCCTGCACAGCTTGATTGAGACTTATGCAATGTGCACTGACTTCACTGTCTGATATTAGTCGCTGCTTATTGAGCTTTTATTAGGGGAGAAGAGCAAAAGCTAGTTTTCACTCTGCCACCGGTTCATTTCCTAGTGGAATAACTCATGAGAATAGAAACCTGCCCGATATCGTTTATTTGGCTATTTTTACTTGGGTTTTCTATTTTTGTCACGGACTAATTCAGTAGCTGACAATAGTATATCGATGTCTGGCTTCAATTTTGTTTAGAGAAACCCATAAGTCTGTTCCGCTGTGAGACCTCAGTGAGGCTCGGGCCCCACTGTGGCTCAAACACTAATTTTGGGGACCGCCTCTATTTTAAGCAGAGGTAATGTAATGCTAAATGTCGACACTGAACAGAGACAAAAGGGCATGATGATGTATTTCACATTTTTATACAACACCTTTCAAAACCATGACTTGATGCGGCCCTGGAAGGCGAATTGGCGGCCTTGAGATAAAGCAGGCACTTTTGTTTACACAAGATTTGGTTTGACTTTCAGGAGTGTCTCCATTCTCGCTCCTATATTTAGGAAGTACCCACTGAGCCGTTGATGGATTTGTCCAGTTTCAGATCCATCTTTCAAACTGCACCGTGTTCCTGTTTGGATGGATGAGTTGAACCCTGGGCTCAGATCTTTCCACCAGGTGACCAGGATCATTCACAGCTCCTGCTTCACTGTGTTGGCGCTGCACACGTCTGTGTGCGCTGCGACCAGCTCGATGCCTCCGACGTTGTGTGTTATGGGATGAGCTTTTTTTGTGCGGCTGGTTTTTTGATCAGAGACATGAGTGTGTTGTTAGAGACGACAAATGAACTACAAAGGACAAGTTTTCAAGCTGAAATATTAGATTAGAGAGGATTCAAGTAGAGTTGAAATGCTTTGTCGTATAATTGATTCATTGGTAAAGTTGTGGTATTTTTTTTCTTCAACATCTCCGGTATGAAGATAAGATCTTTACCTCATTTTTTTAAATTGACGTAAATTCAATATCTCAGACTGTTGGTCACCTTTTATTGTAGGAAATTATAATTATTATTATTTCATAGGCAGAATGATGAATAGATGAATTGAAGGATAAACTGACTGATCGTGAAAGTTGTTTGTTGGAGCTCCAGGCTCACGATTTAAAAACGTGACGCTGGATTCTGTTTGTTTTGTGTCTTATTTGCTTAGTGTCACGTTAAGTGTCGAGCAGTCGCTTGTGTGACTGTCATGTTTCTTCTTTTGCACATCTAGGACATCATTTGTTTGTCAAACAGTGTGGTCGCCTCAGTGATGCCATTTACCATCAACTTGCCGTAAATTAACTTTGAGTCAGTGTAGGTGGTGCCTATACACAACACAACTGAGTACCAGTAAATGTATGATAGAAAAAAAATATGTGTACACCTATAAATGGACAGATTTAAATAAAGTTTGTGCCGTGTGAGGCTGCCGTGTCCAGCAGTGAGTTCCAAAGCACCGTCACCCGTCAGTTGGAGACTGGAGTGAAAGTCCATTATGCTGGCCTGAGCGGCTCAAAATATGGAAACTATTGATTGGATCCTCTGCCCTGCTAATTAAAGATGGTTCACTATTTGTAAAAAGTCAACCCAATTATCAAATGAGCACATGAGGCTGGGTGCTGCTGGTTGTGTAAAGGTTGACTGGCTGTCGGAGGGGGACGTTTTTCCAGCTTTGCTTCAGCGTTGTTGCATCTTTTCACTGGCTCTACTTTCTTCTTTTTTTTTTTAACATGGTCATGAGTTGAACTTTGTTTTCGGGCTCATGCTGACAGTTTATTTTTGCACAAAATTTGTATCTTTTAATTAAACTGTTAGTCCTATTTAAACGTTTTTAATTGTATCTACACTCGCTTTGCATATTTTACATTACATTACATTACATGTCATTTAGCTGACGCTTTTGTCCAAAGCGACTTACATTTTTAGAACACTCAGCATTTCTGAGGGGCCATTTAGGGGTTCAGTATCGTGCCAATGGCCACGCTCTCCCCCGCAATATTTGTTTGTTGTGGTCCAGAAGTGACAGAATGGCACAAGCGCCATCATCCCCACCACCGCCACCATCTTCCCTCTACCTCCCTTTTCTGCTCAATGGGCAGCAACATGTGACCTGGACCACAAGGGTCCTGAGGCCTGAGGCCCCCCCCCCCCCCCCCCCCCCCCACACACACTCTCCTGAGCCGTCTCTCGACATGTATTCAAGCTTGTGTCTGTGTTTTTACAGAAAGATGAGGCCAACAACACAGACAGACCAGGCCGAGTCAAGTGATACTGTCCACAACAAAGCCTATACATAGCAACACAGCCTGACCCGC
The DNA here is from genome assembly GCF_949316205.1 of Platichthys flesus. Classification (NCBI taxonomy): domain Eukaryota; kingdom Metazoa; phylum Chordata; class Actinopteri; order Pleuronectiformes; family Pleuronectidae; genus Platichthys; species Platichthys flesus. The sequence goes on along the minus strand of NC_084958.1, from coordinate 20,609,021 downwards.
AGGACGAGTACAATGTGTTTTGGCTAAATACAGAGACGGCCCAGCCCCAATGACAGGCACAGACGAGATAGTTGTGGTATGGTAGAATGCTGCTTAGTAAAAAGGAGGAATAACAGCTGGATTCTTGTTGTTTGATGTTCGGAAACAGACTTCAAAGTGGAAAAAACTAAGAGAAAGCACAACATATAAAATAAATAATAATTCTCGACTGACCACAACGATCTGCGAGCAGTTGTTTCCGGAAACTGAAGGAAACCAACAAAAACTGCAAGATTCTCTGGACCTGAACGCAGTTTGTTTACTTTATAACTTTCAACAAGAACAGATAAGTCACAGAAAACTGCACCGAACCCTCCTGGTCGGACATTTTCTGGTCTTCCACTTGCTAATCAATGTTATCTTTTACCTCCTTTTTCCTTGTTCTGCTTTTTTTTATTTCTTCCTCCTCCTTTTTTCCTTGCTGGGTACAAGGGCTATATTTGGCTCTGCGGTGCTCAACCAATAGTACTTCTGTCACATGGCAGTCACAAAGCGCGCAGTAATTATAACCTAGCTAGGTTTCTGCAAGGAAGGCTGCTAAAAATAAACCCCACATTGTTGCATTGATGGGGCAAAAGCTGGAGGTTCCTGAGGTTTGGTCATATGTGTGTTTGTGAATACGTCTGTGTGTGAATGTGTGTGTGTGTGCTCAGGCGAGATGAGCACATGTGATTCTCTATATCACGTCTCTTTAAAAATCCTGTCTGATCGGTTTGTGTTCGTCTTGGTTTTCACAGAAGCACTAATTGAACAAACTAGATGCAGTTAATTGTGTGATTTGCTTTGACCCAGCTTGTTGTGTGACTATGAAGTTACCACATCCCTTGGTGTTGCTGGGTGGATTTCTGATTTAGATACCACCAAAACTCACTCTCTATCTTTTACAAAGCAAAGAAACAAAAGTTGATATCAGCACCTATTTAGATAGTTCATTAAACATTTGCTAGTGTTTTTTGTTTCCAGCTACGAAGCACACAGTTCCCCGTCCACGTGTTTGATTCCCAGTTGCGAGAATCTGTTATAAGATTGGCATTTGATGGCCGTATGATTTTAGGGATTGTCAAAGTAGAGCTGAACTGGCTAGTTAGATAATTGATTGATAATGAGCTAAAGAGGGGGATGCTGCAACAAATTATTAAAATCATCCTTGATTATTCTGTGGATTCTGTTCAAGACTTAATCCATAAGATCACGGTTCCAAATAATACAAACGTGTGTTCTCCAGAAGACGGCATGTTTTTAAGCTTCAGTTTTTAGTGTTAACGGTCTGTAGGGAGTTTAGCGTTTAGATCCATCAGTTCAGTCTTGCAGCTTGACCAGAGAGTAACCATCAGTGGGATCGTGGCCTCCGCAGCCTGAAAGAAAAGCATTGTGGGGATTTTACACACTAGATGAGACCTCTGATCAGCCTGTGGAGATTACCTGGCAAATGTATCTCAGCTGGTTAATAAATACATAGTGTTCTGTGCACTAAAATAATAAATGAGCAATTTTTAGATCTCACGTAAGGCGGTGGTGATATTTGTTTCCATGTACTTGTCGTGTTAAAGATTCAACAGTCTAATAAAAGTGAGTAAATAGATGATAGTTACTTTTGCTTTTGATATTAGAGTGAATATAGATGGCTCATTTTGCATATAGTCACATTTTCTCTGTCTGTACTGTATGTTGTGTCTGTTGATACAGTAGAACCACGTCCTGCACATTAACATGAAGTCTGTGAGAAAGTGGAGTGCTCTCTCAGGAATAGCCTTACTTCTCCTTTTGTGTGGACTATGCGAAGCAGAAATAAAGTCTCTGCGATGGAAACATTGTTGTCAGAGCACATGAGCGCTGTCTCTGTTACCTAATGGTTCATAATGGAGCATTCATTCTCCGCCATTTAATTCTAGATGGGTGTGTTAGGTGTGCTACTTTTTTAAGGGCTGAATTGAGCCTGAACCGAGGACTGACACATACAGAAACCCAAACCCCGACCACTAATCTTCAGTGCGTCAGGCTTCTTATATGCTGCAGTCATGTTGAGAGTCTCTTGTGGGATCCTGAAGCCATAGACGGTTGTTTGAGAGATGATGGATGATGAGATACAGTCAGCTGTTTGGTCCTTTGTACCAGAGTCACTAACTGGAAGCTAGAGGCCGGCCGATATTGATTTGAGGGACCGATGTGTAAATTTAGGATTAAAATGTTATTGATAAAACATATCATCCAATATACATAGCTACAGTCTGTATATATTTATATATATTTATTTAAAAAGAAAAATCTGAAGATGCATTTATCCAACTCTTAATACAAAGAAAAGTAATTTAAGGCTTGATATGTTACAGTTTACCGTAATACATTTATTTGAATAACTATGAATAAAACAAAAACACAAATACAACCAGATTTTATATTGAATTATAAAAAATGTATCCATACTATGAAAAAATTAATGCACATTATTGTTGCAGTGTTTATTATGTGAAATGAAAGTTTTCAAGCTCATATCAGCTTATTTTTATAGACTAAACGATAACATTTGCTTTTATTTGCCCCTTTATGTGACTTTTAAGACTTTTTGGATGTTGTACATTTGCATTTGATCTTTGCAAACTAACTCGTAACACAGTATTTTCACTGGTATTTTTGCTTTTGGCCCCAGTTTGTTTCAAACCACTGTTGACCCCAACAGTTTGTCACTAACAGCTTTAGGCTAAAGATGTAAATTGTGCTTAGGAGACCTATTAAATGTCAAAGGACTCTTTTATTGATGTTTACACAGTCTTTGGTTTAGATATATGCATCCTGGCCCTGATGCAGTCCTTGTTGGGGCGTGTTCATGGTGAGATCCAGACCATCCAGGGGCCTGAGTGATGTGTGTCCCCAGCCTCAGTGTCCTGAGTCTGCTTGCTGCTCTGCAGAGAGGCCGAGCTGCTGCTGCTGCTGCTGCACATGCTCTCTCTGTAGTGAAGAGAGGCAACAGCAAGCTGTCCAACCTCCACAATAACCGCCTTATGTAATCACTCTGGCTAGAGACAGACAAAAATAGCTCAGACTGAGCAGGCCTGCCCTCGTGTGGTAACCATCCGCCTTAACAGCGGCCTGTCGAGCCTGACAGGGAGTCGACATGGCAGCTGCCTCTTGCAGGATTCACTGTAGATCACATGAACTGAGCAACAGAGCGATTTCAGATTTGAAGAACTGTAATATATGGAATGTTCAATAAGTGGATTCATTTGTTTGTAGATTGGTTTACTTTGAAAGTGGCTTCATGTTTTTATGAGAGAAGCTTGGGGTTTGGTTTTGTCTCTCGTGGAATCCCCCTTTTATGGAGAATTCTGTCATGTGTTTCCTAGTTTTTTGATGTGGTGACATTGTTTATTTTTATCCAGTATAATCCGAATTAACTTTGTTTTCCTCACAGGCTTTTGAAAAAGAAAAAACCTGAGAGCTAAATCTGAGTCTCTTATGTTTCTCTCTTTACAGTTTCCTGGACAGAATCGACTCTGTAAGACAGAGCGACTACACACCAACGGACCAGGTGAGTCCTCCTGTTCCCTTGTTTTGAAGACATTTGCTTTAATAGCCCTAAAAATCCTGCCTTTTGTAATTGTTAGCCACTGACCTGAATTTCTCCTCTGCTTGAATGTCTTACAGGACCTGTTACGCTGCAGAGTGTTAACTTCAGGGATTTTTGAAACGAGGTTCCAAGTAGACAAAGTGAACTTTCAGTAAGTCCTTGCTCAGCTTTTTACTGGGACGTTACTTAAACACTCGGTTTTATTCATCCTTTAGAAATGGTGACTTGCAACTTGTTTACTGCTGTGAACTTTCCAAATCTCCTGATCCACAGAAACAGGGGTCAATCCAAATATCTGCAAAATTCTTAAAAGAGTTTGAAAAGCCTGAGGCAGTAGACACTATTTATAAAATGTCCGTATGGGATTTTATCAAAAAGTAGTATTGTTCCAGGCTTTACTGTATAGTTCATGTGTTGGCTTTAAATAGATCAGCTGTCAGTTATTTTTTTTAGTCCTTCCATTCATCAATCCATTCATTTTTTTTAGCTTTTTCATGGATCCTATGATGTTCAATGATGAATGAATTATATTTATTGGAGGACATTTGTTATAAACAGCCAGGAAACAGAAAACATTAACTATAGGTTATTAAATTAATGCACCTTCATTATTTGAGCATTACATCTATACTGGTTATCAATAATATTTTTTTAAATATGATTGTGAAATAGGTTTTAAATTACAATCTATGGGGTATTAAAAGGAACCAAAGAATACGAGTCAGGGGTAAAGAGTCCTTACTTAGAGGAAAAGGAAAATAATGATACAGTAATCCAAGAGGCAAACAAAATACAAATGTTCAGAAAATTTAAAAAGGTCAAAAGAATGATCAGGCTCAAAACCAGCAGAAAAAAGAGTGCTGGGAAATTTCGGCACAGGAACAACTGGGCAGTTTTGTTGTGTTGTTGTCTGCAGCAGTTCAGTGACAATAGAGATTCTTTAATGTTACATAGCCTCCCTATCCTCCTCCACACACACTGACCCCAGCAAACAGCTTCTGGGCCGGCGTCCCTACTTGTGTTCCCTCGGAGGGGGCAGTTGCCTGACAGCAAGAAAGTTAATAGTTTGATTGGTTCCTGAGACTCCAAGTTCTCCCCAATTCTGTGTGGGGTTTCTCCCACAGTCCAAAGCGATGCTGGTTTGGGTTAGAGGTCAATTGGAAACTCTTAATTGACCGTAGGTGTGAATGTGAGATTAAGTTGTTATTTTAGTTGTGATACGCCGGAGACCTGTCCAGGTTGTACCCCGCCTGTCGCCTAATGTCAGCTGGGATTGTCTCCAGCCCTCCTCCCCTCAAAAGGAAAAGCAGTATAGATAATGGACGGATGGATTGAATGATGAAATGCTGGAACAGGTGAACAGCTAGTGAGGGGGAGGATCAGGTCATTTTAGTGACCCTTAAAATGCAGAGTCTGAAATGACAGCAGAATAAGACCATGCACGAAACAAGCAACTTTAACGGAATGGAAGAAAAGGATGAAAGATCAAACTGAAACTAAATGGAAGGACCTGGAATGCGATTTGAATCGTCTGCGGTCGACGAGTCTGGCTTCTGAGCCGACTGCAGACCTACTGACCAGTGGCTGCAGTTATAAGAGCTGCAGATAAAGGTTAGAGTAAATGTTCCGTAACTGCTTTGATGATGTCAGATGAGCTGACCCATTTCCACAGTCGCAGACACAACAGACTAATTCTACCGTCTGAATTGAGTCTTTGTATCAAATTATATCATCCCCCCCAATGATTGATAAAAAAGCTCTGGGACACGACTTCCTTTTGGGCGAGCGCTCTACGTCGTTCAGCTGTGATGACTCCCAAACATCCAGCCAGGGTCACGCAGGGTACCGGGTCCGTGCGGATAAAGCCGTTCTTTATATTATTTATTCATTCATTCATTATTCATGTTCCCCCCGACTGGTCCCATTAAGATCCAAAATCTCTTTTTCTCCAACTAGACCTGAGGTCAGGAGCCGATTCAGCTCCGGACAGAAAACAGATGTTTTTGTGGCGATCTAAATCAAAACGTATATTAATACTAACAGTCATAACAATTCCCCCCCCCCCTCCCGCCCAACGACGACAGTACAACGTGTACCTGGCGTCCTCAGGCCCGTCCCAGTGGAGATGTGAACTGTGTGACCACAAGAGGGCAGCGTTGGGTGTGTTGTTGTGTCTGACCCAGTATTCTGTCTCCTTCGCAGCATGTTCGATGTTGGGGGCCAGAGAGATGAGAGGAGGAAATGGATCCAGTGCTTTAACGGTGAGACTTTTCACACTTCCTCCTTCTTCTCCTCTTTCTTCAAACAGTCACAGTGTTCCTCATCAACCTGAGACACCTCCTCCAGTCACGTTTAACCTCAGCATCACTTCGCCTCTTACCTCTTAGATGTCAAAGAGCCGCCCTTGATTATTTAGGAGCAGATTTTGTTACATCGGTCACATTTGATGTGGTTAGTTATGAGTTCACATTGTAATTCAGGAATCCTTTGAAGACTTAAGTGTGATAAGCACCCTGTCGACATCACCTACAAGGAATGCATCCATCTATACTTGACATTGATTCGTCGGCCTGTTGTCACTTCGGCAGATTGTCTTTAACGTATTATCGTAGAAATTTAATTTTTTAATATTGTTGACGCTGTAATAACAGTAGGGTAGTTCTATTGTTTCACTAACTTCACCAACCCCTGATGTCCTGTCCTCTCCCTGCAGACGTCACTGCTATCATCTTCGTGGTGGCCAGCAGCAGCTACAACATGGTAATAAGGGAAGACAATAACACCAACAGGCTACGGGAAGCCCTGGATCTCTTCCGCAGTATTTGGAACAACAGGTGAGACAGAAACGTGTGTGAAATCTGAGCCCAGGAGGTGATGTTACGTCCATGAGAACTTCTGCTGTGTCATTTCTACTGTGACTCACTCTACTGTCTTACGTGTAAATACTCACAGCTGTTTCTTTAACATCACAGCCCTGTGCATGCACTGCTAATATACTGTAATGATTTTTGTGTCCTTGTTTTCAGATGGTTACGCACTATATCGGTCATATTATTCCTGAACAAGCAGGACATGCTGGCTGAGAAAGTATTAGCTGGAAAATCCAAAATTGAAGACTACTTCCCTGAATATGCTCGCTACACCATACCAAATGAAGGTTGGTGTCCCCATGTCCTCGCCCTCTTCCTACAGCTGACTCTTAGAATCTGTGTTGACTGTCAACATGTCATTCTTTCAGCAACTCCTGAACCTGGTGAGGACCCGAGAGTGACGAGAGCAAAGTTCTTCATCCGAGACGAGTTTCTTGTAAGTGCCTCGCCGTGTGTCAGGAGCGTTTTTGAATTGGAGGTGAAGACGATGACTGTTCAGACGTGAGCTGCCTCGTCCCGTTTAATTTCTGTGTTCTGCTCGGCGTCGCTGGATTGAAGCCAAACACAAATACCACCTGCGTGATTTATGTAGAACTTGATGAACCACTTCTGTGACGCTGTGGCCGTCTCTCATCAGAGCTGCTTTCAGACATGCACTGGACTCTGCAGCTCCTCCGTGTTTACGTGCATGTGTGAACACAAATGTCAGAGTGAGACGCTCCACAGTTTCTATAGGTTTTTATCCATTTGGCCTCTAAGTATAACATCCGTAGAAAACCAGGAGAAGTCGATGTGTGAACACAGCGGCAGATCCTCCACTGGATTCACTGTGAGCCACAATTTAACAAAAATAAAACAAAATCTTAAAAAGTGCTGTCACACACTCGTAGAAGACACTGATGTAAACATGATCACGTGATCTCCCCAGCTGAGATAATACGTCACTTCCTGCCTTTGTCGGCTGCACCACGCTGCTCCTGGTCTGTCGTTCACGGCTCACTGCGACTAAACCAACTGTTTTATAGTGAGCTGTGTAAGTACGACTCTATGTCTCTATTAGAGGGAGAGAAGTGAATAAGAGCCTCGTTGGAGGAGCTTGAGCTCATCACCTGCTCTTATCACAGATTAAGTGACGTTCGTCTGATATCTCTCGTCTCTCTCTCTCTCTTGTCTCTCTCTCTCTCCCTCTCTCCCTCCCTCTCTCTCCCTCCTCAGCGGATCAGCACTGCGAGCGGTGATGGCAGACACTACTGCTACCCCCACTTCACCTGTGCCGTGGACACAGAGAACATCCGGCGGGTGTTCAACGACTGCCGGGACATCATCCAGAGAATGCACCTGCGGCAGTACGAACTCTTGTGATGGGAGACCGCCTCCGTCAGCCTTCTGTGTTTTTCTCCACCATTGTGCATCCTTGACGAATCTTTCCTCCTGCTCCTCCTGCTCCTGCTCCTCCTCCTCCTCCTCCTCCTCACCCTGAACCTTCACCCTTCCTCCACCCCCAAAGAAACCCTCAACACCCCCCCTGACCACCCCTCTTGTCGAGGACTATGAAGTACTACTGAAGTGTGTCAAATACTCTTCCTCTTCTTAACTTCTTAGCTTTTTGTACTTCTTCTTTTTTTTGGTTTTGTTTTTCTCTGGGACTGATTTATCCCCATTTCACCGATGTAAAAGGAAGGTTGGGGAACAAAGTTGTTGTGTGCCGCTTCTTTTTCTTTCTTTTTCTTTTACTTGTTCCTTTTTAAATGCCTTGATTTTTTTGTCATTCCACTAAGCCTTGGGCTACCTCCTTTTTTTTTGTTGTTTCTTTCTCCCCCCCTTTGTGTTCTTCTGTTTTTTTTTGGCTTTGTCATTGAACCTGGACTGGTGGGTGTGGAAACATAAAACACACCTACAGGACCTCAGTGTAGAGGCAGTGTGTATGTGTGTGTTAATGTGTGTGTGTGTGTGATGAAGAGGAGGAGGAATGCCATGTGAGTGAGTGCATGTACGTGTGTTTATGTTCGTGTGTCACCTGCTGGATAAAGCCGGCATCACCACCATGACCTTTGCCCCCCTTTAATTTTTTTAATTTCTTTTACCCCGTCGGCCCCTCCGACCTGCGTCTTCTCTCCGCGTGGAAGTCGACTGGACGCCGGCGAACCCGGAGCGGACGAGGGGAGGGCGGCGGGCGCAGAGTGGATGAAGAGATAAATGCACTTTGCATCAGGTTCCTTAATAACTTTTTGTTTTTGTTTTTGTTGTTGTTGTTTTTTCTCCAGAGGAAGCATACACACAATGTAGCATCACAATATTTATTACCCTGTCACGATGTTAGCTTGCCGAGCTGCAGGGTGGACCGAGCGGCCGAGAGACACGTGGAGCGAGAGATTAATACGACAGAGATATACGACAGCGGCGACGCAACGAAGGATTTCAATGAAGGAAAAGGGGACTGAGCTCTGTGCACCTTAGCCCTGCTGCCTCCACGGACTCGGACCTGCCTCCTTTTTCCACACAAACCATCCTTTTAGCGTAGAGATACTGATGGGAGGGGAGGGCGGGTGGGCGGGCTGGGGGGGGACGGGAGAGAGATAAAATGTATTGTTTTTTCTTTTCATTTCTTTCTTTGGTTTTGTTTTTTGTTAACTTGTACACTGTGCAAGGTTGAATTATCCTGTACAGACTGTAAAATGTAATATTATTTTGTACAACTTAATTGAAAGAAAAACAAATCTACTTGTAGATCTTTGTGCCTTGATTATGGCTGTACCTGTAAATGAGCTCAGATGTAAGTATGTTTTCGACTGCGCTGTACAGCTTGATGTCAAACTCTATCGGCAGCGGAAGACTGCGGGTAGGGGACTTTCTCTGTAGAGTTTAGTTTTTTCTGGTTTATAAAAAAAGGAAATGCTGTTTAGTAAAAAATAAAAAATAGGGAAAAAATCCTAAAAACCTGTATACATTATGCAAATTAACCACTTACCTGCAGTGAAGACCAGATGTTGCAGCGCCATGCCTTTTCTTTGTTTCTCTTTTCTTTCAATTGATTTTTCTTTTAATCCTCCTTTTTGTTTTATTTGAAATTCTTTGGTTGTTATTTCTTTTTTTTGAATTTCACAGCTTTAAACAAACATTGGAAATCCATTGAAAGTGTCCAAATTGCAACCTGGTGTTGTTTTAATAGGAACCAACGTTTTTTCGATATGAAGTGTGTCTGAGATCTGTACTGATGTGCGTGCCTGTGCGCATGTGTACATAAAACAAACATAGACTCACAGACGCATTGTGTGTATGCGTGTGTGTGTGCGCGTGTGTATGCGAGGGCGAGTGTGCGTTGTGTGTAAAATTTTATAAATGTATGTACATGTAAATTTATAGGTCTATATAAATATATATGTACAATTATACATGTTTAATTATGTGTGTGCCTAGGTGTACATACCTATGTATGTATACGGTAAATATGTATACATACACACATAGGAAAGCATGTTTAGAATGGAGATGAATAAATGAGAGCGTGCAATATTAGTAATTCTTTGGTCCTTTGGAGCCATACCCGATGGCACAGGCACTATGAATGTGTGAGCAGCACCCAACAAGACAAGCTCTTCTCCTTGTACAAACAGCATCAGCCTTTTCTTCTGCTACAGTACACGTCTATCCCCAAACGAGAGTGAACTGACTGGAGGTGCAAAAACCTTTGTTTGGCCTGGGAGGATGATTAAATGACATTTTTATTTTCTTTAAATAAAGAGGCACATTAGAGGACTTTGCTTTATTTCCACCTTGGTGTCCAGTTGTGTCCAGATTTGTTGCAGATGAGCTGATTTGTTTGTTTTATTTTGTTGTTCATTTTAGGATTGTAACTTTGGTTTTCACGCACACATACAGTACATTCAGCTGCAGGTTCATTAGAAAATTACTCTTCAGTACAAACTGTTGATTTACATGTACAATCATTCTGGAGAATGTAGTTTGTGCTGCTGTTTATAAAGACAGGTATTTATCCTATTTAGCACATGATACTATTTGAAGTTCATTCAAATTCAAATGATTTTACAACTGAATTAACATCAACAAAAAACTAAGATTACAACCTTTAGGAAAGTTATTTTTAATGGATAAGATTCAGAGTTTGTGTTTCAGATTGGATTAGCATTAAGTGTTAGCATTTAGCTAAACAGGTGTTTTCATATGCAACGTGCTTCTCAGGTTCAAGGTGTTTTGAGTCATACTGCTAATAACACGATTTCAGAACTTTATTAACTTATTCAAAGTACAAACAGTTAAAGGTTAAAGTTCCATATATCAAAATAAAAAGAATAAATCAACTTAAACTGAACTGTAACAAAACTCAAACTCAGCTGAAGGAAAAACACAGAAAGCAAAACAAACTCACATTGAATAATTTGTTTGTATAAATCTGTAAAACATTTGATTTCTTAGTCATTATTATAGATAATCCATTATTAGTCAAAATACATCATCAGTCAATCACCTGTGCAGGTCTATGGTTAGTTAGTTAGAACCTTTAAATAGACAGACATTGTTTTTGTACAAAAAAGGGTTTGATTGTAAAATTATATTAAATAGTTAACATATTTTATGTAACAGTTTTATATAGTAAATATATTTGCCCGTAACAAAGGAGATCAGGAGTGAGAATGAGATGTAATTTCATATAACTATTTATATATATATATATTTATATAAAGCAGCCTTTTCTGAAAATGGATGAGAGTCAAACTAGAGCTGAAGCAATTTCTTTGATAAATGAATAAGTATTTTGCTCAATTATTAAACAGAAATGCTTCTTAGCTTCTTTAATATTGGGAATTTATTTTTTTCATCATTTTAAATGAAGTGTCATTAACTTTAGTAGACTTCATAATAAGGTTAGTAACGAAATTAACTAATCTTGATTCATAATGATGGTGGAAAAATCATAGAAAAATCTAACATTGCCACAAAGCAGCTTATTAAATATCATATTAGACAATTCGATCTTAAAGTAAGAGCTGTCACAGAATAAACAGTTAATTAACTGTCTGATGGATTTATTTCAACTCAGAACTTGACACATTCAAATTAAAATCTTAAAACAGAGTGTGTGAGTCAGATATTTTTATACTGACATTTGATTTCAGGTGATTTTGTAAAGTGAGCTGAGTCACTCTAATTTAATGACCTTATTTCCATCTGTTCTGTAAGTATCAGGCTTTTGACGACATGTCTCAGCCAAAGTGAAACATGTCTCTGGATGTTTCTCATATGTACACGACAGGAAACACCTTTAGATTCAGATTTATTTATTTACAGTTCATCAGAAACGCTTCAACAGCTTTGGCAAAAATCCTCACAAACATTTGGCACAGAGATTCATCAATAGATATATTCAGATATGCATTATAAAAACACGAGGAGAAGATGTGGAGGATGACGGAGACAGTGTTTCACAGCAGGTCACAGTGAGGGAGACGAACTACCAACACACGTTAACACCTTCCATCAGAGCAGCGACGTGAGAATTTACACATGATCTGGATCGATTTGTCTTCCTTCATTTTTTTTTTCAATACTTGATTCAAACAGTAGAACTTCACCCGTCTGGTCCTTCATCAAACTCCTCAGGATTTGTAATCACAATTAAAAATCACCACCGGTGATACCAAGAATAAACTCTGAGTCCCTTTTAAAGACATTTAAAATATAGATTCAAGTCCTTCACAGTACCGCTAGACATTGGGACAAATCGAGGTTGATGCTGATGATGAGTTTTGGCCCCGTTCACAGGAGGAAAGTCACATTGTTGCGGATCTTCACTTAAAGTGTGTGCAGGAGAAACTTCATGGCTGTTTCCTGCAGCGTGGTGCATCCTGGGTAACGCGGTTCACAGAGACTTGTGCTTCCCCAGCAGGAAGAGGCTGAGGCACTGCAGCAGCCCCTTCATCCACAGGCAGTGGGCCAGGAAGAGCAGCAGCATGCAGGCGCCGGCCGAGCAGTACACGCCGATCACCGTGCTCTCCTCCGGCAGGAAACACTTGGACAGAGCGTAGCTGCCCGGTGACACCGACGCCTAGGGAGGGGGGGGGGGGGGGGGCAATATTCACTATAACATCACAGAACTGACTCATAATCTAAACCTACTGGGTTCAAAATGTCTCAGTTTGGTTTTAGACTGAGATCAAAATGTATTATTAGCAGGCTGATAAACACAGTTCTATTCATTGTTGTTTCATGTTTGTGTTATCTGTTTTGGAGTCAGCGTGAAAGCTCTGGTAAATTATTCATCAAACAATCAATCATTTATCCAATCAATCAATAGACCAATCAATTAACCACAGGAAAAACAAAAAAAATCTATAATTTAATGCTGCAGCCACTTGGGGGCAGCAGAAACACAAAACATTGATAAATCATCACCTCGTTATTGTGAGGTAAAGCTGCTTATTTACACACAGAGTAATATCTGTAATTTAATTCAATATAATTGCAGATTTGGGCTCTTTAGCTGTTTAATTATTCACTATGTGCACTAGTGGTTATTAGTTTTAGTATTTAGTTTCATCACAAAGACATAACTTCCTTTACTGTTATAATAAAGTTATTGAATGAATAATAAATAAATTAAATGTGTTATTATAGACTTTTTTCATTTCATATATTGTCTTTATTTATTAGAATCACTACTTATAACTTGCATTAGTATTTATGACTAAGTAACCCATTCATCTACTTGTTTTTATGGTTTTCACAAACAGAAACAAACACGTGTAAAAAGAAACAAATACACACAAGAGGCTCATAATTCACACAACTACACAACATTTCTTCAAGCTCATTGTGTTTATAAAGTGTTGAGAAGATAGATTTTGTTTTATTTGCTGTAAAGAATTGTTTTTCGATATAAAATCTACTTTTGCAAACAAACAGTAAAATTCTAAAACGAGCGCACAGTAGTGTCAACATCAAGTCCTCAGGGTCATTTCACTTTCTGTGTATTGTTGGTGTTGTTGTGTGTGTGTTTGTTGGTTGTGTCTCACCAGGATGAAGCTGGGGTTGTTCCTGTTCCTCCAGCTGAAGGACGGCACGCTGACTTCTGGGTACTTGTTGTCATGGAGGACCTCGCATCCGCTGTGGGTGTGTCCGCTGAGGATGAGGCGTGGCTTGAACCACTGCAGCAGCTGTGGAGAGAGAGAGAGACCAGCATCAGGACCACAGAGCGGTTTCTGCTGCTTTACATCATCGCTTTCATCCTCGCCAACATCTGCTGCTTCTGCCAGCGACGCTCTGTGCAGCAGCGGGTCGGGGTCACTGCGCTTCAACTGGAGGAGTGTGACAGAACCCCAGCAGAGGCGCTGGGATGTGATGGGATGTGATGGGACTGCAGAGCAACTCACCCTGTGCGAGGCCTCCTTCGACAGCACGTCGTACTTCTCTCGGAACAGCAGGTGGCGCTCTTCGGCCGGTGCAGCGTCCTGTCCCGTGCAGGCAGCGTCACTCACCCTGAACAGGGGATAGTGCTGCAGAGCAGAACACAGTCATTCAGCTCGCAGGGACGTTGTGTCTCCTTTAAATATGTTTGGATGCAATGTTTGAATAAAGAGTAACATTTTATAATATTATAGAAAAACCTGCAGCGATGAACAAGGTGACAAATTACACAAAATATAATAAACTCTAGTGTTGAAACAGTCGATCAGTTTAAACTGTCCTTAGGGCTGCCTTTCACAGCTCTCTTACATATTAAAGAGAAAATGATTAATAACTTTAAAAAATAACTAATTAAACACTAAACGGAAAAAGTTTTCAGGCTGATAAACTGATGTTTTCACTAGTTCTGTTATATAATCACATCTGTATTGTTTTCTGTATGGCAGCTCTATGAATTTACTGTATATACAACTTTATTAAAAGTCTATGTTTGTGGCTGCATCACAACATTAAATGGAAATGTTTAAAATGCATTATTTCATACGCATTTCTCTAAAATTCAGTTTGACATTATTGTTATTTTTATAAACTAAACCTAAAATTCTGTGGGTTTAATGAAAGTTTGTTGATGATATGTTTGCTTTAATTAATAAATGTCTTAAGGCTCTAACTAATAATGACGTATTTGAAGTTGTGAGTAATTTTCATCCGCTTGACAAGTGTGTAGGAAAAACACAGGTTTGAATCCCTGCAGCCTGTCGACAGCGGGCTAATTAAAGCTGCAGCGCTGTGAGGTGTCGTTTGATGAAGGTCTGTGACTGGAGAGATGGATCTGATGTGAACTCGCTGCTGACACAATGTGGGAGTTCAAACTCGTCTCTCTTTTATCTGAAGAACAGTGGAAATTCTCACGTTAACTCAGAGTCAAACTGCAGAACCTCAGCTTTTAGTTTGAGGAATCAGTCACATGACGGCTTTTTGAAGAAATTATGGCAATAAATAACATGTTAGTTTCAGTGCACATGTTGGTGTGTTACATATTATACAGTTTAAAATTTGTCAGAATGATAAAAACTAAAAGATTAGGCTTTTTTTTGTGATTTTGAATTTATTAAACCTCCTCAGATTTATCTTCAGCTGGTAACAACCAACACAATCGACAAATCATGTTTAGATTTCCACACCAAAGACAAACCAAACAACCACAAAATGACAGAAAGGGAAAAAACAAAGAGACACAACATGACCACGAAAACACATGAAATGGACAACAAGACACAAAAATGACCAAAACAGGTAAAAAGAATGATGAAACAGACACAAAATAAACAAATTTTGAATGACCAGAGAAGAGAAAAATGTCCACAGAGATAATACAAAGAGACACAAATAAACCATGAAGACATAAAATGACCAAAAAAAGACACAAAGAGACCAAAAGCAGATGGACAATGACCAGAGGCACAAAACAAGCACAAAATAATAACAATAAGATACAAAAAAACTAATACAAAGAGGCACAAAACAAGACTCACAGTGACACACACAAACAATTAGAAAATTAAAAATGATCACAGACGAAAAAGCAACACCACAGAGAAAAGTGAAACAAGAGACGACAGAAAGACGAGAGGAAACACAAAGAGTCACAGAGACGGAGAAGAAACCGAGGGACGGATTAACCCGATTTAAAAACGAGGAATTAAATGAATTCTTTGCTAGGATGCGTTTCTTATCCACTTTCTCCCAACAGGGAAATGTAACTGATGACAGGATATTTGAAATGAGACTGAGAAGAGACTGAATCCAGAGATTTTCAAGAGAGTCTCGGTGCAGATGCATGAGACGTGAGGAGATCTCGAGGTTTTTCCAGGCGGGTCAGAGCCAGAACCTGCAGGGAGCCCACGTGTGTGTTTACCTGTAACATGACGGGGGACGTGGGGGGATAGAGCTGCGAACCTTCACATCCGTCCGTCACTCCGCCGCCGGGCTGCGAGCTCTGCGGAGGAGACGACACAGAGAACTCATCCACTTGAAACACCAGCCCACGTTTTGTTATATTTCACATCTCTGTGGCGGAGAGCGAGAGGAGCAATCAGCACGTGGACACCCTGGATGTGTCGGTGGCTGAGGTGCGTTGTTCTCCTCTCAGTGTGAAAGTGCGAGGCGCCTCCTCCCACCTGCAGAGAACAGTTGAGGTCCCTGGAGAGTTTGATCAGCTCCTTCTCCACCGACTGGCAGATGGGACAGCCGTCACCGTGCAGGGCCACACTGTTCACCAGCAGGAAGCTGAAGGGGGGGGGGGGAGATGCGTCAGGACTTGATTTAAAAGGTTTTCATGAGGTTCTCACTGAGCTGTCCTCTTCAAATCTCTCTGATTCCTCCGGCAATAGCTGTGAATTTATTCTTTGCATATCTTATATTCATATTCTCATACATATTGTACTTAATCTTTTTTTCTTTGCTCAATGTGCAATGCCCTTGACGAGCTGCTGTAACAAAGTCATTTCAATTTGTCTCTCATGTGAGAATATTCCATCTTGTTTATAAAACTGTAAACCAGGGGAAATAGACCTAATCTTATTCAACAACAACAACAACAACAAATATAAACACAAATAAAGCGTGATAAGAAAGAGATTTGTGCTGATCTTCCAATGTGTGAATCCACAGCAACACTATGTGAAAAGGGCTGTGATTGGTTCATTGTGTCTATTTGACTCGACAGAAACATATTTGTGGACAATGTCTGTCGTCTTATATAAAAAGGTAATTTTTTTTTGCCACAGACTGACTCGGGGGATCAAACCTGTGACCTGTGGGCCTGCCGAGTCACATGGCTGCGTGCACCTGTCACTCACTTCACTCCCCTCTTGGTGACGATCCTGGTGGACGAGGCGTTGAAGACCTTATCGAAGCGCTGCAGCTTGAACCAGTCCATCCTGCAGGAGACACACGAGCAGCGTCACTAACCTGCTGCTCAGCCGCGGCTCTTACGTAAGAGTCCGACTTCCTGCTGCGGCAGCGGACCAATCAGAGACCTCGGCCCCCCGCTGTGAATCACAGGCCTCAGATTCTAGACTGTGGGATGGTTGTTATGTTTTCACTGCTGATTCCACTGAGAATCTAACAAGAACAGTCTCCTACAGAAACAGTGTTACAGGCCGGGGGGGTCAAACACAATGAACACAACATCTTAACGCAATGTGACACAAAAACACGACAAACAGACAGAAAGTCTGAAAGTACTATAACATCGATAAAATAAAACCACTGATGATATCTAATAAAAACTATGAGATCTACACACAAACACATATTCAAATATGTTATGTACAAAAATAACTAAAAACATATTCACTGCGTTTATTGTCTTACTTCAATTTACATTTATGTATTGTTTCATTTCTATGTACTTTAGTTATGTCTTTACTGCTAAATGAAATTATCTTTAGTAATTTGTTGGGGAACTATTTTCTCCCTTGAGTATTAGACTTTAATTAAAGATGGACGACATGACTGCTCCCTAAAGGTGAATCCAGATCTGTAGGAGCCCCCTGGTGGCTGGCTGCAGTACAGGTTATAACCCCCTGTCTGCTCCGTGTTAGTGGATGGGACATGAGGGCAAAGCGAAAGTCACCGTTACATGTAAAATACATTTTCAAATATGGATTCAGACATTTTAGGTTGTTCTCATCTCACTGAAGTTTGTCCCGGTCAATGTTTTCCACAATTTAATGCCATAGAAACTTGGGGAAACAACATGATTGACAGCTGAGACTGACTCGTGATTGGTCGAGCATGTGTATAGGCGTTACCTTGATACTGCTGCCCCGCCCCCTTAAGGCTATTGCACAAACTCTGACTCCAGGTGACGTGTTTGCAACAAGATGGGGACGATTATATAACCGGGATATTTTTGGCTTCATTTCTGGAGAGTGGGAGAAAGTGGAGACGTGTCGTCCATCTTTGTTCACAGTCTAAGTTTTATACCAGTAAATGGAAATAAACTTAGGTTTTCCCCAATCTTTGCTTTTTAACTTCTACAAATTCCTACCCACACTTCAGAGGAAGTGACGTCAGCGTGTCCCTGACAATTAGACATTAAACATCAAAGATTTCTCAAAGGCTCTGCAGTGTGGGCCGGGTCCTTTCATTCTCCTGCCTCTTGTTTGCTGCTGTATCAACCGACTCGTCTCATTACAAAACCTCTTCAGATCAAAGTGAAGCTCGAATAGACGACTGTCGTCAGATATTTCCGGAACTGGGGCAGCAAACAACAGGAATTAAAAAAAGAAAACACGGCGCTGAGGTGTTTTTACCGAGCGACGTGCGGAGAAACCAGAATCCTTTGTGCCACATGTGTCTCCTGAATACCAGAGGTGGAACGACAGAAACAATAACACAATAAAGCTGCACAGCTCGTTCTTACTCATAATGGAACCCGATGTCGTGGTTCCCAACGAGTACAACCAGTTCTGTGTCAGTGGAGTGTCTGAACATCCTGTGGAAGCGGCGCACGTCGTCCTCCCAGTGCTGCGGAGACACAACACAAACAGCCGCTGAGGCAGGTTTCACTGTGTGTCTTCAACAAGAAGAAGACGAAGAAGAAGAAGAAGAAGAAGAAGAGGAAGAGAAGAAAGGTCCCCTGGGAAGCTCATGAGCGTTAATGGGGTCTCTGAGGGCCCCACCTCACCCCCTGTGGGTGACTGAGCCGCTCCGCTTTGATTCAGGCTCCAGATTCAATTTGGCACCTGCAGGGGCCGGGGCGGCACACGGAGGACCTTTAATTACATCAGGGCTGTGGGGTGTACATGGTGTTTTCCATACAGACGCGACTAAATGAGCCACAGATGCTGCTCTTAATTAGCGCCGAAATGACAACTGAGCATTTAAATAATCAATTCATTGTTTAAGATGTTAATTAAGCAAATGTGCCGAGTATTAGCCCCTCAAAGGTGAAGATTTGCTTCTGTTTCTTTGTTGAGTATCATAATAAATTGAATTTCTTTGCATGCTGCACAATAACCGTTAATTAAAGACGAATTTCCGATGAAACGAGTCATCGTCTTGTCATTTTCTGGTTCGCGGAGCAAACAAAAAATCGATGAATCCACACACAATCATCAGGATGAGAACAGCGACTGGTTTGCAGCTTTAATTTAATAATTTTCTTTTCTCTGCCGACTGAAAAGGATTCGAGCTTCGCTGAATACAAATCAGACGAGATGTGAAAAATGGATGAACGAGCGAACACAGTGGATCAGAGGAGATTTAACTCTGCCAGATCTCTGTGCTGCTCTGGCACTTCACCACTTTCCCCCCATTTTTTCTTGACTCGATGTGTTTCTCTTGTCAGTCCAGTCATGGATGCTGTGAGAGAGTTCCCAGGGGGGGTGGGGGGGATTATTTCGTGAAGCAGGGATGGATGTGCAGGAGCATGGAGGACAGAGAGGCTGCAGGTTTCTGCTGCTGCTGCTGTTGTTGTTGTTGTTTTCTGATGTTTCCCCACAAATCCTGCAGCCTCCCGGGCCTGGTTGGTAAAGGATGGTGATGATGATGATGGTGGTGATGATGAGGAGGAGAAGGAGGAGAGCACTGGCATCTCGTCTGCATCCTCACGACAGACAAAGCAAAAAAGGGTGAAAAGGGGAGGGGACGTTACCTGCTGGGAGCTCCACTTGCCCTCGTCGAAGATGTCCCCCAGGATGAACACTATCTCGGGCCTGAGCAGCCACAGAGCGGTTTGGAACGCTCGCTCCATCTGCCATTCCCTGCGCGTTTGGATACATGGATTATTGTGTTTTGTTGTCGTTTACGCATCACTCCTGCTGGGATGGACGGATGATGGATGACCGATGGAGGATGGATGAAGGCTGGTTGGAGACTTTACCTCCTCAGCTTGTCGAACCAGTGTCCCCCCACGGCTCCCAGGAGGTGCGTGTCCGACAGCACCATGGCGCGCACCGCCGCCGAATCCAGCGGGCGGCCGTCGATGCCCTCCCCGGCCCGCGCCTGGCTGCTCCTCGGCCAGGCGCACTGCAGGATGGCGGGGAAGTAGATGAGATACTCGCAGAAGAGGAAAGAGCCGCAGACCCCGAGGATCAGCAGCGCGGCGACCGTCCACCTGACGCTGAACCGCGGCATGTCTCTGTCACTGGGCGCTGGAGGAGCCCTGCACTGGCGCACTGGAGGCGATGGAGCGGTCCATGAGGCATCTTCACCTCCTCAGGACCCCGGAGCGGCTCAGGGCTGCGGCCGGGAGATGCTCATGGCAGGTCCCGGCTCCGAGGAGAAGAGAGAAGACCCGGAGAATCCGAACGTGAGGCTGGGGACGAGAGAGTAATCCTGCGTGTCTGATCCGAGCTGCAGCCTCCAGCCTCTGGTCGACTCTGATCTGCAGCTAGAGCATCTCTCCTCCTGAGAGTCAAGCTGGAAATAACATGTCCTCTGACCGGGTTTTCAAAATAAAACAGCACAGAGCCTTCAGTGTGCGTGACAGCGAGGAGGGACCAGTGATCAAAACACATTGTTCTTTAAAGGTATTCTACCTTCCGAGTACTTACTTCCCTTTAACTAAATTCCTACAATGAATGTGCTATTATACTCTTATTTATTTTAAATAAATGATGATGACTTTCCGGTTTGCCTTTGATTAAACCATATAACTAATATATTCACGTTTCTATTTAAGTTATTCTTTATTCTAATTTAACTCTTTAACTTTTTACATAAAGCACTTTGAGCAACCTTGTTTTAGAAATGCACTTAACTTAAATCTAGATCTTGTAGATGTTTGACACATAAAAAAATATTTTAAATGATTATCAGGATTAGTAACTAACTGATTACCTGGTTATTTGATTAATTTTAAGAATTGTTTCATCTATGATCTACTTGTAGTGTAAAATAGGTTGATCTTAAAAAAACACCCGTTTTATAAGATTTCCATTTTATGTAAACGTCTTAATCTGCACCAACTCAACCTTTCAGATAATGTAATGTAAGTAAAAATATGACTCTTACTGCAGTTGAGTAGAAGTAAAATGAACAAACTGCAGTACTAAGCACCTTATATTTGTAGTAAACAATTAGTAGATGAGTAAATACTAGAAACTGGGCTGTGATGCTTCTCTTAATGCTCACACAGTTATTATAAGATGATAAATTAGGTTTAAATGATTTTTTGATTTATTATTTCTGTGGCTTTTAGCAGTTTTGTGAAATATTGAAAACATTTTACCCCTATGAGCCTCAAACAAATTGTTTAGATCACCAGGAAGTTTAATGTGAAATGTTCCTTGAGTTACAGCTTTTTTGGCGGGGGGAATTTCCTTTGAAAAATAGTCTGATAAATGTAGAGGAGCAAAGACTACAAAGTAAATCAAAGAATAAAGAAGCCGGGAATGGAAATTGAAGTATAAGTACCTCATAATTGTACCTTCAATTTCCAGTTGAAACTTCCTGTGTTTTTCTTGCTCACATCGGCCAGCTTGACTAACACGTTGTTTTATTTTGTCTGAGCAGGGGGTGGGGAGGGGGGGTATGATGGAGAAGACACTAAAAACACTTGGAGTGAAAGTTATTTAAAAAACAATCCAGGTAATCAACGTGTAAAGGAGTAAAGTTCTCTGGTGATAAATCTGATCAGTGAACGTGGCAGCGGTCCAAACTAACACCCACATACCGACAGAGGGACTGGAGCCAACAGCTACAGGACAAATGTGATGAAGTGATTGAGAGCAGAGATCCAATCACCTCCAGCAGGAGTGAAGCTCGGTGTCACCTCAGAAACAACCGAGGAGTTTCAGGCACATTCCAATCGTGGCTCTGGAAGGTTGAGTTACCTGCTGAACTAGTTGGTTTGCTGCAGGTCAGCCCAAGCATGCACGGAGGAGCTATTTATACCCTTTGACTCGCTTCCTCATTCTGACCATGGACATAACTTGTTTCTTCAGCAGCAGCAAGAGGAGGAGGAGGAGGAGGAGGAGGAGGAGGAGGAGGAGGGACTCAGCTGCAGGTTTGTGACTCAGGCAGCAACAGTGAAAAGTGAAGTGATGCACAGAGCGGCAGCAGCACAGAGCGACACTGACGCAGGACATGATGATGATGAGCAGAGGAAGGAATGTCACTTGTCAAACAAGGGAATGTTTTCTGCCTCATGAATGAACATTCCAGTCTCCAGACGAAAGTGGAGACGGAAGCTCGGCTCTCCGTCACATGTGAAGCCTCGTTTGTCTCCACTCAAGGCTTTTGTCTGTTTTAGACGATTTTTTACTTAAACTGGACTTAAATTTAGATTAACAGATAACTAAGGTTTCCTTGTGCAGCCTTGGCTCAAGGAGAGAGATTCACCAAACAAGTTGAAATTCTAATCTGAAGTCACTCTCCATTGTGTGAAAAGACAGTTACGATCTTTTATTTTCCCAATCCTGCTTTTATTCACAGTAGGCATCAGGAAGGGTTGAACCTCCCACAGGGTAAAACCCCTGATGCTGGCTTTTATTATTTATTTCCTCAAGCAACCAGGAAGCAACCAGAGCCTCAGAGGACTCGATTAGTCAGTTAACCGAAAATAAACAATATATAAGTTTTATTTGATTGAAATCTTTTTATTTACACCCCCCCTGATTTATATTATATAAACTTTCTGAAAATTTAATAAATGACGACTTTATAAAAAGAATTCCCTTCAGGTCTTAAAACTAGAAATACACACAAACATTCTAGTGACGGAGGTTTCATCATTTATTAATTCACATTTTCAGTAGTTGGATTTAAATACAATGAGTCTAGATAAACTAGAATCAGTCAAGTAAAACCACCACAGAGGCTGAAGTGTCTCAACTCTGCAGAAAACACTGATTCGGTCATTTCCTTCACAAATGAAGGCGACAAAATTCCAACTTCCATGTGACACGTTTACATATGAAGAGAAACCAAAGTGCAGCAGGCATCTGCTCAGTGTGTAGTGTTGTGTGATATGATTGTGTGATTCTGACGATGCTGAGAACAGAGTTAAGTTTTAAGCTTCTTTTTTTCTCTCCAAGCCGCCGACGGCTGTTTCACCACAGGTGAATTTCAATGAGCTCGGAGAAGCTCCTGTGGAAATGTGATGATAATGGAGCTGGAGTGAGTCATTTCAAGCTGAAAGCTGCAGGTTCGTGAACAGATCCTGTCTGAATGGGGTTCAGCTCTAAAATTAGATTCATAAATGCAATAAAAAGTGAAATAACTATTTTTTCCCCAAAAACTCGCAGCAAAAAACCCACAAATTAACATATTTCCTACATTATTTTAATATTCTGCCATAATTTCCCTGAACAAAACTAGACAAAACTAGAGTTCATCAGTGTATCTTAGTGTCTATGTAACAATGGGATCTCCATATACACAGTGTTTCTCAATACCCAGGTTGAACCAGTTGCCTTTTCCTCCTTTATAGGAGCTGGTGACGATTCTCGCCCAGCCGTGTTCCCCCTGAAAACAAAACACACAAGACGTTACTCACTCTGTGAGCAAGACGCCGAAATGTCAGTGGAAAATTATACAATTAAAAGAACTGAATGTTCTATTCAATGAAACCCTGTGACAGAAAGAAGTGAGGGAGGGAGCAGCGTGTCTGCAGGGTGTGGTGCGGAGAGAGAGAGAGAGAGAGAGACAGAGAGAGAGAGAGAGAGAGACCTACCCAAAACTCTCCCCAGGAGTTCCTGACGATCCAGTACTCGGCCCCCTCCTCCGACACCCCCCAACCCGCCACCGACACGATGTGATTCGGCAGCGACAGCGGGTGAAACTCGGAGAAAACCCCCCCAGAGTAACTCTCCAGGCCGCCGGTGGCCATCAGGGCACAACTGAAACACACAGAGGGGGGGGACATCTTTATCTTTTCAGTCAAATGGCATGAGAGTATTTCTATATTTCTCAAATAGGAATCACAAATGAGCCGTGAAACTAAGATTTGTGCAGTGACTTAAATTCGCATCCTGCCGTGTGGGAACCTGGAGATTTGAAGCTGCATCAGATGTTCACATAATCACTTCTTTTCTCCACAGAGTCTCTCAGTTACTTACTGTTTGTGCACATATTTCTTTCGACGATATTTGTTATTTTCTTTCAAAACCATTCACATGCACAAAAAGCTGAATTTCTCTTTTTTTATCCTGTTTTAGGATCATACACTTTTAATGACGACCAAAGACTGTTTCTAAAAATAGTTGATGACACGGCTCCACTCCCTTCACTGGATACAGGAGCCACCATCTTGTGCCTTTGACATCACTAGAGCCAGAGTCTGAGAGGGGGGCCGTTGAGGTCTGTCAAACCACTCTCATTTGTCAATTATGACGTTTAACTCTTTTTTATTTAAACCAAACTTATCAGAAACATTAAACAAACGAGATGGGATTTACCATCTATACCCAAACCAGCCACTAGAGGGCGATGTAGATAGTATGCCTTCACTTTATTCATCTTTATAAATAGTGTATTGTTACTTGTTAATCTTGCATGTCTGCATGTATTGGAAAAACAAACTGTAATATTTTTACTTTTGAAGAGTAAAAAAATCTTGTTTATGATCAATTTCAACACATTCAGGGTCCAAATTCAAATTAAATCCATAATTTTCATACACTCGGTGCTGTAATTTGTTCTTAAACAGGTTTTAATATACTGTATGAACTAATAGAAAGTTGAGTATGATTTAGAATCGGCTCTGTGAAAAGTTCCATCTGAATCTCATCCTCCCCATGGAGCACGTGGGTGGACGGATGAGAGGAAGTGACGGAGGAGAGGACGTCAGTGGGACTTCAACTACCTGATGGGCCCGTTTTTGTAGAGTTCTGCTTTCATCTTGTCTCTTCCAGAAATGTTTCCGTAGTCTCCCACTTTCCACAGAGTGTAGTTCTTCACCACGGCGCACGACTCAAAGAAGGAGCAGGTCCCACACTGGTTGAACAGCTCACACTCTGTCCACATCAGAGACAAAAGGATTCTTTATCATGCAGGGCCTTTTAATCAATCAATCTTTGAGTGATGGCTGTCGTCCTGCAGTCCACAGGATTACACTCCCTAACTCATGCTTACTTTGGTTTTTGGCTTGGTAGTTGTTGCAGGTTTCATCTGGGATGCCTTGCTCGTGGGCGTATGCGTAGACCCCGAGGTGATCTCCTCCAAAGCAAGAGCCGGCCCCCCCGCAGTCGATCACGTTCTGGACAGACAGGTACGCCGACGGCCACGCCCCTCCTCTCTTGATGTTGATACGGTCTTGGACAAAAGGAAATAACAAATATTACCAAGAGGAAAAATCATATATCATCTACTCTATATATCCTTCTTAACTTGTCTCCTCCCACCCTCTGATGTCCTAGTTACCAGCTAATGCACTGGTGGCTCCCATGGCCCAGCAGGAGCCACAGTACTGTGGGATGTGCTGGTTCCTGGTGGTGCTCACATAGTTCTTTCCCTGGATGTTCCTCCAGTCCCACGATGGAGGAAGGTCCGACACCTTCAGGTACTCATGAGGCCGGGCCTGGGTCCTGAAATGAGAGAGGGATACAACTTATATCTGGTTGTTGTAATACAGGTTGTATAAAGGTAATCAAGGTAATGAAGGTAATAAGGGAGCCAGATGGTTTCACTTTTGGACTATTAAGATCTCCTCTAAACGCTGTGTTGTTCATGTTTTGGTTCAGAGAGCCACTGGGTCCAAAGAAAGATGAGACCAAATTATAAATCTCTAATATTTCCACATAAACTTGTAAATAATCAGGATTCAGACACAACTAAAAAGACCGTAAGATGTGTCAAGTAAATAGAAAATATTACATTTTCTGCACAATTTCTACATTGTAAATCAAACTTAAGCAAAAGTAGACAGACCAACCCTTGTAAAAGGTCAGATTTCCTTAAGTGTATTGAACCATCATTGAACCATGTTATAAATAAATCCATAGATACCCCATGCCACAAGACTAGAAAATCGACTTTATAACAGGTGTAGAATTAGCTAGATAGTGAACAGAAGAACGGTCTGAAGAGACATTTCCACAGGTCTGGTTTCCTGTCTCTGATTTGTCTCTCATCCTCTGAGACAACTTCTCTTAAACAAGAGCTTTCTACTGACAGAGATGTTGCTGCACAAGTTTTGTATCTTTTTCCAAGATAATGATGAAGTGAGTGTAGGATAACAAAAAGACTTTAAGAGGTCGGGGGTGTCAGACCTTTGGACCCCACACTGTGTATGAGTCATACATAAAACAACAGGAAAACAAAGAGCCGTTATATATGTTTTCATAGTAACAAATGACAACAGATGAATTACTGAATGGGCCAAACTCTAAACAGTTATATACATACAAGTTATATTCTTATTAGACTTTGTTTATATGCTGCACCTCATTGACACAAGAGAGAAACTCAACATGACAACAAAGAGAAAAAAAAAGAAGAGATGCAAAGTTACTACAACATTTTGAGTCTGTCTGAGTCAGTGGTCCTGTGTAGGAGCCAAGGGGACGTCTAACCAGTCTTAGACCCAATGGTGTCTCATAGTCCCTCCATTGGAAGAACATCATCCCATAAATTAATATTATTCTTTATTATTCATCTTTAATTCTATCTCAATAAGCTTTGCACTTTACCTGGGCCTTTTGACACTCTGGTTTTTAGGTTGCTAATTGCTTTTGATGTGTTATCTCCATCTTCCTTCACAATAAAGCAGCTAACTCTGCAGAGGAGATTTAAATCTGCTACTACATCAGTGTTTATGTCAGTGACGTTAGTAGCATCTTGATAACAGCTGCCCGGAAGTAGTTCGCTCGGAGGTAAACAACAACAAACCGGGGCCGTCGCACTGTGTCCCAGTGAGTTGTGGCCTCGCTTGTCTCTCACCTGACGGATCGTGGTCTGTGGTCCCTGATGGGTTTGTAACAAGGTTCAGATTCAAGTGTGAAGCCGCTGATGAGAAGCGAACACGAAGCTAAACAACAGAGAAGCAGCAGCGGAGCAGTGGACGACGCCATGTTGTTTCCACTCTTCCTCTGACGCAGCCTGACGCTGCCTGACGTATACTCACACTCACACGCACATGGCTCCCTCTGGTGGTCAGGGCGGGCATTGCACCCTACACTGAGCAGCAGAGTAACAGAAACCTGATGGAGATCTATCTATCTATCTATCTATCTATCTATCTATCTATCTATCTATCTATCTATCTATCTATCTATCTATCTATCTATCTATCGATCTATCTATCTATCTATCTATCTATCTATCTATCTATCTATCTATCTATCTATCTATCTATCTATCTATATATCTATATATCTATCTATCTATCTATCTATCTATCTATCTATCTATCTATCTATCTATCTATCTATCCATCTATCTATCTATCTATCTATCTATCTATCTATCTATCTATCTATCTATCTATCTATCCATCCATCCATCCATCCATCCATCCATCCATCCATCTATCTATCTATCTATCTATCTATCTATCTATCTATCTATCTATCTATCTATCTATCTATCTATCACTCTATCTATCCATCTATCAGCCTGTAGGTTTAAGGTATGACTCATAGTGAAAAATAAATAAAAAATAGACACAAGCATAGTTATAATAATATGACCATTGTTTAGACGGACGTAAGTGAAAGACAAATTAAATTGAATATAAACACTTATACATACAATAATTAAGCAAAAGCTGAAAATATAAGAGGTATAACATGTTCTTTTTCTTCATCTTAAACATCTAAATTTGCATTGCTTTAATGACAGCTAACTGCTGCTGCTCTTAATATTTCCATTCATTCTTATATTCACATGATCTCTTTCCCCTGATGTTTTTCTGAACTGTGATCAATACACAAACCAGGTGTTAGAGAAGAGTCGATGTTGCCGCCTCAGCAGGAAACTTTCAAATAACACAATCAGTTACAATCACATTACACCTAATGCAGTGTGTGGCGATTGGTGGGGTCATCATCGGGTTCTCGCTCTTAGCAGGGTTCTTATCCAGCATCGCAGGGCGAGGCTCAGCTGCAGTCAAGGTCTGTGTCTGTGCTTTTAATGATTAAACTTGAATCACATTAGAGATACATTAGAAACCTAATGAACCCTCAGCAGGAACACGAGATAAATCACTCACCAGTCGCTTGTTGTGGAGTCCATCTTCAGTTTGTGGTCTTTCAACCCAATGATGATGCTGAGCAGCTCAAATCAAAGAGGAAAGTATGTACTCATGTTAGTGTAAACTATTGATTATTTATTAATCTTATTATATCTCAAAATATGAATTGTGTTTCTTCTTGCTGGGTGTTTCTTCTTGCTGATTCAAGACAGCAAAACTGTTTATTGTCCCAGTACAATTTCTAAAAAATGTAATGAAGAAGAGTTGCCTTTTTTTATTACATAAGTAAAAGACTAAACCACCTGATGTTAGTTTACACCAGTGCTTTGCTTTTGCTGTAACTTGACACGCAGCCGAAAGTAGAGTACAGGCATTTGAGTTAAAGTTGGTCCCATAATAAAACAACCAGCACTTTGTCACAGAGTAAATCCTGAATCCTGACTGTGAGCATCAGATAATTATGATTTACGCGACCTCGAGAATCATAAGGTCGAATGTTCCCAGAAGGGGGCGCTAACCTCCGATAAATTATTTCCTCGTCTCGTATAAAACCTGAAACGATTGGATCTGACCCTGGATGAAAAGTTAAGATAACAACAAGCGTCTCTGATTCTGGGCCGAAATAGTCGTCGACCTCTGACTGAACATCATTAACTTAAACTGGGACGCACTCAGCATTCCTCCTCGTCCAGTCACTTATGTTGTGTTTTCTCTGAGAGCAGACGCCTCCTTCTCCCTCTGAGACGTCCATTGTGTCCTGCAACACAGAGGCCGTTGTCTGCAGCAGCACCAGAGCATCGAAGGCCCGCTGACCTTTGACCCCTGAGGTCCTCATTGTTGTTGTGTTAAAAGCTAAACTCTCTCCGCTGCTCTGGGACGTCTTCGGAGGCACAGACTGTCCTCGGCGATGCTCCAGTCCCTCAGTCTGAGTGCTGCGTGTCTCCCAGGGCGTAATGCAGCGTAAGACTCAACTCAGGGGTAATTCAAGACGTTCGGTCAACATATCAGTTCTTTATGATCGGGAACGACATCCTGGGTTTGTGCATTAACACGAGCGTCTTCCTGCCTTTCTGCTGCTGAGATGATAGAAGCCCTGATGACACCAGCGCAGTCGTCAGTTAATGAACGCCATTACCCTGCATCACTCTGCAGCGATAACCGTCCAGACTGATAACCAGACAATCTGTCACCCGTCCATTTGTCTGGTCGCTGTTGGACTTCATATCTGCTAATTTGGCAAAATGCTCTTTGCAATTGATATGAAAAGGTTTTCAAGTGAGACAATTGGAGAATTGGTACTAACAGTACGTCTTAAATATAATTTATTTGTATAGCGCCACCCAGAGTCCACGTTCTTTGTAAAGTCATCATTACATTACATTACATTTCATTTAGCTGACGCTTTTGTCCAAAGCGACTTACATGTTTAGTACACTCAACATTTATGAGGGACCATTAAGGGGCTCAGTATCTTGCCAAGGACACTTCGGCATGCAGATGGGGAAGAGTGGGGATTGAACCAGCAACCTTCTTGTTGGAGGCCACACCACCCCTTATCATCCCCACATCATCAGGTGAAAATGTTTGTTTATTCTTTGCTTAAAAACTGATGATATTCTCATTCGCCTCAGATGTAATTAGTGCAATGAAAACATTTCACTGATCAATGTCTTACTATCGTGAACAATGTCTTTTACTGTTTTGACTGTTTTCTTTGCACGTAGCTGATACAACATCAATGTCTTCCACCTCCTGTTGACCTTTATGTGTGCGACTGTGTGCTGGACTTGGTTCCTCTTTCTATGACAGTGCCAGACATCAAACTGTTTGGGTCTGCTCTCTGTTTTCTGAGCCATGATGTTAACTGTGTCAACCGCTGCAGAACTAGTAACTAAACCTCTAAAGACAACTCAGAAATTCATTATTTCAAATCTCATGGTAAATTTCCACGACACTAGCAAAACAACATATTCGCGTGTGAGCATTTTATTTGTATCCGACCTCACTTGACACTGTTAAAATAAATATGACAGAATAAACCGGACGTTAATTCACACGTGTACAAAATATGTAATTAAAATCTGGAGTTTCCAGGTTTTCACACAACAACACAGATGTGTTCTGCGTCCCTCTGAATTCCTGAAGAGACGATTCACCCGCAGCCCGCAGCAAAAAGCCCACTTAAGCTGCAGCACCTTTAAAGTGCATGGAAAGTGCATCCATGTAAATATTGAACACACACTTACACACACAAACACAAACACACACGTACAGAGAGTGTTTGGATCAATACTGAAGCATTCCGGACGTTAATCTCATTTGCACTTGTGTTTTCTTTGCTGCTGCCGAGCGGCAGCTCACGATCTTCAGGGCAAATAGAAGAAATTCAGCGTTAGAGAGACTTTCACTGCTCCAATGTTTATATATATTTGAGTCTGGCAGGGTCCGATTCAGAGGGACAATCAATGCTCTATGCGTCTGCATGGTTTTCTGTTATTTAAATGTGTTTTACTTGGAAAGAAAACTGATGTATCTCCAGTTTATGTGGGATCAATACACCTTAAATCCAATGGTTACTTTCCTTGTTGGATAGAAGTGTAGAATAAAGAGATTATTCCTGAGATCAGAGGCAGATTTTCGACACTGAACTGTTTGAAGAGCAGAGTCCGACTGTTAGAAACACATAAATCCTGTTGTGTTCATCTCAGCTCTGAGATTAATGTGAGTCAGGTGAGTCACAAGCAACTGACCTGAACTTCCACTGTTTACAACTATGTCAAACCGTTGTGTCCATTTGGCCCGAGCAGTTTATCAATAAGTCTCTCTCTCTCTCTCTCTCTCTCTCTCTCTCTCTCTCTCTCTCACGCTCAAAGAACTGGGCTGAATAATGGATCACAAACAGATGTTACTTAAGATTCTGGTCCATCTGAGGGATGGGGTCAGCAGCTCCGCACTTCAAACAGCAGGAGCAGATCAGGCGCTGGCATGTTTGGAGGTTTGGTTATTGATCTCTGCTGGCTCTGGGGCCACCAGGCTCTGGGGCCTGGTGGGGACTCGCCGACTGCTCCCATGCAGCCGCTCTGGATTTCCAGGGGAGCAGTGAAGCGATCGGGGGCCTCGGGGGTTTGAGAACGAGCCCGTCCACCATCTCTCAGCTTTTCCTTCAGCGGCACTCAGCTGTTTATTTTTCCTGTTTTCATAAACTGGATCCATCTCGGTGATGAGGCCAAGCGGTGATTCATCACATCCCGAGCAGGACCTCTGCTGCCTTAAGTGCCCCGTGCTTTCCCACGTGGTCCGACTGACGCCTCCCACCAGGCCCCCCTCTCCTCCTGCCTAATGCACCGAGGAGGAAATAACAACATGGATCATTTCCTTGTCAATAGAGTCGTTAAACGTATCAAAGCTCCTGTGATTGATTGGTTTTAATCATATGTTAATGCTTCAGTAAAAAACTTGGCCTCTCCCCCTCATCCGTACACAACAAGTAAACATGAGGTCAGCGCTCCTCGGCTTGTCCTTAAACGCAGCTTCTTTTAATGGTGGTGATAAATAACCCTGAGTGGAGTTTTAAGTGTCTTTAACTGGGATAAAAGGAGGAAACCAGTAACAGTAATTTCCACACTTATATATTCCCAGGGAAATGTGTTTACTGCCACTTTGATGCTCTTCCCAGCTATCAGGACTATCGAAAACATACATCTAACCACCAATCAGATCATTTTGCAAAACGAGAGGATTAATTTGTGTCCCAATCGAGAAATTAGCATCAAACTTGAGTGTTAACGCTCTCCATTATCTTTACTTAAAATGGACTTGAGATAAGGGAAATAACATATTCTGACTCTCTGAGAGATTCAGAGTATTAATTATTTGCTGTTATTTAAAAAACGAAGGTCACAAAAACTCAGGAGAATGTTCAGTGAGTCCACTCAGGTTCTCAGTGGAGCAGCTCCAGCATCTTAATGATATTTTACCTCAAGTTCCAGTGTCTCCAACCCAAAAAAACGAGTGGAGCAACATGATGGATTCTGTCTCTGTGACATTAAACACTGAACGGACTCAGTTCACTTCTGTATTAGAGAAAGAGGAAAAGAGATAAATCAGTTTATTTCTCCCGGCTTGACGATGACCCCAAACACAGAGGGACTGAGTCACTGGTCCTCACAAATATATAAGAAACTCAACACATACCTATACTTGTGAGTTTGAGTATTTACAGTTTATGATAATTTATAGTCCTTTATGTTTCAAATAATATTCAACTTTTTACCGACAGCTTTAGTCAGGTTCTTTTTATTTTTATACAATATAGAAATATGAGGCTGTGGTATAAATTACCCAACAGTAGATTCAACAAAAGGTGAAATGATTAATACAAATAAATCATTGTAATGTGATAAGAAAGATTAAGAATAGAAAATCAAATAAATTATCTTAATAATTAGTCCCACAAAAGGAAAAAGGTGAACAAATAATTAAAAAAATGAAGAAATAAATACAAATTTTAACATAAGGAGAAGTAGACATAATGATATATAAATGTGTTTAATTACATAGATAAATAACTATTAAAGTCATTTTACATATAGAAATATTAAACAGTTAAAGGCCCCAGCTTTTTTCTTTTTATTCAACTTCGAGATTTTACATTTTTGGATTTAAAAAACCAAACAATCGATCAATGAATCCAGTAATTAGTCAGCAAATGAATCCATAATATTCATTAGTAGCAGCCAGGCTCAGTGCTGGTGTCACAATGGAGTTTACTCATCAATAAGTCGACTGTGTGCAACATGTCAATCATTTATTTTAATTCACTCTTTAAATCTCTAAAATCTTTTGGAAGACAGATGTTACTGCTTCCAGTAATAATACTCATAAAGGATTTATGAGTCACTGAGACACATGAGAGTGTTGACGTTCTCAATTTGATGAGGAAAAGAAAAGAAAGGAAAGAAACACTATTCTCCAGTTTGAGATTTAAAGTTATAGTTGTTTCTTGACTGTAAATTCCAGTGATCAACTGAGGCAGAGATTATTTTTACTGTTGACCTCAGCAGTCAGGATAAAGTTATTTTCTTAAGGACGCTGCAGGAGCAGTAACAAGGACATAACCTCTGGACGACACAACATTCAACTACACATAACTTCCACCGCAATGATGCAAACTGCCTGACATGTCCCCAACTTTATAAACATCTCGGAGCCCTTTGAGTCACGATACTGATCCTGTTTACTCAGCGGAGAATTGGATTACGTGCACAGGCAGAAGATTCCTGTCGTGCAGGGTTCATTATTATTTCAGGGACTGAGAACATTCTGGTAGAAAAGGATTTTTCCTGCCTCTGAGGAGAAACGTGTCAGGCCTGTTTGTTTGTAATCAGAGTGAGGGAAAGTGTGCTGACTCGTGCAGACTGGTCTCCAACCAGTGGGGGTCCCTGTTTCTCTCTAATAGCACAACTGGACTGGACCTGCAGGGATGTGACGCTGAGTGGAATTCTTCTGCCGGTCCTCCTTCTTATCTGATCCCTATAAATATGTAGATTAAATACTAAGCTGTGAAATCATATTTCAGGGGAATAAAACAAATGTGTTTTCTTTCAATACTTGTATTTTCATCCGACCTCCTCTCGCTTCCAATTATCCCCGAGGGCTGGGCCGGTTAGCAGAGGAGGACTTGTGATTGGCTGAGCCCGTGGTCAGTCACACCCTCATCCTGCAGCCGCCTGTTGGAGAGCACCAGAAGTCAGAAAGTCAAATTTCAGCAGAGGGACTAAAGGAGAGGCGGTGGTTCATTTATCCGCTTGATCTCATCGCTCCCATCAGGTTTTATAATAAAGATCGAGTCTTTTAACTTACAAGTGTTTGGGACTTTTTCCTCCTTGATGTGGTTTAGTTGTTAAAAACAGGGTTCATTGGGTTTTAGGACTTTTTGGCTCCTTTATCCGGCATTTTTACGCGCCGTGCCAGCCCCTGCGTTGCGCGCACCTGAGTCCGGCTGCCTCTCCGAGTTTCTTGCAGCTCCAACATGATATCAACGCTCCAGGGCAACTAACCCACGATGGTTGCCTCCACCCCCCGGTGACATGCTTGCTGCAGGGAGCCTCGGTAACCGTGGAATAACCACCGGGGTCCAGGTGCCATGACGGGGAGCCGATGTGGCCGTTTGGAGGAGCGCACCAGTTTGACGCCAGCTGGGATTTGACTTGACAAGAGCGGCAGTTTGAGTTTGGGATGCGAGAGAAATCTTAAGACAGACAATTCCCCATTGCGACTTTCACCTGGTTCACCACGGGCTGCCCGGAACCATGGCCTCTGAGATGGTGTGTGGGCTGATCTTCAGGCTGCTGCTGCCTGTGTGTCTCGCAGCCGGTGAGTCTCCATCTCTGATCCAGGGTTTTACGCGTCTGTATTTGGTCTGTTCTGCTGCTTGTGGTCGAGGTGTGGTTGAATGATTGATCAATTAACCGTGATGGAGTTAATCCACCATCCCCATATTTCTGTTTATTTTCCTGTTCTTCAAAACTCTCCCTTTTCCACCTTTTGTGCACTGATAATCTGACCTGAATTAAAAGTCCCATGGGTGAGCGTCTATTTAGAGTTTATGAGGTTTGACCCCATGATACCGGAGGTCACAGTTCATTCCTCCTCACCTCCGAGGTCTGTGCTTCTAAACTGAATCCAAACACGATTCCCACACCAGCTGCTATATACATTACAAACATCATCATGTGCGGGAGGTGTGAGCTCCGTTCCCTCACCTGTCACATTCTTACTGGAAGCAGTCGAAGGGGAAACAGCCCGACAGCAGAGCATCCTGTCACTGCTCAGTGTTTTCGTGACAGCGAGGAAGTCTACAAATGTCTGGTAACCAAACAGGAGGCACTAAAATCCCGACATCACAAACTTCTCTCTTCTTCAGTTTTATTTCAATTTGCACGAGAGAAATAAATGAATTTCAGGGTCAAAAGGTTCAAAGAATACCCAGATACACTGTAGTCGCATTAAAATACACATGTGCTTATTATATACAGAGCTCTGGTGATTTAGTTTCCATTGTGGTTTCGGAGTTTGGCCCAGTGTCTATTAATAAGTCATCATTGAATCGTTTGTGTTGGTATTGATTGTTTAGCTGCTGATTGGACGCGGCGCGGTGTTAATACTATTGATTAACATTTACACAGCCTTGACAGTGTTAGAGCTACATGTCGTGTGTTGTGTCTCATTCCCTCCAACTTCAGTCGCTGTGTTTACTGCACTCTCTAACTTTGTTAAGACGCTGCGGTTGCTGTGTTGTTGGATGTTTTGCTTGATTCATTCTTTGGCTATGCAGATTTTAGGTGATTCATCCTCAAACCCGGCGGCTTGTTTGGACCCAACAGGGAGTGTTAGCGGCTCGGGGCCGGGTGATGGAGAGGTCACGCTCTGAGATGCAGGTTTGCAGAGAGATGGAGCCGGAGGTTTGACGACGCCTTGGACGCAGACTCTATTAAATGCAGTTTACTTTGGATTTCGAGGCAGTGATTCTGTGGTAGGCCACAAGTGAAGGAAGAATAGCGTCCGGCTGCCACTGAGGTTCCTCGCTGGTGTCTGCACGAGACTTATTATGCTGACGTGAACCCTAACAGCATGCTTTCCATAGATAAGACCCACTCAGTACCACCATAATGCATCACTTGACAGCCCGATGCCCCCCTTTATTTCCAAAAGCAATTGTGAGGCCATGCATTGTCTCCATTAATTCGTGGAAAGTCGTTTTAACAGTATGAATTAATAATGCGGTTGTGAGGGAGAGAAGAATTGCCTTCCCCTTTTATCGTAAACATACCTTTAATATTTGATGTTTTTTCAAAGTGCAAATGAGCACAGCTACTCTGCAGCCGTGCAGCCGACAGGATGGAGGAAATGCAAAGTGGACGGAGGGGAACGTATGCGAGTGCAGATGGCGTCAGGGAGGAGAGAGGGTCATCGGCATCACCTGATTCACAACCTGTGATTTCCATGGTCTCTGTTTCTGTCAGCCGGAGGATCTCCTCTTTATTAAGACCAGTGGGTTCCTCCACCAGTGGGTTCCTCCACCAGTGGGTTCCTCCACCAAGGCCCAAGTTCAACCAAGCTGCACCAAATCACACACACAGTTCCCTACTTCATCAAGATTCATGAATGATTCCCTTGGAAATCAGTGAAAATTATCCACACCAGAATTGAATGGGTTGTTCCCTGACTCATGTCACATCCTTCCAGCAAGTTTAGTGGAAATCCGTTCTGTTGCTTTGGTCTTATCCTGTTTAAAAATAATCAAACATCCTTTTTGGAGCAAATCATGAATGAACCAATAATCTTCAGCAAACAGTCTAAAGCTGCTAATTGTATTGTGTTGATTATTTGTCATAGGAAGGATTTTAGGTTTTATTTCTTCTCTGTCTCTCGTTTCCGTCCCAGTTCTTCTAGTTTTTGGATTTGATGTCACGTGATTGACGGTAAAACCGTGTTTTTGTCCTGGTGGTGCTGAACAAACAGCAGAGCAGCTGTCCTCCGACTCCCAACGTCTCCGTCCCACTTGCTGCATATGTTCACCAGAGTAATATACGTTGCAGATCCCGGTTCTCGTGTCCCAGTGAAAGACTCGTCTGCTGAAGTCTGTGTTTTCTGTTGGCCATCTGACAGCACCTCTATTGAAAAGTGCCGAACTGCTGGGCCCGTGTGTACACAGTCCCTCCACCACACACACTCACACACACATTTGCACACAGTTACAGTTTGGCTGATCAAACAGGCTCCTGTTTATGTGTTTACTGGCCGAGTTTGGAGTGTGAACATGATTATGAGCGTGTAGTTTCCCAGATGTCCGGCCCGACATGGAACATACGTGGATCTCCAGTCAGAGAAGCGGGTCAGTGGTGCTGCTTTGGCCCGGCTGCAGCAGAGTCAAGCACAAATAAAAGACGGACACAAGTGGACTTGCATCACTGGAAACATGATGGTTCTCTGTTTGAGTTTTAATTCCAGGCAATTTAAGACAAAATCAATTTCTGCTTACAAATCGCTCCACAGATGCTGGGCTGTTGCATCACGGAGATTACAGCAGCCAGAGTCCAGCACCAGAGGAGAAGTGGATATAGAAACAAACCTTTTTAGAAATATCTTTATAATAAAACCTGACTAAAACTATAGTAAAAATACAAACCAGACATTAAGCATAATCTAAATTGAAGAAATCTCAAATTAAAAAATGTTTCTCCCTCAAGAAAAAATACAAATTATAGTTTATTCCCCATTTTAACATTGTATAAGAGGAAAGATCAACGATTCTTTATAAAGATGGACGACATGACGGCTCCTTTTAAAGTGAAGCCAAAACATTATAATCGCCCCCTGGTGGCTGGCTGCAGAATAGCTCCTCCATGTTAGCCGATGGGACATGAACCACAGTGCACTTCAAGGCAGAGCTGGACA
This sequence comes from Platichthys flesus, assembly GCF_949316205.1. Classification (NCBI taxonomy): domain Eukaryota; kingdom Metazoa; phylum Chordata; class Actinopteri; order Pleuronectiformes; family Pleuronectidae; genus Platichthys; species Platichthys flesus. The sequence continues at coordinate 20,571,520 of NC_084958.1, read as the reverse complement.
AATAAGAGTGTTGAGTTTAAACATATAATCTGAAACAACTCTTCACAAGAGCTATGCAATTTATTCAGTTGACTTGAGCACTTTAAAATATGGCCTGTTTGTATTAATTAATTAACAATTAACTGTTTTGGTTTGTTGAAAAATCACGATGATGCATAAAAAGCTTTTTTAGCCACAATATAAAAAAGCAGTGACTTAATGCGCTCTGCTCTTATTTTCCTCAGAGGGATTTAGATTCCTGTGTTATCTCCCCCGTGCTCGGCCTGGCCAGGCACCGCACCGACCTTATCTCCCATCACCACATCTCTGTGTTTTGGGCTCAAAACCCTGAAGTCAGTTGGCTCTGGTTTCACTTTGCTCGTAGTGCTGAGGCTTTGCATGTGTCTGAAATAATAGATGTAACTGGGAAAGACAAAAGCCCGATTCAGCCGTAGATGGGAATTCTGTTCTTTCTTCTTCTCAGTAATCTGATGTCTGAAAACAAGGGCAGTTTATTTTCATTCCCTCTGTCGAAATCCTCAGTTGGTGAGTCACTCGGGCAAATGGTCAGGAAGACTGCGGTCAAGTGTCTGCAGGCAGGCAGCTGGAGCGGAGCCCATCACACACACACTGACTATCTCCTCACAGCGCAGATACCAAATGACTGCAATAGGTTTGTGTTTGAGCAGATGAATAACGGGCGGGGGGGGATGTCAGCCTGCCAACTTGGGCAAAGTGGGCATTTTTGGAGCTTATTTAATGCCACATTTAACTGAGATAAAATGAAGTGGGTGGGGATGGAAATGGTGCAGTGACCAAAAGTTAATTCACCCAGGAGGCTGGAATAAAAAATACAAAAAAAAAGGTCTCTCGTCTACTTGTTTAACACAAAATGAACAATAATTCCAAAAGAGCTTTTTTTGTGCTATTATATTAGTGTTTTGTCTGAATTCACACACGAACTTGACACTCAATCACAAACCCACGGCTGTATGAGCTTCGCCCCCTGAAGTGGACAGCACCGGCAGTTATAAATTGTTATTGGTTTTCATTGGTCTCCATCTGAGCCCAGAGAAAACGAGGAGGTTCACTCCGGCATGAGACAAGTCACCGCCGTCGTCGATGAATAGGTCCATTGAGTATGCCATGATAAATAAAAGCACAATTTTTTAGCAGTTAAATGTAATTCCTCAGTAGTTGTCGACCAGAAGCTGCCTCCACGGGACGATCTCTGCGACTTACGGTAACTCACGAGGTCGTAAACTTTCTGCTTGTTGATATAAGTGCTATAAGAAATTTGGGAGGCCAGAGTGTGGGTCCACATTTTATACGGCGTCACTGTGCACTTCCTTCCTAACTGCAGCTCAGAGATACACAGCTTATCACACATGGTGCATACTTCATAAGAACTGGGAGTTGTAAATGTTGCATGACTAGAAAAGCCCTCATAAACCTCCGCCAAGGCCCAACAGTCCCCCTTATGAAACCACATTCAATTCACTAGATCCGTGTTTTGGTTTGGATTCTGCACCAAATTGCACACGATCATAAATATCAGTCCCCTCAACATGAATTATTCCCTGAGGATTCAACAGAAATATTGTAAAATGTTCTATCCTAAAATGTCAAAGAAAGTAAAAAACATCCTTCCACCTCTCCAGAAAAATTCCTGTAAATCGGTTTAATAGTTGTTTCACAATCCTGCAAACTAACAAACGTATCTGAGTTAATTTCACTTCACGTCCGAGCTCCAGCGTTGAAGTGGTTTGAGCCACTGGTTTTCTCCAGTGGTTTGATCCAGTGGTTCACTCTGGCCACTCTAACTGATGTTCAGTCAGCAGGTGACGTGAGCTGTTTAACTGGTAAAAGCCCCGGTGCAGCTGGTCGGTGCGACGACTCGGGGAAATGAGGTGTGCTGCGGATCAATACATCAATTAATGGTTTTTTGGAAGTCTTGTTTGCACTTAAGTGCTTTAACTTTCATCAGGAGCTCAAACGACTTCCCTCGTGTTAATGTGTGTGTCTGTGTGTGTAGGGGAAGTGTGTGTGTGTGTGTGTGTGGAGTTACATAATCCAGTGTGTAGCGACAAATAGTGAAACGGTTCATTAAATTCAAAGTACACAGCTGCAGCTAATGACTATTTTCATCCTCAGTTAATCAGCTAACTCTTTATTGGTTAATCTACGAATCATTAAGTGTTTAAAATGTCATGAAACGGTGAAAAATGTCCATCACATTACAAAGTGTAAAACCCAAAGTGGGAGAGTTTACAGTGAAAAGCGATTTCTTAATTATCCAGACAGCTGCCAAATGAATTCACTGAAATTCAACAAAAATAAAATCCAAATATAACAATAGAAAATTACAAATATGCAGATTTCATGAATGGTTTTAGCAGCTCTCACTTTCTCTCTTGATAAAAGGGACTCAAACCAAACCCTCTGACATTTAGCTCCCTTCTTGCTTGCTCCATGTGTCATTGACTGTTTTGGCTTCCAAACTTTTATTTTCCTGTTTCCAACCCTGCATCGTACAGTTCGGGGACATCTGCTGCGTGACAGAGCTTCGTCTCTGATGTGCTCTTTTTTCCGATTTCTCTCATAAAAGAAGGATCCAGTTTCGTTTATTCTCACAATCCATGAAATTCTGAGGGATTCTGACAAAATGAAATCATCACATACGAAACAAAGCTGCCCTGTGAGAAGCATCTCACTTCACAGAGCGGCAGATCTGACCTCTGGCAGAGCAGTCAGTTAAATGTCGGGTGGTTGTTGTAGTAGATGTCGATTCCCTGAATGAAGCTCTGGCTCTTTGTGCAGCAGATCCCAGACCAGCTCATCACGAGGCTTGTGAGGGTAGAAGTCTGGGTTGAAGAATGCTTTCTTTGGTATGAGCAGCTCTTCTATACCAGCAGCATTTTATTGACCTTCGCCATATGTTCCTCTCAGATTTGTGATGACTCATGACCGAGCAGCTTGTCGCCACTGCCAACTTCTGCATTTCATTGTATTTTAAAAAAATTACGTAATGCAGCATTTCTCTAAAAGCTCTAAATACCCTTTTTAAAGAACCGGTATTTAAACTTTAAAACGTTTCTGTTGTTTATTGTGATTTAACGTGATTTGTTTTTCTGTCTGTCTCCGCAGCTTGCCTGTTCAGGTACAATGGCCTGTCCTTCGTCTACCTCATCTACCTCCTGCTCCTCCCGCTCTTTGCAGAGCCTTCGATCGAGTCCATGCAGGGTAAGATCTCTCTTCGTGTTGTCCCATCACTTGAATGTTTCCCCAAAGAGTCTCCAGTGTGAATTGTTGTTCCCTGTAACACAAGCCTCCTCCGGGGGACTTGAATTTCTTTGAGTTGAGGATGGATTTGGCACCTGCGTAAGTCCATGAAAGGTAATATGGCTCCGTGCGGGCACCCGTCCATCTGTAATAATAAGAATGATGCACAGAGCCAGGTCTGAGATAGGCAGCTACAGCCCGTGTGGGCCAGGCCTCATGTCCTCTTGATGAATATGAACATTTTATGCTTTTTGTACACAGACACATGTAAGAATGAGCTTAGACACACAAGCTGAGAAGAAAAAAGGAAATTGATTGGAAGTGCTATGAGTTAATTCAGCTGATTTGAAGGTTCAGTTGCAGTTTGGTTTTTTAAGCTCTCTGGTGTTTTGAGAGTTTGAGAAAGGAACTCCACACTCGACACAGGTGAACATTCACATTGTGCAGCCATCGCACGTCCTCTCAAGAGACGTCCGAGGTGCCTCGTCTCCTCACAGGTGGTAAAATGTGGGATTGTGGTCATGGAGTTCCACCACGCCTTCATGCACCGCCCTCACCACAAAACATTTAACAGCACACCCCCTCTGACCGCTCATAATGTGAGCGTTCTGCCGGAGACCACATGCCGTGTTTAATAATACATAAAGCCATATCGGCGGCAGGAACAATATCCAGTGCCAGAGGCGTCTCCGCTCATCTCCAGCTGCAATAACAGTCAGGAAGTAAAGGAGGAAGAGAGGCAGAGCCGAGCAGAGAGGACGGAGAGTGGACCACTTACACTCTCATCAATACTTAACGAGAGAAGTCTCCTAGTGAAGCTGCATGTTGACTTCAACAGATGTGTCCAGATTGATCTTTGTTTGATGAAAGCCCCCCCGAGTGGACGTGAAGCCATAAGATCATGTCCCCGCCTGAGATGATATTGTTTTATCTAATATTACAGTAGATGATATACACAACAGTTTTCTTTGTTACTAGCAAGACAGCGCGAGCTACTACTTCCTTTTAATAGTAGATTCATCTGCTGATTGTTTTCTATATGTTTATTAGTTGTTTAGTGTTGAGCAACAGTGAGACGCCCAAGTTCAGTTTCATTTGAGGATTGCTTAGTAAATACTTGAGCTTTTAATTAAACATCAAAATCAACAGTCTGTCAGTTTGCTGTTGAAATGTTGTGTTAATTTAGTAATTTTTGCTCCAGCTTAATTCTGTATTCATTGTAATGCTAACAAGATGGAGTTCAACCAACATATACAGTAGAGTACAAAAACTTTGGAATAAAATGAATTAAAAAAAGGCATTGTTGAATAAAATGTAAAATAACAGAAACACCAGAGAAGTAAATCACTTGAGGTGTTGGAAATTATGAGATATTATTTTAGTGTTGAAGCTGCCGGGACTGGATCCTCATGTGTTCTCCTCACATGTCTTCAGAGAGCAGGACGTTTCAGTGAACACGTCCCAGCAGCAGGATTATTTTTACTGATTGAAAACAGAGTGGACAGCAGAACTAGTGCAGGACCAACAGGGTTTGGTTGAGATGAAAAACTCCACGTGATTTTGTAAAAATGTAAATTACAGCTGATCACATTTTGGTATGATTGTAATTAATCTCCTGCATCAGTTGTTCAAATGTATTAAAGGTGGTTTAGAGTTTATGGCTGATTAACGGGATAATCTGTGGACTTGATATGTATCTGCTTATGTATGCAGATCTGCTCAATCAATGCAAACTGTGTAAACCTGCAGATAAACACTGATGCTACAAACTACATGTAACTGTGCAGAAATGAGTCGCACTCTACATTTTATTAACTGTTTCACACAGATAAAGAGATGGAGCTGAATTTGTCTTGATGGTCGGTTTGGTTCTTGTCTGCTCATTTCTAAAGGACGTGCAGCAGCTGGATCTGTAAAGTTGATTTAAACCAAATGTTACACATGAATAATGCATTAGGTATCATTTGAAAAAAGCCCGAGGACACGGCCCTGTGCACTTCTCTGTTCCAGATCTGCAGACAAACTTATCGTAGTTGTTTGTGATTTACTCTCTAATGTCTTAATTGGCCGTATTTGGCTCCGCTGCCTCTTGAAGGCATTAAATCCCCAGAGCCAGTGAACAGAATCTCAACTGATTCTCGTGTGTGTGCAGCCGGCTTTTTAAGATCCGTTAGTGTCGGTGCTACCTGCCTCGTTTGATTGACACGATCATTTCCTTCAGACACCCTTTTACCACCGAAGCATGAATCTGTATAAATGTCTCTTATGCTTGATTTATCAGGTTTATGTTTGAGCTTCTAACAGAGGTCGTCTGGACACTTCTCTTCGGTTTATCATCGGTCCTTATTGCTCCTCCTCCAGAGCTTAAGGCTGGCTCCGGGCCCCTGTACACGGGGCCAAATTGCGTCGGTGTTCAAACTGTTTCTCAAACTTTTCCATGAGGTTGAATCAGATCCTAATGTTTCCGAATGGATTCTCTAATTGATTAGAGGAAAAGCAGTGACTGTTAAATCTAAACAATGCCCACTCTTTTTTTTTGGAGCAGTTTTTTGAGAATACTCTGGAGGAGGTATTTACAGACTGAGTAATGAGGTGACGCGAATATACTCATCGGAGGAGAGCATCAGGAAACCAAGACAAATGGCCGTCAAACAGAAAAACAGTTTCACTAAATAGGAAAATAAGGTCAAAGGAGCCAAAGCTGTGGATTGTCCTGAGCCCTCGGACCAACGTGGCTGCAGGAGCTCGCAAACACTCCTCATATTTACCAGCATTCTTCTCCCTCCCAGGGAATTGCAATGGGAAATTACCACAAATTGTTTTCACGTCAACATTTTAATAAGCTGGTTGTGTTGTTGGTGCACATTTGATGAAGTTCTCAGCGGCCCGAGGCTCAGCAGCAGCAGCAGCGCTCTGCCAGGGTGCCACACTACAGTGCAGCTATTATGTGTTCCCGGCAAGGATGCCGTACATTTAATAAGAACCAGTGGAATAAATTGTGCAGATATGTAAACTGCGTCTCTCAGGGGCAGCAAGAAATATTGTGATGACGTCACCAAACACTCATCCTTCCCTTATGACCAACATTTTAATTTTTGCCTGTCAGAAAAATATCCTACTGTGGAGAATTATCACCATAACAACTCCTGAAATTATCCCAAATACCTGTAGGGGCTCTATAAAAGGTCCATGTGGTGAACAGCTGTGGCAGCTCCTCCGACTCCGCTCATCCATCCCTCCTCGGATCACTACCGTCCACTAACTGTGCTCTTAACTAATTGTGCATAAAATAAAGACACTGGGTCCATCAACGCCGATATGTTGCCATTATATAGTTTTGGAAAAGCCAGATATTCATCTTTAAACTTTAAAAAGCTTCTCGAACTGAAAACCAAAGAGTGAGATCAGGTACGAGGTCTGGTTCTGCTCGTCTGCCGATCAGCTGGGGGCTCGGAGAGAATCCGAGGTCTCGTGGGCCACAGGAATGTTTATTTGACTTTTCAACCCAAATAAGCTTTTTGCCAAATAGCAGCGTTGCCATTTCATTAACAGGATACGTGTCGTGATCCTACGAAAAATCCTCTCCCAGTAACCTCCACCGTCCTACCCAGTTCATACGAAATTGCACCACAGCTGATCGCATGAATATGAATCATTGTTCTCTGAGTTTTTCGCGATAGGAAACAGCTGTCCATGTTCAAATACAGTCCTGCCCTGAGATTACTCTGAGTATTCAGAAATACGAGACACTTCTGAATGTTGCACAACTCAGAAATGTCTCAGTGGTTGAGTGGATGAAAGAGAGATACTCTTTGTGTGTTTTGAGTGTAGAAATAACATGTGGAAATCCTTAAAAGTGAGAGTTTGTGGTGGTGGTGGATTAACTTCAGGCCTTTCTCCTCCCGCAGGCCACACAGGGCGCCTGCTGCAGTCCCTGTGCTTCACCAGTATGTCCTTCCTGCTGATGCACATCATCTATCAGATAACCGTCAACAGCCTCCTGGCTGGGAACTCCATCAGCTCCGACTTCAACTGTGAGTACACTGCAGCCTCTATAGTCCCGGCTCCACACCCTGTGAGGTTTGTTGGGTGTGGGTCTAGAAATCAAAGGTGACCAGAGCTACAATCAAACCTTTTTTTCTAATGAGGTGGTGCCAGTAGCATTATCCCCATGATGGCTCTTGCAATGTTTATAGATGGACATAATGTTACAACACAAACTAATACAAATATGCCAAATATTCTCATTATGAAGAGTGAGAGTTGTTGCTGATTCATCTAGATATTTAGGCTGCCAAAACAGAAAAAGATTCTGTGACTTGTCGGTGAGTTCCCTCGAATTCCACGTTTTTGGTGACTAATTCCTTAAAGGTTCAGTGTGTCGAATTTAGTGACATCTAGTGGTGAAGTTGCACGTTGCAGCTGAACACCCGTCCCCTCACCCTCCCCTCCGAAACTCGAAAGAGAACATTCAGTTGTCAAAGAAACTCGAAACGTTTAGTTTGTCCAGTTTGAACAACTGTCAAAAAACATGGCGGCCTCCTCCATCGGCAAAGTGGTGAGTAGAAAATGAGTGAAATTTCATTTTTGGGTGAACTATCCCTTTTAAGTTGTCCAGTACACTTCCGTTTCTCTGACTTGTCATTTGAGACCAACATGGAGGAATCTCTGCTAATAGGCCACATGTTCACAACAGTGTGTGCACACGTGTGACCCATCCATCACACAGACCGCTCCTGTGCTCACCCCCTGACCTGAGCCCTCGGTGCAGTGTCACCGGGTCGTTTATCTCCAGAGAGGGTGAAGCTCTCACACCACCCGAGGGAAAGTTTCCACCTTTTAGAACTAAGTGAAGACATGTTGCATCGGCAGAAGGAGGTAAAATACGCCCTGTGATGATAATTCACAATCTCTGTACACATCCCTGCTCTTATTGCATTTAGCCACATTGGGAAGATTTATGAATCTCACACATTCCTCAGTGTGATTAGCTTCCTTGTGCCGCCCAGATTCTCGCTGCCAGTAAAGCAAACAGTGTCTGAGAGCCGGTGTGGGGAAGGTGTTAACGGCTGGCGTTCGACTTCTCATGACACCGTATCAAACTGTGAAATCGGTGTCCGGACGGGACAGACCCTGACCTTGTGTTCTAATGACTTGTTCTCTCTAATGGAGGCGACTCACTTTCCAGCGTCCGGGGCGCAGCACAGCTCGGCTCGGGAGGCAGAAGGAACCTTATCGTCTGAGGCAGAAACACACAGAGCCTCTGAGAGAGGGTAGACTAAATATTCACTCAAGGAGATCTTTATTACCGAGGCCTCAAGAGCCACACGCTCCTCACAGATAAATCCCTGATGGCACGAAACCGTAAATTCTATGTATAACTCCAGATCTAAACAGTGTATATCCACCTCTCTCTTTTACATACGTCCCTTTACGAAATACTTTCTTGCATTACAAGGAAATTTAACATGGTTTGGAACATTATTTGTGGTTTTGGAAGCTTTAATTTCCGTTTCACTGCCAAATAACAAACCTAATTTTCATGTGTACACCAGAAAGAGAGGTTGACATGTTAAACTCAGCAGCACTTGTTAGAAAAACGGTTTAAATGTTAAAAACCAAGACATATGATTCATGAATGAGACAAAAACTAACAAATAACACACTAACACTGTACTAATAGTGAAAATACTCACGAAAACAACCAAAATACCCTGAAAAATACAGTTTCAGAAAATGTTGAAGCTATTTCAGAAACATGGAGTTATTGTGTATATCTGTGAGGAACTTTTAACCACGTCTGCTGCACGGCTCCACATCTGGACTGTTTATAAACCGCTCTACAGATGCCAGTGTCAGTCAGCTCACCTCTGAGGTTCTGACTGAACATGTCACTGGATGAATTGCCATGTAATTGGCTGCAGACACATTCATGGTCCTCAGAGGTTACGTCCCCCGGATGTTTCCTGCTGCTCTCACCTTCTCTGAGCATTTCCTCTGAGTGCCTGTTTGGCCGTGTTAGCATTCAGAAGGTTCCGTGCACACATGGCACAGACATGACTTTTCTTTCCATTGCTGAATATTTGAGGGTAATTTCACTCACTCTGACTTCAGACACTTAAACAAAGTGGCGGAAGGTAACTGTTGTGCACTGCACAGTGAGAAGGGAGTGGTTTCAGACTCTGTTTTGGTCTTGTTAAGTTTTTACATCTTCAGAAAATAGCCGCGGGACTGAGTGCACCAGACAGAGAAGGGGAAGTGGTAAAGTGTTTACAGACTAACTCACATTGTTGGTTTTTGGTCTTTTTCAAAATGTAAAACCAGTGGCATCAAACAACTGGAGACACCTCGAGCCGAGAGGTTAGAGGTAAAACGCTGCAGTTGTTCCTGGACTCGCTGTGTGATATCCTCCCGAAAACCAGTGATCATCTCCCTGGGTTTGTTCATTTTGTGACCAGGAGTATTTAAGAATGATGCACATGAATGGCGCCTCGTCCTGGTTTTATAAAACGAGCTGAGTAACTGTAGCCTATACGTCAGCATTAAGTTTTTTAGACTTTGCATAATAAAGCTCCATCGTCACTTCGGTGAAAAACACATCGAGTCATTATCAGCGTCGTTTAGCAGCGGAGTCACTGGACTGCTCAGAATTGCCTCACAGTGAACAGCTGGTGGATCCTTGCTGTCATCGGACAATTAATGAGGCGGGGTGTGGGGGGGGGGGGAGGAAATCTAACATCACACACACACACATACACACACAGACACACACACACATGATGATTAACTAATCTGAGGCTGAGGAGACGCTGAAGAAGCTGTTAATCTAAATACGTGTCTGTGGAAAGTAAGCACAGTATTTTTCATTTGTATACATTTTGGACGTTGGCTCCATTGTGATGATTTACATACATATTGTTGGGATTTGCTCTTCCTGACGTTTTTTATTTACTGCACATGCAACAGGAAGCCGGACATTACTCTTTGTCCACTTGAATCCACCTCCTACACTTCTGAGAAAAAGACTTATCTCAGATTTCTATATCTGGTGTTTAGCCCCCTGACACCCTTTTCCTTTTGGCAGCCGAGTGTAAACAAGGAGTCCTCTTCCTCCACGGTGAACCCCCCCCCATCAGATGACCTTATATAATTTCCTCTATCCGCTGTGGCCAAATACACCATTAGAGAAGTAAACCGAGTTGTGTATGAATGAGAAAAGCTTTCCAGCACAAAGTGAACACTTCCAGCTGTTAGAGCAGGTCAGCAACTGGTCACCAGATGAGGTGGAGTCCTCTTCCCCAGGGGTCGGGGGTCATCCCACCGTGCTGACTCATCACGGTGGGAGCCTGTTCCTTTGGATTACCCGTCACCAGATGGGTGGAGCTCGCTACACTTCAGATAATGTCAACTAAATTGCCAGGGAGTGACCGAAAACAATATAAACCACAGTCTCGTTAAGATGTTTACTGTGATATCTTTAAAACTTTCTGGGCCGTCATCGTCCTTTTGTAGCAGCAGCCGCGTCCGTCTGGCCTCTGAGAAAGTTAAAACAAACCATAAGTAACAGAAAAGTTTGATTTGCCCCTGATATCTGACGGCAGTTGATATTTCCCCCGGCTCATTAAGGCTTAACAGTCTGTTGAAAGGCTGTTTGGAGACAATCTCCTCAGGGATGGACCTTCATTAACACCCCTGGTCTCTGTGGTCGACCTTTAACGCTCCTCCACATCCACACACACCCTGTTCCCCAGATATGAGGCATTCACTGACTTCTCTGTGATGATAGTTACGAGGGGCTGAAAAGTTGACGCTGCACATCACCGGTCTCTGTGGAAAAGGGAAACGTGAATCAGGTCCCAGGGATAGAGGAGAGGGTGCAGAGCCGTGCTGGGAGGTTAACGGACCAGTAAGTACAAAGGGTGTTTTATGATCTTCACATTAAGTCCAAAGGAAGGACAGGTATTTTTGGGTGCTCGGCTTCGGGAGGAAAGAAGTCTCACACCCTGCGTTACACAATCTCTGTCTCTTCCTCCCGTGGATAAGACTGACTTGGCGTCGGTCCTGAGTGATTTGTCCCTCTGACACCTGCAGGCTCAGTTTGGGCTGGAGGAAGTCAGGTGTTGCAGATGTTTAACCGACTGTTTTTCCTCTTGTATTTTAGGCCCCAAGCTTCTATTTCGAGAACCAGACGGGGCATTAAGCGATCAATGGACTTTATCAACCTCTGTGGCACATTATTAGGATTTTACAAAATCACCAGTGGACCTTATTTCCTCTTGTGCAGGTCTCTGGCTCTGCTCCTCATCAAGTCCACTTAACCCACTTTGGCTCGTAGATGATGCATTTGAGCAGCCGTGGATCACTAATTAGGCTGTAGACCCAAAAGGTTTCAGGTTAAATGAGGCTGCTCGGTATTATTATTATTCTACAGTTGATCTGTCATGTCTTAATCCTCCTCACTGTGCACAACAACGGCTCAGCAGCTAATTAATGAGTCGAGATGCTCAGGTCAAGGACTGATGCTGAGTTTTTCTCTGGCAGCAGAACAAAAGCACAGTTGAATACCTGGAAATGTTTTTCCGGGCGCCGGACTGACGCTCAGGAACACTTCACCTCGAACGAGCTGTGGAAACAAAGCTCACGTGAACTTTTTAGTTTTCTTGTTATTGACATGTCGCTTCTTTTTCTCAGCAGTGATTATATTTCCCTCACCTGGAGATTAAATGTAATAAAGGGAAACAAAATATATTATTGGCTTAAACGAAGCAGGAGGGTGGCGCATATTCTTGTAAATTTTTAATTATAAACAAAGAAAATATTTGCTGTTTTTACACTCGAGGAAAAAGTTCTCTTCTCATGATTTGTATCTGTGTGTTCAGGTTCCACGTGGGAGAAATCCATCCGACAAATCGGCTTTGAGAGGTAAGAGTCTAATCAATCCATTACTTCCACAACATTTAAGTCATTTGTGTAACTAATAATGAATTTATTTCATTTCATCACTATTTCTCAAACTATTCTCATGATGTTAACACAGCATAAAATCTGCAGGTGGGTTTGGTTTAATGGAGCCATCCATCTCTTCAGGAGGTGATAGGACTCAGCTCAGTGACCGGTGCCTGATGACAGGATGGATCAGCTTTATTATAACTGATCCAATAAAATATAATGATACCTTTTAATGGTCCTTTTTAATAATAGGTGTATTTATCATTTAAAGTCTGCACAGAGAAGTCTTAATACCAAACGTAGGTGGATGCAGAGTTTCCTAAATATATCAACCTCACAACAACATCAAACATTCCTTTTTGTTGACAGGATTTATGAATCTGTCCTTGAACCCTCCCAGTTGACAGGCGTGTTCTTCAGAGCTCTTGCCGTCTGTCTCCCCCCCCCCCCCCCCCCTGATCGTATTAGATGAGGTTGCCTGAGTACGGGAATGTCCGAACTCAGCCTCGTCCGTTTTTCTTTTTTTTTTCCAGTACTCAACGGCCCCTCAGTGGAGGCCGGTTTACTGTAAGTGGCGGAAGTTGTGCTGTAAACATTTCATCCCCGCATCATTTACCTGTTTGTGTTGAGGAGCGTCCACAGTGTGTATACAATATTTACAGCTGGAGTTGCTGCATAGGCGGAGGCTCCTCTCCCTTTTCTCCCAAGTAGGACTGGAACTGGAGCTCGATCTTTCTCTAATCCTTTATAATAACCTAATATTTAAGTGATGTAAAGGACTTTTGATGACAGATGTGAGCGTGCAGTGTTACTCTTATTCTCTCACATGCTAAGCAGGGGAAAGTAGGAGTCAGCGAAGCAGCTGTGACTCAACAATAAGCCTCATGGAAACAGGGGTCCTTGATTAGATTAAACTACAGCAGCGGCCCGAGGTCCAACTATTTATCTGAGTGTGCTTCTCGATTAGCACTTTCTTTTCTACTGGTTAACGTTTAGAGGCTTCAGCCCCAGTCAAGTGACCAGTTGTTGTATAAATCTTCCCAAAAACAGTCTCTCTGCTTTTTTCGCTCCGCAGCACGAAACCGCGGAATCATCGGTGCACTTCATTTACCGTAACCAGATTAATTACACTTTGAGCTCAGCGGGAAACGTAAAGAAAACACTTTAGCGGCCGAGCACAGGATGCACCGTGATTGCTGTTTAGAATATAAACAGAAATTTTTCCGGATGATAAAAGTGAGTTTTAGAGGTTTTGAAACCTGGTTGCTGTTCTAGGGACAAATTTTATCCGCTTTTACTGGACGTACAATCATGACACCTCGTGAAAACCTGTCCTCAGGCAGCACACGGGCATCTCACTGGATCTCTGGAAGCCCGATGCTACCGCAGCTCTCCAGGCTGCCACTGTTTTACTTCCTGTTTAAACAAAACCTTGTGGTATTTACTTAGAGGTGAGCAGACAATAACATAAGAAATGTTACGAAAGCTTTGTTTTCCCAAAGAATAGGACTTCGTACGACTTCATATTTCAGCAGATAAACAAAGTGCTCTCATTGTTTTCAGCAAACTGGGATGAATATGAACTCATTTTACATTTTACATGCTGACTTTTTTGTTAACGCTGCTTTATTCAGATTTCCAAGGCAATGTTTCTCACTCTCTCATGACCTTTTTGTCTGAATGGAATTTTTCTCACTTGTTAAGCGATACATTCAAAATCTGCAAGCCCTCCATTAAACTGGGTGGTGTTCCACATAAAAAGCTGCAGCATTCAACAACAAAAAACATATAAAAAAAAAAAGAACGGCTAAGTAACGGAAAAGAATCTGATTCCCATGCGTTCATGTGAAGACGTAGTGTTTTCTGAGGGATGTAATTGCTGCAGTAATATCTGCTCTGGGGGCTTCAGGGGGCGGAGAAGTGACGATTTCTGTTTTAAGATTGAATCAAGATTGAGACGAGCAGAGGGAGGTGACATGGGACAAATAGCCAAAAGCAGATTCAGCTACAGGACCGTGTCCAAGTGAACTAACCCAACAAGCATGAATCCAACTGTTTCACTTTAGCAGTGATCGTCCGTGACTGGATCAGTTTACTGTCCTCTCTCCCATTTTCCGTCATATGGTCGTGATCACGGCTTGTGACATTCCTTCTAATCAGTTCTACTGGGGGGAGATACTGGGAATCATCTCTCTGTTTGTCCCCCAGCGTGATTGGTGCAGATGCGGGGAACGGCATCCGAGTGTTCATCCCCGACATCGGCATGTTCGTGGCGGGCTTGGCCATCTGGCTGCTGTGCCGCAGTCTGGTCCAGAAGAGGCCGCCTGAGGACATGGCTCAGGACAACACTGACTTCGAAGCAGAGGAACAAGTGGGTTTAATTTATAAATGACAATCGTCTTGAAAACAGCGTCAGACTTCTGAATGGAATCTGTCTGTCTACGTGTCTGTCTGACTTTTTTTATGTTTTACCAACAGTCCAAAGCCCAAACATAAAAGTTTTACTAATAAGACGAAACAGAGGAAGGAGTAAATTATCATTTAATTTATTGTGTGGTTCTCAAAGTGGTTATAATAGTTCTCATAACTCAACGGAAATAAATGATATTTGAAAATATTTTACACAAAGGGAGAGTTGTTTTGGCTCATTCAATAAAATTACTATAATGAAAGTGAGCTATGGTTTCATAAAGTTTGGAAACTACTGGATTCATTTATTAATCAGCTATTTGATCCAGGAGTTAAATTGAAGACGAGTGATGGATTATGGGGGATTTAAGATGTCTTTTGTCTCTTTATTCCCTTTGTCACTGTCTCTCTTGCACTGACTTAAAGAATAAGGGCTTAATCATTAAAGTTATATCTTAATCCATTGAGCGAACTGTGTCCATTAATATTCTTAAATATAAATATGAAGTTGGTCTGAAACACCCACATCAAAATCTTCACACAATTGCTGAACAATGCGATGGACTTTACTTTGTCAGAGTAGAAGCTCTTGACGGTTTTCAGCAGTAACACATACACTTTAATTCCGCCTTCACATTCTATGCAGTCACACAGAAAAGCTCCACATTCACTGCTCACATTTACTGAAGATCTTTCTGCTTCATGAATATCTTAACTCGCTGAAGAGTCCTGCAGAGCCGAGGGTCTCTTGTTCTGCTCAACACGTTTACTCTCCACACTTAATGAGCCCAGAGGAGCAGAGCAGAAGTTTGAATAGCGAGATCCCTGCGGGTGTTGATGACTTGGAATACAGCCTCCATCCCCTTGGCAGGTCTCCGCTTCTCTTTATGACCCGGTGTTAATTAAAGCCACATTCCCTTTCACTTCTACTGTGCTGCTCACGCTGGCCCAGATGGCTTTGTTCTGACTTACTGAGAAACAGTAGAGAAATCACGTGGAGACCCCGCGTCTCGTTCAGGCTTTATTCCCGTCAGTTCGGCTTCTGAGCTGAAACTGACGTCTGATTGGAAACAGGGCTTCTTCCACCTGCTCACTTTGTCTAGTGCCTCATGCGTTATTTATAAATCGCGGTGAACCGGACACATAACAGCAACCACGGAAGAGCGGACTGTATTGGATATCAACCAGCATGTGAAAGGGCGGCTAATGCCTGGAGCCACAGACCACAGACTGTATATATGTTTAATTATACTGAAAGCCAGAGCAGCACCGGAACCACAGGATGGATATGTTGTGCTCTATTGATATTAATAATCTTTATTTTTAGAGTACTTAAAAAGTTTAAATGACAAAAGGTGGAAATTAATGTAAATAAGTCGTAAACTCATCAGAATAAAAAGACAATAGTTATAAAAGTTACAAAATCATATTCATTCACTTGGTGCTACCTGTCTTCAGCACCATGGAGAGCTCTCACCTTCATTCATCTGTCTGTCACTCACAATCCAAACCCCCCACCTTCCCTCCCCCCTAAGGACGAAGAGGAGAAGCTGAGCCTGGATGACAACATCCTGCTCGAGGAGGACTTCGAGGCGGGGTACGAGGCAGAGGAGGACGAGGAGCTCGAGGAGGAAGAGGAGGAGGAGGAAGAGGAGGTGGAGGAAGAGAAGGAGAGCACAAAGATGAAGGTCCTGCGAATCGTGGCCGAGGTTGCGTCCAAAGTGAAGGAGATCATCGGGAACTTGATCACCACTGCGGGGAAGGTGGTGGTCACCATCTTGTTGGGAATGACGGGTGAGACGTTCTTCATGTTTTACACTCACTTCTCCTCCATTAGATCAATTACTGGGTTTCTACTGTCTAGGTGGGGTTCTCTGGATTCTAGTTTGATGTAGATCTGTGTTTTATTATTGTCTGAGGGATTAGGCCTTTTCAGTTAAGTTGATGAATTCCGCACATTTTCTCTCTGTCTCTCATGTCTCCTCTGCACCTTATACTCCATCAATCTCCAGCTCCTCTGTGCTTTCACTCTTAAAATAGGTCTCGGCTTTTATTTAAGAGTATTAAATCCTCCAGGTAGAGGTTTTATAATAACTTTAGAATCCACAAGAAAAATGGAGATTGTTTTTACTTAAAGCATAATTGTTTTTCTTGCTCTCTTCTTCTGTTAATCTTTTTTTTAAAGTGGTGTGTCAGATAAAGAACAAATCTGGGGGAAACTTTTGCTGGTAAATGTACTATATTATAATTAACCCTGAAGTAAACCTGTTGTATCTACTGTCTGTGTGTTTGCAGGCATCATGCTGCCCTCCATGACCTCTGCCGTGTACTTCTTCATCTTCCTGTTCCTGTGCACCTGGTGGTCCCTGTGCCGCACCTTCGACACGCTCATCTTCAGCTGCATGTGCGTCCTGATGGCCATCTTCAGCGCCGGACACATCATCGTGCTCTACCTGTACCAGTTCCAGTTCTTCCAGGAGTCCATCCCACCCGGTGACGGCTACATCAGGTCGGTCCCGCGTGGAGCAGCCACAGAATTCAATCACTCACTCTGTTTCTATCCTGTTTAATCAGCTGGTTTGTGCCGTTGTTTTTCTTTTACTCTGTCAGATCATTCAGAAATGAAAATGTTAGAGGCTGTAAATTAAACTTTGTTGGCACTGCTCTTTTCCCAAAGAGATAAATCAACAGCAACCAAATTCAGCCAGTCTCCAAATGACAGTGAGCCAAAGATAAATTGAGTTTGTCTGTCACTCTTGTAAATGGATTTATACTAATGCTTTTAACCCGTAATATTGTGACAATACATATACGACGTGAAATCAGTGCCTGAACTCCTTTGACTCAGAAATATTTACTGGGCCCAAAGCAAGTTGTTTACACGTTAATAAATATTTACAGTTGTAACAAGCAAGAAGGCAAAAAAAAAAAGAGAAAGAGTTGAACCCAGTTGAGAAGCATCGATATCAGAGCCTGAGCTTTTAGCCTCTTCACTACCACCAGTGTTGTTTCATTATGCATGAGAGAGGAGACAATCATCTGTCTGTGGCCACAGCGGTGAAACTGTGCGGTTGGAGAGAAGCCACACGGTTGCACATCTCGCCAACAAGCGTTAGTCACGGCTGTAATGAAAGCAGACTCAGTGGAGGTGAGTGTCCCCGGGTCACTACACTCAGTGTGTTTGATTTACCGGCTGGAATGCAGAGAATGATGTTTATTTACCAAATACAAACAAATACTAATCAAGGTTTCCTCTGTGTTTGACAAAAAAGCAGTTCTGCTTCAACACATTAGCTGTTTGACTGAGGTCTAATTAATTAAAATGGTAAATACCCACAAAATATACTTACCATAATTTCACAAGTGAGTCCACAACTTTTCCGAGGCTTCAAAAGTGTAAATTTTAAACTGATTTGAACTTTTAAAAGAGTATACTGTTTCTTAAACTCATCAAAACTGAAAATATTCTCATTAATCTATTATTTTCATTCGAATGCCAATAATAAGGGGTAAATCATTTCTATTATTAATATATCAGACAAAGAAATAAATGTAACTGAGGATTGATATATTATACAGTTTAATCATAAACCTTATTAACGATGATGATATATAAAAAGAAAACACAAATCCTACCAATTATAAAGAGCTTTATTTAAGAAGCTTCCTCTAAGACTTAGACAAAGAGCAGAGAAACGTGTATTCAACTTGAATGCCCTATTAAAGAAGCAGAAATTAAAGAAATAAAACACACCTTCACAACGTTTCCATTTAACAGTTTGAGTTTTATTACTGTGGCTCTTGTCTCCGTGCCCTTGGTGCTGAAGGCTTTTATCGATCTCGTGGTTTCTCATTTGAAAGCCGTGGAGCCGTGTGTCAGGGCCGAGGCTATTTACAGCTATGTTTAGCCGAAGCTGCCTTGGACAAACCTTGCGCGCTCCCATTCCTCTCCGGCCTCCGAGGGCAGATAAGGTTTGATTACAGGTTTTCTCCTTTAGAACTCCACCTCATTAGAATGAATGGACTCCTCACACCGTCTCACGCTGGCAGTGGTCGTGTGCACAGTGGAAGGACCACAGAGTCACACCAGCGTCTAAATCAGCGTTTCCTTCAGTGAGATCCAAGATAATCTCACAGGAGAGGTTTTCTCTTCTTGTGAAATACTGGAACACTTTCACCTGGTTTGGCCTTTTAAAAATAATTACAGTTACTGAAGTAGATTTGTTCCAAGAAATACAAAATATTTTTCTCTAAAACCTTAACACTTATTAAGATATTACATATTTTCCTCTTTTTGGGGCTCTACAATACATACATTTGGCTACTTTTCTCTTTTATAGCTTCTAAAACTTTAAATTTAGTAGAATACCAGATACGTTACTCTTCTTTTGGCTCCTACGTCTTTAAAGTTTGTAAAATACTTAACACTGTTTTCTTTGGGGCGGCTGTAACATCTTTTTATGTAGTAAAACACTGGACACTTTCCTCGTTTGGGTTCTAAAATCCTAAATTCAAGGAAATACCAGATAACTTCCTTTTTCGGGTCTACAACCACTAAACTTAGTAAAGAAAGTGATGTTGCTATCACGTTTTTAAAGCTTTAAATTTAGAAAACATATTCTACTGATATAAAGCAGAATTTTCTGTTATTGATGCCTCTTTAACACCATCTCTTTATTTTCCTTCTTAAGTTTTCTGCTGTGAATATCAGTGAGAGAGTGTAATTTAGTAAAAAACCTCTTTGAGTGTTTGAAGGCCTAAATTTGGAAAGTTCCCAGCAGCCCTGATTCTCATTTGACGGGTCTTTACACGAACTGTTTCATCGTCCACCGACTCCTCGTGCGTCCGTGTTGACTTTCCACAGCGCTGAGGTATTCCTGTCGGCCGCTGTGTGAAAACTGAGGCTCAATGTGTTGAGTAAAGTATCGCGTCCTCCTCGGCTGCGGCCTGTTTCCTCTCTGGATCCTCACCGGGAAACTCCCATGGTTGTAATATGTGAAGTCTGCCCATCGGACAATACGCCACCTCGGTGCCTGCCCTGGTCCTGCTTGTTGACAGTGACCTTGCCGCGGGGCCGGTGCTGAGTGACGCCGTTGAGAGGCCTGGCTTCCACTCCGCTTCCTGCCTCACAATGGAAGTCCCAAGTCACGTGACCGGCGGAGCCTTCCCCAGCTGTAAGGAGAAACCGCTCAGGAAGTGGTGAGGGGTCGGAGGCGGGCACTCGCTCCTCCACATGGCGTAAAAAGCAAAGACCCTGGAGGCTTCTAAATCTGCGAGTGTGTCACTGGGAGACGTCAGCGCGGTTCCTGTTGAGCCGGTGACCTTTGTTCTGCTCAGAGGAAGAAGCCCTGAGTCACACGACATCCTCCACAGCACAAACTGAGAGTCGGTGCATTTCCAAGATTCCAAGGTGGAGGTTTCATGTGGAGTTTCAGTTGTCACCATCAGACTGTAACTGTCCAAATCCGTTGATTGTTCTGGTACCAATATATAATTATTTATTTATTTCCATCTGTCAAATATACAAAAATACTAGAGAGAACAAGGGGAAGTAGAAAATATTCATAGTTTAGAAGCTTTTTGACAATTTTCAAAGAAAAACAAAATTTACAGAAAATGTCTAATCAATTATTGTTTGATGATTTCCAGGAGAAAGAAAGAAACTGCTTATTTACAGATACAAGTCAGACATCAGTAAAAAGCAAATTTTACATGCAAAAGTGAGGAAATCATATATTTTTCTCAACTGGGATACCTGTTAATCTTTTGCATTTAAGTTCTCTGTGGGTCACTCCAATAAATGTCCATTTCATCAGAGTAAAGAAATATGAGGAACTTGAGAAAAGAGAAGTTATTAATTAGAAAGATGGAGAAGCGAAGGACTCCTCCTCTGAAAGCACTGACTTGAACGACACACTTATCCTAATGACCAAAGCTGAATCTAGTGATTGATGAGTCAGGGCCAGTTCATATAAGATTTAAGATCAAACCTTCAATATTCTGAACTGGATCCAGAGTAATGAATGCACCAGAATCACTTATCTCGATGAGAACAGTTCACTCTACTGATCGATGACGCTCGTCTGTTTTGCTCAATGAAGGAGACGCCAGGGCCCTTCACCCCCGAGCAAGAAAGAAAGTTCTTCTATTTGAAAACCTGGAACCTTCAGACCAAAAATAAATGATTGGTTGATTAGTACTAACAGTTTTGGCTGAATCATCGTTGCAGGTCTAATACAGAGATAGAGACAAGGTCCTTTACTGGATTAAAGTCCGATCTTATTCCAAAATCAAACCCTTTTATCCGCTTATGTTGATTTTCATGTGATTTAAAATGTCGAGCTTCGTTAACGACCTACATCTGAGTTCCTTCCTGTATTCAGTGTTGTGTTAATTCATTCCCAACCAGTCAGTTTCTCTCCTGACACACGTGTGCGTTTGTCTCTGCAGCACGTTTGGCATCTCCCCCGTGGTCCAGAGCAACTGCTCCTACACATGGAAGCTCATGGTGCACCCGGAGCGGAAGTGGTACCACTTTGTGAATCCCATCATGCTGCTGCTGCTCTACTACACACTGGCCACGCTCATCCGCCTCTGGCTGCAGGAGCCCATCGAGCAGCTGACGGTGAGAAAGAAAGCACACTGGAAATGCAGCGTGGACGCTTCTCTGTCCACCTTGTGTCATTTGCCGTTAAATGAAATGTTTTAAAAAGCCCCAGAGTCAGCGGCCTCGGGACCTCAAAGGACAAAGAATGGTGTGAAAGTCTTAAATCTGATTTACGGATGTTTTTGTAACAGGCTCTCAGGATGTTTTACCCCCGGGTTGACTTGAACTGGGATTGTTATGATCAGGGATTCTGCTGTAGGGGGCTGATCAGTCATTTTTAGTGGAGTTTCAGTCAGAAGCATTAGACATATACAGCAAACACTGAGACTCGGGTTCGCTGAAGGAGCTCGAAAGATCCTCGTCTCAGAACGATTAGTATTAAATAATATCCGCTGCCTTCAAATATGTGTTGAAACGTCAATTAGCTCCTCTGCTTTCAAACGCCTCACGATCGGGACCAGTTGCCGTCAGTCGGGGGTCAAGATTGAATTCGGGTCTTGACACCTCCATAAATACACAAAAGTAAATTCCAGACAGCGAACTGAAATAGATTCAGATTGAATTAAATGTGCATCCATGTGGCCTCGAGCTCAGAGAAACCGCATCGATGAAAGATTCCAGAACGATCCATGGCTGCGTCTGTGTCACCTGAGAAAGAGTTCGACTGGTTTCACATGACGTGAAGCAGAGATGCAGTTTGGATCTGTTGTCCAGTGATACAGGCATTATAGATTGTTAGATAAATTAATTAATATGTAAATAAGTGTTATTTGTCACTAATGAACAATGAAATTCAATTCACAACAATCTACAAACACAACAAACCAAAAGTAGCTGTATGATCAGAAATCCGAATGAGAAGCTGCCGCTGTGCTGATCGTTGGACTTTAATGTGAAGCCGGCTCCTGAACTCAGCCTCAGACCTCGAGGCTCAGCTCCTCTGTCCTGTAATGGAGTTATAGATCAGCGTTTTTATAGAGGGGTCAATACCTCCCTGTAAACCTGTGGGTCTCTATGCACCATTGATCCCTCCATTCAGAGGTGTGTGTGTGCGTGTGTGTGTTTTCACCAACTCTTTCTCTTAAGCAGATACTAATAATAAAACATGATTAAGACATAAATCAGCAGCAGGTTTTTTTCAATTGTGGAGAAATCCGCTTGAGACGGAGCTGATTTGATTCAGTGCTTGATTTGTATTTAATTGTCTGTGTTAATTCAGCAAAACATAAAAACACAAAAAAATTATAATTAAAATAGATTGAAGAATCCAAAGGAATGAAATGTGATCGCAGAGGGAAAACTAAGAAACTAAGAAACTGACAATCGCACCAGTGTAATAATGACGCTTTATTGGGAAGAAGAAAACAAGTGACTGCTCTGTGTGAATGAGTTTCACCAATTTAAGTTTTGCTTTTCCTTAAAAACAAGATGTTTAATGTCGAAAATCATCTAAAAATATTCAGTTTATCTAATTTAAGCTATAATTTTTCATGATTGAACCTGTTGCTATATTCCTTACTTATTTCTTTCTATGTTTAAAGATACACACACAGGAATCTGCACAGAGACCAATAGACAATCATATTAACCATGTATATAAATAAATCAATGATAAGAAATGCAGATAATTTACAGTAAAACCTGTTTTCCTCTTTTAAAAAGGTCGCCCTACTCCTCCTCACTCCCACACTGTAGACCAACATTCAATAGAAGCTGATTAACAAGAGGAGACTCGGCCCACAAGCCAGTCGCTCAGATATCATCCAAACTGTCTATCTGTGTTTTTTCAGGACGACAAAGACGAGGATGTGTGCGAGGAGGAGGAGCTCATCGGGAACAGAACCAGTAACTCGGCCAACAGGAAGAGGCAGATGTGGTGGGAGTCACGCCAAGGAACTGACGAGAAAAATGTAGGTAGAAGCCGGAGGGTGAATAACTGCATGAGCAACAGTGGACAGGTCATGAAGTCATCATCCTGTGGTTCACTAAACAATGCACAGTACATTGTATAATTATAATAACTGTTGTAATAAACTTCATTTACGCAGCACTTTTTTGAACCATGTTACCAAGTACTTTACAAGAAAGGAATAACATCAGACAAAATCAAATTAAACTCACTAAATTCAGGTTTTTATTTGGATCTTTACCAAATTTGACCCACTTTTTTTTAATCAAAATGATGAGTCTCCTAAAAGAGTGAAACCAATCTTGGATCCACTCCTCAGATCTGCACCAAAACTAAAGGTTCTTTCCTTCCACCATGTTTTGTGATATTCCGTCCTGTAGTTTTTTCATAATCCTGCTTTCAAACCCACTGACAGGGATGACATCATAACCTCCCTGGCAGAGACGTAACAAAGGAACATGAGCAGAAAAACAAACAGAAAGATAAAAAAGATTAGATCATAAATATATAATCAGGATAAGAGCAACACTTTCATAAAAGGAAAAGTTTAACAAAGCCAGAAACTTTTCTGTCTCGATTCATTAAGCAGCAGGTTCCACGATGTGGAGGCTTTGATAAAGACAAATATTAAAACATGACAACATTGCTTTAGAAGGAGTTGGGATAAAAATCTGCCTTTAAAATATCCTCAGGATGTTTTTCCCCAAACATGTGAAATGTTTGACTTCTGTCACCGGCCCTGGCTGTTAAAACCCAAACACATTCCTCGTTTCATTCTCTCCAATTGATAACTGATGTCACCCCCGAACAATATGACTCAGTTGAGCCATTCAACAACAATAGAGTGCACATGGAAAAACCCTGTAACATGTGAAATACGGAATTAAAAATAACAGGAAAGGGACTTTTCTGTTAAACTGTAAACTTTAGGTGGTGTTCATGAGGTTTCATTACAGACTCATCCCTGGGAGGGTTCAGCTGTGGATGCACGTGCACACGCTGACCTTGTTCCCATATTAAGGTCTGCAGTCTGTCTCCAGCGGCCACCTCCTGAGGTTTAAATGCTTTTAGGGTGTGCAGCCGCCGCAGATGAGCGATGGGCTCGATTTACAGAGGAGTGCTGCTCGGCTTTGTTCCTGCTTATCAGCGACTATAAAGAACCAGGAGGCCTTTGACTTCAGCAGCTCATCGATAACACACCTTGTCTCTTATGCTCTTTTCTCCTCCTCCTCCTCCTCTTCCTCCTCCTCTTCCTCCTCTTCCAGCTCCTCTCCACTCAGGACGGCATCAGTACGACTGAGGTGGGGGCTGCTCTGGATGTGTCTTAACTCTGTGCATCTTATCCCCCCCCCGCTCACCCCTCAGCCCTGCAGCAAGAGAAGGAATCTCTGCAAAGTGCTTTTCCCACTGCACCTCTGAGCCTGTGCTTCACGGTTCCCACTAGTTAACAACAAAGCAGTGGAGCTAACTCTGGTTTCACACTAAAACGATTGTCACGCCCAAAAATCTGAATTCAACAATTTGTCAGAAGCCACAACTTTTAATGGATAGAATCACATTTATTCCCAGTTCAGTCTTTCTCCATCTACAATCATTGGTCCTCTCCACACAGGCTCTGAATAGAGTCCTTGTTAAAGGGCAGCTAAAGCATATATGTGGCTTCAGCAGTCGGATTTAGCCAAAATACATAGAGTT
The DNA here is from genome assembly GCF_949316205.1 of Platichthys flesus. Taxonomy (NCBI): domain Eukaryota; kingdom Metazoa; phylum Chordata; class Actinopteri; order Pleuronectiformes; family Pleuronectidae; genus Platichthys; species Platichthys flesus. Next base: position 20,546,690 of record NC_084958.1, on the reverse strand, counting down.
TTTATTACCAGCTTTAAAACGTAGCAGGGATTTTAGTAGAAAAGTAGAGGAGCAGTGAGAGAGAGCATCTCTGCCAAGGCCCAGAAGTCCCTTTATGAAATCACATCTAAATCTGCTGGATCAGGGATTTTATTTGGATTTGCACCAAATTGGACGATTTTCATTGATCCCTTGATCCATGTGAGGGGAAATTGGTGAAAACGTCAAACTAGCCAACAAATAAACAGACCGGGGGGGTGATAACATCCCCTCACGTTGGTCATTACCCTTTTCTGTCATCATCCCTCGGCAGCTTCTCTGCAAGGCAATAAAAGAGCTGTAAATTGTAGAAATACCCTCTTTAGTTGAAGCCTCACATTAGCTTGGCAGAGGAGCTGCAGATTTGGTCACTCATCACAGCCACTGAGAAACTTGCCCATGTGGGGATGTGACGCAGAACGTGCAGTGTGAAAAGTAGATCCCTTCCCTTCACCGCCTCACAAAGACAAAGTGTAGCTTAACAAAAGAAGAAAGAAAAAGCAGATTATCCATAATGAGTTGCTCCCTGTTTGTCGTTGTCGGGCAGAATTCTGTCCAGTTGTGTGATTCCTTTAAAAAAAAAGCACCTTTACAGTTTTATTGATGATCTACAGGCGGTGCCCACCTCCAACGGGACCTCCTTTGAGTTCGTCACAACTGAGAATGGACCGGTCTGTCTGGACCTGTACTCCACCCCCCAGTATAAAATGGACCAGTCCAACGACGGTACAGATGGGCACTTTTACTTTTACTCTTTGCACCGTAATAAAGAGTTTGAAAATATAAAAAACATATAGAAGTGTAAGCTTCAGTTTTTAAATTTGTCTATTCCCATACAATGGATTTATAGATCTGGATATGATTTATAGACAATTTCTTAGGACATGAGATCAGCCCCATCGCTGTTTTAGCAAAGGCTTGTGTTTCTGTGTCCAACCAGAGAAGAAGGATGAGTGTGTGTATGAAGTGCGTTTGCCCCCGGAAGAGTCGGCGCTGGACGACGGGGAAGAGAAGACGGAGGAGGACGAGGACGGGATGAAGCAGCGAGGAGTCAGCGCCATGGTCAAAGTCTTTCACTTCATCATGAAGCAAAGCTACATCTGCGCTCTCATCGCCATGATGGTGAGTGAGGCTGTGTCACGGAGGAGAACGAGGGTGTGAAGGCTGCAAGTGAAAACAATGAAGATGTGACGTTTGCGGTTTGTATTTAAAGTTTTATCGGACCTGAACGCAGCATCATAATAAGAATCTAACAAGTTCAAAGTCACAGGGCTGCTGGAAAAATTAAGTAAAAGCCAAAGACTCCAGCCACCTTGATCAGGTTCAGTTAAGATGACCTTGAGCAAGACGCTGAACCCCCCCACACACACAAACACACACACTACAGGAGAGATGCTGTGGTTGTACTGGGCAGCGTCCATGACTGAATATGCAGGATCATAGAAAAAGATCATCTGTTCCCAGTTAAACATTCCTGGATGAATTAATAGTTTATAACTTTGTAAATCTTAGTAGAAATCGTAGAAAGAAAGGAAATGAAAGAAACATTTTGAAGAGAGTGAAAAACCCACAGCTGAGGACCCTGGGGTGATGTTTTTTTTTGAGAATTTAATACTTTTATTCTGTGCATTTTTTTTTTCCAAAACAATTTTGTAAAATGTTTCCTGGCACCGATACAGGTGAAACCGAGAGTTATCAGTTGGTGCGAAGCTGGAACCATATTTTCGACTTCAATTTCAGGATCTGAGCTGAAAGTGTGAGTCCCTGTGGTTGTTCTCCTCAGGCCTGGAGCATCACGTACGTCAGCTGGTTGACGTTCGTCTTCCTCATGTGGTCCTGCATGCTGTGGATGGTGAGGGACCGGCGGCGCTACGCCATGCTGTCCTCTCCCTTCATGGTGGCCTACGGAAACCTGCTGATAGTGCTGCAGTACATTTGGAGTTTCGAGGGGATGTCGGTAGTCCCGGGGTTCTTCGTCAAGAAGAAAAACCCTTTCCACTCGCTCTCCTCCAAGGTCTGGAAAGAGTTTAGTTCATGTTTGTACACATCAAAAAATGTTTTCTGTCCATTGTTGATTTCTTTCCATCTTTAAAGCTGATCCTCGAACTGATCCTGTGATAGGAAAACACATTGGTGTGGTTCAATAGGATAATTACACTCCTCCTGCTCTGAATTCATCTGATACAAGAGGGACGGTCATACAATATTCTTCTATAGGAGGAGGCCATGTTTGTAGTATTTTCTAAAATCACATTTCATACATCAGGAGGTCACCACATAGTCTTTTCCAGAGTCTTTTCTATTAAACAGAAACATGAAGTGCACATGCTTTGTATTTCACATCCGGGGCCGACCTGTATTTAAAAGTTTATCTTAAGTCCCAGATGAATTCAAGACATGTCTGAAAGTTTAAGATAATTTAATGCAAGTTTAAAAGGTCCATTCTGAATGAGTGTATAAACACAAGTGACTTCTCTTAAATGAAAGTGATTTGTTGGTTCTTCCCCCCCCCCGGGCTCTTCATGTGTTTGGTCTAACATGTCCGTGTGCAGGTCCTGTGTCTGCTGAGCTTCTGGTTGCTGCTCAGACAAACGCTGACGGAGAGATGGGAAAAACAAAAGGAGGACAGCGCTGGACTCTCAGACGTTCACGTGGTGGATCAGGAGAAGAAAGGTAAGCTCTCTGCATCATTGGTATCAGCTGCTTTCTACATCTGACCTGTAAATATTTGACAAACCAATAACTATTTACAGGTGTCTGAACTGAGTAGGACTGAAATTATGAGAGTGGCAGGTGACTTTTGGCAAAATTTTTGTTTGGAATTCAAATGTACTTTTGCAGGTTTTATTATTTCATTAAATGTTCTTTCCTGAGCAACAGGTTAAGACATACAAATATACAGTTTAATATAATGTAAGACAAATCATGCATGGACAAATAAAGACAAGTTTTCTGAATTGACCAATAGCCCATCGGACAGTTTCCGTGAGTCGTTGCAGGGTTTCTGATTCGCTGCTGTGGTTTATAGAGGAGGAGGAGTCTGAGGACCGCGGCGAGCAGGACACCATGCAGGTCCTGGGCAACATGGTGATGGCTCTGCTGGTCAAATACTGGATCTACATCTGCGGGGGGATGTTCTTCATCGTCAGCTTCGAGGGAACCATCGTCATGTACAAGATCATCTACATGATGATGTTCCTCTCCTGTGTGGCGCTTTACCAGGTACCGGAACACACCAGGGTCCGAGGGCATCAGTGCATCACAGGTCACGTGAATACTAGCTAACACACAGACATATACATATATATATATAGAGAGAGAGAGAGAGAGAGAGAGAGAGAGAGAGAGAGAGAGAGAGAAAATTCCAAACTGAGACATTTAATATCTATGGGAAATTGTGGATCTTGAAAAGAAAAAAGTTATTTGTTTCCTTTAATTTGCACGAATCACCGCACCCAACAAGTTAACGACTTTTCCCTGCTACTGAAGCTCTCTGAAACCAAATGAGATGTAATTACTTTATTGTCCCCAGTTAAAATAGGGGCAGTTTGCAAAGTGTTGTGGTCCCAGTTCATTCCAGATTTAGCGTATGGGTGGGAGGCTGTTGAGTTTCCAAATTCAATTTCCCCAAAAAACTGAAGGTGCTGACAATTTTATTAGAGTCATAAAGTTTGTGTACAGCAGGCTCATAATCCACAGTGTATTCCTGACTGTTTTATAACCTCAACCGCTGTGAAAAAAGGAAAAAGAAAGTCGCCCTAAATCCAGACGTCCTCTGGCCTCTGTGTTTAATTTAATTCATTATAGCTGCGTAGGTCACATAACTCACAACCTCTGTAAAACACTTACTGCAATTATTCTCCTCCAGGTGCACTATGAGTACTGGCGAAGGATCCTGAAATACTTCTGGATGTCGGTGGTGATGTACACCATGCTGGTCCTCACGCTGGTCTACACCTTCCAGTTTGAAGGCTCGTTGGAGTTCTGGTCCAACATGTTGGGCTTGAACGAGATGGGGTCAATGTTTTAGTAATATCACATAACATTAATGATACTAACATCCTGTCTGTGGCAGTGAAAGAAAAGCATTTAACTCCCAAGGAGCTTTGACTTTTTTACTGATGTCTTCTCCTCCTCTGACATACGTTTCTAAATGTGTCCCTCTCTGCAGCCTGAGGGATTTGGGCCTGGAAGTGTTCACGCTGTCCAAGTTGTTCACCAGGATTCTCATCCCCACCTCTTTCCTGCTGGTGTGCATCCTCCACCTGCACTACTTCCACGACCGCTTCCTGCAGCTCACTGACCTCCAGGCTGTCGTGGCCAAAGAGGAGAGCACAATCTACAGGTGAGACCCTTTGGTTTCCTTCTTTGACCTCAAGTATCTCTGAAGTTTAAAGAACAGCTCTGATAACCTGCCAAGCTGGAACCGGGTGAAAAGAAACCAGATTTGAATGCAACTGCAGTCACCTTCCTCTTTGTCTCTGGTGTTAAAGCTCCAGTGAAAAGTGATGACCTTCTCCTGCAGAATGTATTTACATGCAAATACTCCGGGACTGCAACTAGCAATCGTTTTCATTGATTATTTTTTCTCAATTCGTGGATTTGTCCAGAATTTTCATCTCAGGCTGCATCAGCTTCAGATCTATAATCAAAAATCACGGGATATTCACTCTGTTCATTTTCATAAGAGACTAAAGACTGAAGAAAGCAGCAAATATTCACATTTTAAGGAGCTTTTTGTCTTTTAAAAGTGAAGCAGAACTGTTATTCTTTTATCAAAGCTGTGGCTGATTTATGTTTTATTTATGTTTTTCAAGACTGACTAGTTTAATAATAGCTTTATTTTTTGAATTTCCTGCTAAAACTTACAAAACAAATCAGCACCAATAGATGTTTTGTGCTTAGAAGGATACTTTCAAATAAGTATATCTCACAATTCCCCAAACACTTCATAAAACTGATCAGTGCAGTAAACTCAGCCTGAGGAAATAACAAAACTAACATTTACAGTGAGTTTCGGGCCCAACAACAAATATTATGAGTTTTCCGCCCCTCGTCGGACCAAACTGTGTTTACAGTGAAAAGTTCAATAACCATTAGCTTTGTAGTTAACTTGCTCGTAAATCCAACATCATAAACATTTCAGATTTGTTTATAAACCATCTCAAAACATGGTTTCTTCTCACGGACGATAAACATCTGGCAATGTGTGCGTTAAAAGCAGCATAGAAACACAGCGTCATCACAAACGCCCTGTTACACCCTCATATCACTGCTCTCATTGTCGTGCAGCTTTGTGTCACAGCTGCTCACATTTTCACCGTCTGCAGGCGACTTTAACTGTGTTGTCGTGCACTTTCCATTGTTTTTGTCGCCGCTTGCTCGTCTCTGCTTCTCTCTGTGACCTGCTGCCATCTTCTCCTCTGCCACCGTTTCCTCACAGCCATGCTAAAGTCAGCGGGCGTATCTATCTGATCATGGATAGGTGGGTAACTTGCTCGCTTTTCTGTGGCATCCACCGACATCCCAGTTCCCCCTGGAGCGTTAATGCCTCCTCTTTATCCCCCTTTTGCCTGAACTGGTTCCTCGATGATCTCCTGAAAGTTTAATATTCCTGTAGTTTCAACATTTCGGTTCTCTCTCTCTTTTTTCTGGTATTCTTTTGCTTGTAGCCTTCTCTCTCTCTCTCTTTGTGCTGTCTGGTACATTTCTGTATCTCTACCCCCCCCCCCCTTCTCCTCAATACAACCCTTCTTTCCAATGGTTTCACAAACTGTCCAGAAGAACAACTTCCACCTCAAGCATGTTTCAGTCTCCAAAGTCCTACTTTTGAGTATCTTCCCAATGATCCACACCCCGTCTGTCTGTTGAACCCCAAAGAAATCATTCCCCTTCCCATTAAAAGCCTGTCTCCCCCGACCCACAGGCCAGTGTTCGTGCATTTTAACGTGGATATTCCTTGTCAGGGACTTTGAGTGTCTGTGTCAGTTTCTCTCCTCACTGTTCGATCTCTGTACATCTCTGTAACTTTCATTGTTCCGAGCAGCATCAAGCAAAAAATCTCCTCTCAACCGAGCAAGTAAGTGCGTCCTCTGGGTGATAGTGACATGCCTGCCTTGATGTGCAGCCAGTTCATGCAAGCCAATCCCCCCTGACCTTTGACCTTACTCCATTGCCTGAGACGAACTCCCAGGGTTAATGCCCCTCCCCCCCCAGACCGTTTAGCTCAGTCATAAAAAAAACCAGCACAGATTGTTTTTTGGAATGCGGAGGGAATGTGCACTGCTTCTCGATATCAATGCCTGATGAATCCCTGCTCTGATGTCCAGGTAGCGGACACAGAGCAGACACAGTTCCCATCGAAACATGTTTGCATCAGAGACGTTCACCTGGTCCGTGTGACTGAGCGTGTGGGGTCTTTCTATACTTATGAGGACATCGTGCTTTCAAAACCAAATCCAAAATAATATCTATCTATCTATGTATCTGTAGTATTCAACAAGCAATCTTGAGCTATTCAGTTATGTGAATGTTCACAAGACGAACCTACCTCACAGATTCATATTCAGTTTAAGAAATGCCTCTAGTTGAATTCTATAGACACAGGGTCAGACATTAGGGCACTGGGAGACATTCATAGACTTTATTTAAGGAAAGTTAAAAGTTTGTGGCTTTTTGTGACCTGAAGCTGACCTGTACAAGAAGTAATAAAAAACTGAAATTTAAAAATGTCAACGCAACAACTGTGATTCCAAACTTAATGCTGAAAAAAACAACAACCCTAAAAGAATAAAGTAGATAACCCAACCCAACGTCCCTGGAAGTCCTCACACGTATAGAATTACAGTTGACTGTGTGTGAGTCTTTGTGCGTTAACACTTCCTGACGTGTCTTCAGACTGGTGCACCAGGACGGCAGTCTGGCAGACCTCACCTTGCTCAGCGCCAGCTCGGTGGACGCGGCGCTACCCAGAGAGCCGGAGGAGGTGCAGGAGAAGCAGGAGGAGCAGGAGGTGTGGGAGTCGGAGAAGGACAGGAAGCAGGTCCTGGTGGTGGTGATGGACAACACTGACATGGGTGGCGAGAAGCGAGGCAGCTTGCACGACCTGCCGCAGTCCAGCACAGAGGAGAGCCACCACTGCAGTACAGGGACCGGGCCGGAGCCGAGCACCGAGCAGAGCTCAGGTACCGAGCTGAGACCTGTCATAACACAGGGAAACCTGCTCATCAGATAAACCTGAAGCTTTCTTTAATGATTTAAAAACAGTACAGCAATGAACTTTTAGAAATAATCTATCAAATTTCAACATTTTGGTAAATTCTTTGTCTGTGAGCCGATATCTGATTCGTCATCTAATCATGGAAACACAAACCACTGACTGAAACTTATCTGGATAATCTTTATACTTCTCTCTTTTGCAGTTTTCCTAAATCAAGTTTAACTTGCCTGAGAAAACAAAACATAAATAAACCTTTATATTAAAAACTGGACCCAATAATCCAGAGTTTCTCCACAGGACATCTCCAAACAGCTCCAGATGAAATCAAGATCTATGAATTATTCCTTGGAAAACTGTTTAAAAAAGAGACAAGCTATATTTTATTCTGTCCCGTTGTCTAGATCAGACTTCTCGGCCCGTGTCCCGTCTTCCACTAAGTTTCATGGAAATCTGTTCTGTGGTTTTTACGTAATCCTGCAGACAAACAAAAAACAAACCAACACAGTTGTATTTAATCACTTCAGAATTTCCGTGTGACCTCTGGCTAACTCCTCCAACGTCCATCACAGCTTCCCACACTGCTGGCCGCGTTTACCTTGATCCCTGAGTTTACAACGGAGACTTGTGCGTTCTGGTGTGTAAGCACTTTCACTCATGAGTGTGGAGACATCTCCTCTCAGATCTCTGTCGGCCTGCAGCTCCTCCGTCTGCTCAGGAGACGGATGGTTCTCCTGCAGAAGCTCCGTCGGCTGCTCCAGCATCTGCTGCCTGTTCTCCCACCAGTCAGCCGTTAATCATCTGCAGCAAAGTCGGCTCCTGTGAGATTTATCTCCAGGGTTCTGCTGTGACGCGGCTCGTACGCTCACTTTCAGACACGCCGCTAACTGACGCATTAGCATGTTTACCAGGACAGTCACACGGGTCCTAAATTAAAAATGTTGTTTATATACACAGAAATAAAAATAGGTGATAAAACCCAGCCCTGCAGCTTGGTTTATAATGAGCTGCAGGCCATACAGGCTATAGGCTCTATCCAAACAATGAGGCCTCTATTAAAGCCTGAGATCAAGTCTTAAGTAAAACGCATATACACACAAACTGTGGCTGCCGTTTTTATATCCTTTCTGAGAATATAAAAGAGAATATTCAGTCTTTATATTCAGCTAATTGAAGTAACTGCTTAGAATTTGCGTGTGAATACAGATTTAAGGTTCAGTATGTTTCCATCCGTCCTCATTTTGTTTCTATGGGAAATAAAAATACATAAACAATCCTTCAGCAGCTTGAGAATACATGGGAAGGAATTTTGGCTTCTACATTGACCTCAGTCATACCTGAGGTTAAATGATGAACACTCAATATACACAGAGTATTGTTAAGTAGAATCTTGAGGGCTGACCCCGTCCCGATGGGCGATCTGGTAGATTATCAGGATCTATGACATCTTTAGAGAAGCAACAGGCCTCCATCTCACAGAGGAATACAATATGTACACTGGTTAATTGGTAGATATGTCATGAGATTTATAGACAATAAGAGCATATACAATATCTTATATCAGACTAATTCCTTAGGTTTAAAGAGAGAAGAGTGTTCCGTCGTGATAAGGGGACGTAGGCGTAATAAAAGACATAGGACAGTTGTGTTCAAACCGTCAACATATTGCTGTAATTGTGAGATGAAACTTTCCACTTGAACCTCATCAGTGTTTTCATTGTGTCTGTTTTTTATTTCCCCCCTCGTCCAGATCTGAAAAATAAGTGGCACCTGGTGATCGACCGTCTGACTGTGCTCTTCCTCAAGTTCCTGGAGTATTTCCACAAGCTGCAGCTGTTCATCTGGTGGCTGCTGGAGATCCACATCATCAAGATAGTCTCCTGCTACATCGTCCTGGTCTCTGTCAAAGAGGTAGAGACCCGGGATTCCTCATTTGTCCTTCAATCTCATTTTGTATGTACAGGAGTGACGTGCTTTTTGTCTGCATTTGCTTGAAAATGAAAGGTGTTTTTCTGTCATTGTAAAATGTTCAATGCTCTTAAATTAAAGTTATTGTTTGATGCTTCAGACGTACAAAGTTGAACTCTGAACCAACAGGAAATCCAGCAGGAATCTGTTTCCCACCAGAGCAGCCAGATAATAATAATAATAATAACATGGGGTCATGAGGACAGACAGTTACAGTTACCGGATGGAAATAAAAGAAGTAAAAGTTTGGAGAGTGTTTTACCCTGAATAACCTCCTCATACTTACTCTGTTAGATTCCTATTAACATGTAATTCCATAGATTTGAATTTATGTAATGTAATTATCTTTTATTTATAGTTCTTGACCCTCGGTTTTATTTTAATTTTTATGGATTTGAATTGCCTCACATTACTCTTCATTTTTATCCCCCCTCTTCTTCTTCAAATAACTCTTAAAAGTATATTTTAATGTGCTTTTAAAGAAGTTGCACAATGAAGAAACCTTATTTCTGCCGGCAGCAGTAAGACTTTGAGAATATGAGCTGGTTCTGTCTCGTCTCCTGTGCAGGTGTCTCTGTTCAACTACGTGTTCCTGGCGTCCTGGGCCTTCGCGCTGCCGTTCAGTCAGTACCGGCCGCTCGCCTCCAGCGTCTGCACCGTGTGGACCTGTGTCATCATCGTGTGTAAGATGTTGTACCAGCTGAAGACCATAAAACCCCCGGACTACTCCAAGAACTGCTCCGTGGTAAATATGTGTAGTGAATGTTTCACAACCCCGGATTGTGTGAGCTGCTGTTCACACACACTATTATTAATATTTCAGAAGCGTGTTCATCCAAATGTTTTAATTTCCGTCCGCAGTCGGCGACGTACTCAAGCGACCAGAAGACGGAGCTGCAGGATTCTCTTCTGTATGTGGGTCCAGTGGATCCGGCCAACTGGGTGGGCCTGGACAAATCTCCTGACCTGCTGGGATACCTCAGGGTGAGGAGGGGGATGGGGGGAAAACAGTGTGCATTTTTTAAATATTCTTGGTAATACATGGAAATGTTTATGAGAAAAATCAAAAAATGATAAATTAAATCAAAATGTAAAATGTAAATCTGTTGAACATCAACTCCATGTGTTTATAATAAAAATACAAAAAATATCATGATATTTAATAAATGACAAAACAACTGTTATTCCTTTAACTTTCTGTACATAATTGTCGGTCTGCGCAATACACGTCCCTCATTTATATTTCATCACATTTTACAAATACCTCTTAATTTTCTTTACAAGTCAATATTCTATATTCCCATGCTCTAAAACGATCAATATTTCACATCCCATGTTCTCTGTCCACTGTTTAACTGCTTCCCCATGCCTCACTGCTTATTATCGCTATTTTAAAAAACATACAATACTATAAATGGTTGTGAAAAACAAATCCTACTTTGCAATATTTAACTAAATAAATGTCTTAAGAGTAAACATTGAAATGTGCTCTGTCTCTTTGCAGAACAACCTGCTGATGTTGGCTCTCTTGGCGTTCGAGGTGACCATCTACCGCCATCAGGAGTACTTCAGGCTGAGGAACAAGCTGTCCCCCCCCGCCGCTCGCATCATCTTCCACGACACCACGCGGCAGCACCTGGACATCGGCATCGTCAGCTTCGTCAAGTACTTCGTCAACTACTTCTTCTACAAGTTTGGACTCGAGGTAGGAAGCGGCTGAGCAGGAGAGAAGAGCTGAATATGTACATTTTGATCTCAGAAGGATGGTCTCCACTCGTGTTCACTCTTCACGTGTCGTTCCCCCAGACGTGTCTTCTGCTGGTGGTCAACGTCATTGGGCAGCGGATGGACTTCTACGGCATGCTTCATGGCTTCGCCCTGATAGCCGTCATGTACCGGCGACGGAGGAAAGCCATCGCGGAGATCTGGCCCAAGTACTGCTGCTTCCTGGCCTGCATGATCACATTACAGTACTTCGTTTGCATCGGGATCCCGCCTGCAGCCTGTAAAGGTCGGTGCTCTGCTCCCGTGACTGTTATCAGTCATCGTAAAAAAATTGAAAATGCTCATTAAAGTTCCCAAAGTTCAAGGTGACATCTTCAATTTGCCTGTTTTGTCAGATCTTTAAAGTTTTTACTTTCTAACAATGTAAAAAGCAGAAAAGAAGCAAATTCTCCAATTTGAGAAGCTGAATACAACATATTTCTGGCCTTTGTGCTTGTTAGACGACATAAATTAATAATGGATCATCTACATTGTTGTGGATATGCCATCAATTTCTGTCAATCAGCTTCTCATTTACATTATTATTCATATTATTATATGATTAATAAATTAATTCCGCTTAAACTGCTTGTTAAGCATCACAATAAGCTGCAGTAGAGGTGCAGTCAATCAAAATGTGTATCTGTGTTAAATATCTTGGTCCTTGATTTACAAAAATACATTGTTTGATGAAACATCACGTAATCATGTTCTTCAACCTTCACAATGGACTTTCTCTTCTTTTATTTGTTACCCCCCTTTTATTGCCAGTTCTCTCCTTTTTTAAAACACTCCCCAAATAAACCTGTTGTTTTGATTTATCCGTGGTGATATTGGTGCGTGTCTTCATTCCAGACTACCCCTGGAGGTTTCCCAGCTCTTTCACAGACTCCAAAGTGGTCAAGTGGCTCTACATCCCAGATTTCCACACCAAGCCCAACCCGTCCTTCCTCATCTGTAGGTTTCTCCAACAGGAGATTCAAAAGCATTTAGATATTTTACCTTATTGGAAAAAGTTATTGTGACGTTATTGTTAACACATATTGGTGTTTTGTGATGAATTGAAAAAGGCACAATGATTGAGTGAAGTGCTGTGTCTCTTTTCCAGATGACTTCATGCTGCTGCTGTGTGCCTCTCTCCAGAGGCAGGTGTTCGATGATGAGAACAAGGCGGCCGTCCGCATCATGGCCGGGGACAACGTGGAGATCTGCAGAGACCTGGACGCAGCCTCGTTCAGCGTCCACAACCCCGTCCCCGACTTCATCCACAGCAGGTAACAATAGAATGGAATAAATGAATGTCTATTAATATATAGTAATAAATCCCATTCTTGTATTTTGACTCTTAAAATAAGTTTTGCTTTAGATGTCTTAATTTTGGAGCCACTGGATCTTGACTTGGCTTGTGCTTAATGGTGATAGATTTCTACAATATACTAAAACAAATAGTGGACCTTATGAATATATGAAGACAAGTAAAACATTTGAACAAGTGCACCTTATATTTTAAATTACACTATTATCTCACCCAATAATAGCTTAATCCAACATAGTGTCAAATATCCAACGGTTAATACATTATTTAAAAAAGCATCTACTGTCATTTCCCCCAGTTTGAGAGCTATTATGTTTGTGGATCCAAATAAATCAGCAAACACACATTGTTGTGTAACGATCCTCAGAGTGAGACACGTTCCAGGTCCCTCCAGTCGAGCTGCTGTTGAACTTGGCTGCAACCGGTGAAAACTGCAGGAATCCTAAGTGGGGCGCCGCTGAATCAGAACTCGCTCACTCAGCAAATCCCTTATCCCGGGCAAATATTAAAACAAGACAGATGACGGTCGCTCAGCGGGAGATGTTACTGAAGACCCACCGCATGCATAATTCACAGCTGTGGCTTTGCTCCAGTTGTGTTTGAATCCAGAGCTCGATCCTGACTTTGCACAATAAAAAAGAAGCGCAGGGGTTTCTGGGAGATGGGGCGAGTTAGAGAGGCAGCGAGAGCATCCTGACCTGTCCACAGTCATTGATTATGTGCTCTTCACATTCCACTGTTTTGATGCACAAAGTGGACAAGTCTTTTATTAACGCACTCTGTGTCCATCAACAAGGCCTCGCCGAGAGCGAGCGAGCAGCGCAGCCCGTCTGTCCACGCCGCGGCAGCGCTGCACTTATTCCATCGTTTCCCTCCAGGATCGAATTACGGATACAGGGGGGATGGGGGGGTGGGGGGGGAGAGAAATCCATAATCCACAAAAACACTCTGTCCGTCACTCCTCGACTCAGACGCTCTCGCCCTGTACTCTAACTCAATAAGTAGCTTTCATGTATGGAAAAGGTATTTTCTCCCCCCCCTGATGAAGAAGGACACTCACTCAGCTATTCCGGCCCATCAACAGATCGTCCGATTCCAAACCCACTTCATCAGAGCTGCTTCCTAAACACTGCAGCTGTTGTTGTGGTCCCAATGTTTTTTTTCCCCGGGTCCATCGAATTAACGTGCACACCGCTTCCTGTGCCTCCGCTGCTCGCGTCACATTAACGCCCTCTCACCTGATGAAGGCAGGATCCGTCCGTGTGTTCTTAGCATGTGAGACACACGCGGGACACGCAGCTTAGTGCACATGTGCTGAGTGACAGGAGTCAGGTTTCAGCTCTGGTTCCCATTCATTGATTTAGTCTCTTACCGGAGCCCTGACGCTAAGTGAAACCCTAAGTGTGATTGATGGGGCGGATTATAGGAGCAGCAACAACATGAACTGAAATGTTGTTTTGACTCTTACTATGTGGTAAACATGCGTCCTCATTAGCAACTGGGCCCGACTGGCACTGGTCCCAGGCAGCGTCCTGGAGTCGTCTCGTGAACGTCTCCGTCGGTCGTCTGATGTCAAATAACGTTTAACGGAATTCAAAACGTTTACCTGTGGATCTAAGCCTCATGGGAGATTCGCTCACGCTCTAGTTTCACGTTGTCCTCTTATCGTAAGGTGAGCAGAATGTGACCTGTCTGGATTTTTGGTGGCTGACTCCGATAATAATAATATTAGGATAATATTAGTATTTCTGATACTGACGTGTCGGCCGATATGTTAATCAAAGAAAATAGATTTGTCTCTTGTAAAAATCTCAGATTAGCCTATTAGCCTATTAGCCTATTAGCCTATTAGCCTATTCGCTACCAATGAATTGGTCGTGCTCTATTAATGGAGCCTCGGTCATGTGCTTGATCTTTATCAGCTGATTGAGACCACAAGAGAGATAATTAAAATACAATCAACTTTTAAAAATGTATAATTGCTTTTCATTGAACCTGCATTTGATATGAAATCTAACAGTATCACTAAGAAAGGAGCTTGTATCTGTTTATATCTATTAAAGAATAAAATCTGCTTCCTTAGTGCCATACACTTACAGTATGATCATAGGCTGCTTTTGAAAAATGCTAATATGTGAAATATCGTCAACTAGTCATTTCAATTTCCGAGTGTCCCTCCTCGCCTCCTCCCTGCAGGTCCTACCTGGACATGCTGAAGGTCATCATGTTCAGTTACCTGTTTTGGTTCGTCCTCACCATCATCTTCATCACGGGAACCACGCGCATCAGCGTCTTCTGCATGGGATACCTGGTCGCCTGCTTCTACTTCCTGCTCTTTGGCGGAGACCTGCTACTGAAGCCAATCAAAAAGATCCTGCATTACTGGGACTTCCTCATCGCCTACAACATCTTCGTGATCACCATGAAGAACGTCTTCTCCGTGAGTTGAGGAAGAAACAATCAGCAATAAACTCGTACTTTTTGATTTTATATAAAATAGAAAATTATTTTTTTCTAATTTTATATTAAATTGATTTATCCTTGGATACAGTAAAGGTTTTTTTTGGTTTGCTCTTTCCATAGATTCTGGCTTGTGGCTACATCAACACTCTGATCCCAAAGCAGTGCTGGTTGATCCAGTTGCTCAGTTTGGCCTGCACCATTAAAGAATATAAGATCGAAATCAACCAGGAGCATCTGCGTAAGTGAACATTCAACATCTTGTATCGAAGAGTTTGTTGATATTTTTGTTGGATATGTATTTCGGCTGCGACACTGAACAATGTCAGTGTGATTTTTGCAGCAGGTTGAGTTTTCAGAAATATTTCTTGTTGTATTTTCTACATTTTATACTGTAATCCCACATAGATTAGAGGAAAACAACCTTTTTAGACTCATAATGTCTTTCGTGTGTCAGGGCTCATGTCAATCCACATTATCTCAGTTCCTCAGCTGCAGGACGTTAATCTCCTAACTGTCCGTTGTCTGGAGGGGAATCAATACAGGGAATTTGCACAAATACCAGCCATCAGCTCACTTCTTCATGAACACTGGACCTGCCTCATCCCCGTCTCCTCATGTATCGATCCTGTATTGTGTGTTCTGTCCCTGTCATCTGCCAGGGCGTGTGTTGTTTATTCATGTTGTATTTATGATGGTTCGTCTGCAGCCCAGTTCCCCCCAGATCGGGTCATAAAGTCTGACTTGATTTGTTGTGCCTGCTGAAGATGCTAAACCCATTGCAGGTTATTGGTGTTGGCCCTGCTGCTAATTAAGTGACAGTGGCGTGAACAGTCATTAGTATGATTCTTAATTAAGTGGTCGTCTGTTCCAGCCCCTGATGAGCGCTGCGAGCTGCCCAGTGACGAGGCCGGGATCATCTGGGACAGCATCTGCTTCGCCTTCCTGCTGCTGCAGAGACGAGTCTTCATGAGCTACTACTTCCTGCACGTGGTCGCCGACATCAGAGCGTCGCAGATCCTCGCCTCCAGGTACCTCAGAGGTCACCAGTAAGGTCACGCCCACACACCTGCAGTATCTGACTAGTAACTGATGTGTGTGTCTGTGGGATTCAGAGGAGCTGAGCTCTTCCAGGCCACGATAGTGAAGGCGGTGAGAGCCCGACTGGAGGAGGAGCGCAAATCTGTGGAGCAGCTGAAAAGACAGTGAGAATCCCACGTGTTTGACCTCATGTTTGTACCGTGCTGTGGTTTGGGTGCACGTTTTGATATTGAAATGTGAAGTTATTGACTTGTGTTTACTGTCTGCAAGTTAACAAATATACATACACATATTTTCAAATAGTCCAATCTCCCTCTTAACTAGATCCGCGTTTAATTAGCAGGATTTTGTAAAGCAACTTTAAGTTTAGTGTTTAAAAGTTGAGTCTAACGACATAAAATACTAAAACATATGATTAGAGTTTACAGTTTTTTAAAGTTAATACATTTTAGCATTAGTATATTGAGACTTTATGAAAATTTTTAGTAAATCCCCAAAACGGATCAAAAATATACTGTTAAGAAAACAAGAAGAAAACTATCTCGGGTCTCAAACAGGGGCAATGAGAGAAACTATTGTGAACTGCAAACTGCGGATCGATACACATCTGGTAATCTAGTGAGTATTTACGACGGTGGGACGGTGAATTAAAATAAAGTACAGTCATTAAGGTTAGTTATTAGCAAACATGACTCAGAAATCCATTTGAAACTCGGATTAAAAGCAGCTCCTGCCTCCGTCCTTATTGTTTCCTGGAAGCCCGGCTCTCAGTCTATCATTCTACACAAAGTCAATGTATTTCCACCACTTACAGGTTCCTCAGGAGTTACTCAGACAGAACCCACTCACCCGCCTTAATGAGCACTCCACCGTTACACAACATGCACTGATTTCCACATGACGCCTGGAGACGTCCATGCTCAGTCTGTTAGTTCCGCCCCTGATGTTCCCCTGTGTCGATACCCGGTGTCTCTCTCTCACCGTCTCTCTGATCTAATCAGGATGGAGCGCATTAAAGTGAGGCAGCAAAAGTTTAAGCGGGGCAAGGAGAGGATGCTTAGCATGGCGCAGGAGTCCGGAGAGGGACCGACGCTGGTGCCGCCCGAGGACGACGAAGACGACGGTATGACGGAGCCGGCCAGGGCCTCGTACTGTGCAGCACTTATCAGACACAAAGTTTAGCATAGGGTGAAAATGATGCCTGGTAGAGGTCAGGTAAGCTGTGTTTCATGCTAACTATCATCAGAATGCAGCCATCTTGTGTAGTAGTGACTATTCAAATAAGCAGTTAAACATGAAATAATCGAGAAGCTTCATTGAACAGTAATTGTGGCTTGAAGTTTGTAGACAAAACTGATTTTCTTATTAAAATGTTGCACTCATGTATTTGTGAAATTTTAGGGGCACATCGAACGAAAGCCAAGACCAAAAAAAAGCAGTGGTGGAGGCCGTGGGTTGACCATGCTTCCAGTAGGTTGACCAACCAACCCTCTTTATTCTCTTCCTCCACTCTGATTGGCCCTTGTGTCCTTGACCAGAACGCCGAGGATTCCCATACTGCCCCTGGGCTCTGAAGGCAGCAAAATACAGTAGATTATTTACGCCGTCCAGACTTTAGTCGTTTTCTGTGTCTATTTAAAGGCCCCTGTTACCTGTGTGTGTGTCTGTGTGTGTCTGTGTGTGTCTGTGTGTGTGTGTGTCATTACCAGTGCAGGGCCGGGCAGGGTTTTCCTTAAATAGGCACGATGAGATGATAATGAAATAGAAAGTGACTAAAGTCTGGAGGTATTTGACGTTGTTTAATTTTTAATAAAGAAAAGAAAAATCCCCTGTACCGACCTTAAGAGCCGACAGTAGAGAATCACTGTGTTGTGAAACACTTTCACGCAAAGATATGAAGTCGACTCGCCTTTATTCTCAGTACTGGAATAAAGGATGAAGGGCTTGTTCATTCTTTGCCTGCAGACATGATCACCAAACAGGTTTTACCCCCCAGAGAGAAAAAATCCAAAACCCGATCAGACCATTGATCAAACGCATCAAAATAACGTGTCGCGGTGGAAAAACGTGATGCGGCGGGTTTCCTGTTTGGTTTGAGCTCATGTCTCACATCTCACTCCATCTCCACGTGACATTTTAAAAAATTATTTCTCCATTTTTATCTCTTCTGTCATTCGTCTCCATTTCCCAGCATCCTACCCCCCGACCTCCCCCCCCACCCCCCACCGCCGCCCACTGCGTTTCTGTTCAAGGACATAAGTCAGCCTTGTCTATCCCAATGCTTCTGACACTTAACCACTGGATTCACTTGCTCTGTCAAGTTGCTTAATGGCGACTGTGCGTAAACTGGAATAAATGGTTCTTCCTCGTGCTTTGTGGTCGCAGTCACAGCGGTTGTATTGATAGTTTTTGATGCATTGTGTTTCCTCTGCACTTTCTGTTTCCTCGTGGCTCTGGTTGTTCTTTAAATGTGTATGTGTGTGTGTGTGTGGGTCTATCAAGAGTTTCTACTAATATGCAGCAAGTTAAATAGACGGCCTCATTTCCCTGCATCTTTCTTTCAGCAGGGAACCTCATCTGTGCCTTTTTTTATGACTGTTACCATGAATATGCTGAATGACTCTGCCTCTGTTTGACTGAGTGTAACGAGACTCTGCCCTCTGCCCATCAGTGGTTAGAAGTGGAGACTATTACTTGTTTGAAACGGACAGTGAGGAGGAAGATGAGGAGGAGGAGAAAAAAGACGACGAGCTTCCCAAAAAGTCGGCGTTTCAGGTGATTCCAGGGTTTTTAAATCCCCTCCGAGTTTCAGTTAATCAGTCGGTAACATGCTTTTGTTATTTGTGAGGATGGAGGTGAAGTATGAACATGTTTATTAACTCCATTTTATTATATCTCCTCAGGGAAAAACATTGTACCTTTACTCCTACGCATTTACTGTTTTTCAAAGTAAAGTTTATAGTTTATAACTGATAGCAACAGCTGTAAATGTTGTGGAGTAAAAGTATAAAGTCAGAGTAAATGCACTTTGATCGCAGTTGCAGAAAACTAACAGAAAGAAAGCATTAACTGCTTAAAGAACATATCACTAACTCTCACCGGCATTTCTTGTGTATTAACACTAATGTAAAGAGAGTATGTTTGACTGTGTGTATTCACCTGCATGGTATCCTGGACCAGTAAACGCTCCACTGTCTCCTCAACACTGTAACCACTGATGTTTCTGACCGTTTCACATGTTTCCCCACTAACCTTCTATCCCTCTGTTGCCTCCCTGTAGCGAGCTATTGGGAAATTTGTGTCTGCGGTTCTGGCTTTGCCGCGGTCTATCATTAAACTGCCTAAAACCGTGCTGCAGTATGTAGTGAAGGCAGGCAAGGTACTCACCGACAGAACTAACACTGCTTGTTTCCTGTGTCGTCTGCCTGCTCCATTCAAACATCAGACTGGACTGTCTAGCTTGTGTGTTGTTGTTCTCAATCGTGTAAACAAAAACATCAAATCTGATCTGGAATGGAGATTTGTTTTCATAATGCATATTGTTATTGTCTGTCTGGCTGGTTTGAAGTGGTTTGCATGATTTGCAGCTTTAATCTGAAATGTCTTATAAATGTGTCAGTGTTGTTTTTGTTCTTAATCTAGTGGTCGCTGCTCAGACAGATCCTCAGTTATATCGTGATCCACAGAATAGTAGTAGTGGGTTTTTATTTGTAAATGGAAACTATGGTGGTCATGCATGTTTTCCTACTTTCATAAAAAAAAATTGGCAATATGCAATGTGTTCCAAACAGTTGTTTTCTTTAACAGTTCATCAACTTGAAGGCATTGTTGAAACATTTTCAGATTTTTTTTTTTTTTAAATGATATTCTTGTGATAATACAGGTGGGATTTGGCACAGATTGGCAAAATAGATCATGTTGGTGCATTGTTTGTTTGGACTTGCTGTTGCACTTGCACACAGCGACTTCACATCCGCTCACTGGTTCTAAACCACTGCTGCCTCTGTTCTCCAGTTCCTTTACCACGCCTGGATCACAGACCCTAAAGCTGCACTCAGAGCTCGAGGAAAAGAGAAACGCAAATTTTGGAAGAAATACACAAAGGGGGTTAGACGCAGGAAAAGTAAAAAAGATGGTAAGAAAGTTCAAAGTGAAGAAATCTTATCCTAATATTAATTATAAGTGTGAATACATTTGTGTGTTCTTTCAATCATATTAAAGTATCTTTACTGTACGTCACAAGCTCATGTGACTGTGGAGGTCGGTGACTCGTCTGACGGGCAAGAAAAAGACGAAAACAAGAAGTCTGGACCAGGTTGGTTTCCTCCTCAG
Organism: Platichthys flesus; assembly: GCF_949316205.1. Classification (NCBI taxonomy): domain Eukaryota; kingdom Metazoa; phylum Chordata; class Actinopteri; order Pleuronectiformes; family Pleuronectidae; genus Platichthys; species Platichthys flesus. Next base: position 20,526,576 of record NC_084958.1, on the reverse strand, counting down.
GAGATTGTGACCTGAGATGTTGAAAACTTCATTTTATCTCCTGAGTCTTAAACCACATTAGAAATGAGTGAAAAAGAAATGCACACTGCACAGATTTCCAATGTACTTGTATATTTTCTACTTTAACTTTTGCTTTTGAAATCCCTCTGTGGTTGATCTTTCTCACAGATTCACCAGGATGATAATTATCAGTTTAGACATTTTACCTGATTTCTGAAAAAATTTACTTGGAGAAAAAAATGCAGCTTCTCACTGTCATTTCATTTGAATCCGTTTGACTTCCCTCAGACAACGTCATCAAACGCGTGTTCAACATCATAAAGTTCACGTGGGTCCTGTTCCAGACGACAGTGGACAGCTTCACCAAGTGGATGAACGACATGTGCAGAGAGTACATCGACATCTCCACGGTGCTGCGCATCGAGCGCTGCATGCTGACGCGAGAGGTCAAAAAGGTACAAGAACTCTCTCACTTAGTTTTTTAAACTTTCATTTGAGTACTTTTCCTGATCACCTCACTTTTCTTGTCCACAAGTAGGAAACAACAATTTACATTTGAGCTTTTTTCCTCAGTGTGTAATTAAATACAGAACCTGCAGTAGCTAAGGACATTTAGTTTCTTTCCCACCGTTTAATTGAATATCAATTAAAAGCTAATTACAGAGAAATGAGTGAGCCCGTCTCCTCTCACCAGGGTAACGTGCCGTCCAGAGAGAGCATCCACGTCTACTACCAGAAGGCCATGAGGCTCAACATGTCCCGACAGGCCAGTATGGATCAGCTGAGTGAGGACGAGTCGGTGTGCGGCTCCGCCCGAGTGCGGAGGAGGCGAGGAGGATACTGCATGGAGAGCCAGGACTCCACGGCCTCCAGAGACAGCATATCCAGGTACACAGTTCCGGATCGTCAGCAACACAGATTGGGAGGAGGAAACTATTCAGGGAGAGATTTTAGCCTGGTGGAGTTCTCCTCTCTGGAACTTTTACCTCCTGACAAAGATGTTCTTTTCAGGTTTCCAATAAAATAATAAAAATCAAAACTATCCCAGGGGGTAAGTTAGAAAATTTGTTTCAAAAACTTTTCGTGTGCACATTGGTGATCAACACATTGAGCTAATTACTTCACACACACACGGACTTCACACGTGCACAATCACAGATTAAAAGGACACAGCTGGGGAGTGCATGAGTTCTCTAAAATCCAACGGGACCTGAAGTAAACTTAATGCAGACTTCCACTAATAAGAATAATAATCTTCATTATGACTTGTTTTTCTGTTGTTGTTGCTTAAATGTATTACTTTGATTGATACGGCTTTATATTACACGTACAGAATATTAATAGTATGAATAGGATTTTTTTCAATATCTTTCATAAGACTATGGGCAAAAGTTGGTCTTTGTCCATCTATGGTATAAAGATGGACAGTTGAAGGTGTAATATTGATATAATATAACAATAATATGTCAGGCAGCTTATATAAATAGTAAGATTTTGCTGAGAAATTTGAGTTACCAATATCTGCACCATCATTTTCATCCCCCCATGATCCGGCACCATCGCACACTTGATGTGATGTTCTGGATCATTGCACGTGTGTTTGGATTCATTTCATTTCAGTACATTAATGTGACAGTAACATCATTTCCTACTCGTTGTCTATGTTAAGAGCTGTGCCTTGTGTATGTGTGATCGATCCCACCTCATCCCTCCCACCACCACTGATCATTCCACCTGTCGCTCTCGCCACCTCTCAGTGCCGTCACTGAGGCCACCAACCTGTTTTCTCGCCAGTCCACGCTGGAGGACCTGGACGGGATGCCGGAGTGCATCCCCAAAACCAGCGAGCGCGCCAGGCCCAAGCTGCGTAAGATGTACGGCCTGGACCAGTCCAACTCCTCAATGGACAGTGCCAGCAGCTTCATGTCCAGGTGCC